>NC_089144.1:9539683-9861606 GCF_009819655.1 Sylvia atricapilla
CAACGTTGTTGGAAGACAGTGTGACAGATGTGCCCCCGGCACCTTTGGGTTTGGGCCAAGTGGATGCCGACGTATGTTAAACCCTCGGCTCTGGGCTGTGCTGTGCTTGGGGCCCTGAGTTTATGGGCTTGTCATGGAAACTCAGCCCCTGTCCTGCTCTCCTTGCAGCGTGCGAGTGCCACGTCCGAGGCTCCTACAACGCCTTCTGCGACGTGGAGACGGGCCAGTGCCACTGCTTCCCTGGGGTGTACGGGCGGCAGTGCGACCGCTGCCTGCCCAGCTTCTGGGGCTTCCCCAGCTGCCAGCCCTGCCACTGCAATGGCCACGCTGATGACTGCAACCCCTACACCGGGGAGTGCCTCAGCTGCCGGGACCACACTGCGGGGCACAACTGTGAGAGGTATGGCACTGTCTCCTTTCCCTGGCCCTTCTCCTTCCCCACAGCACCTGGTCCCTCTGGTGCTGGAGCTCGGGCAGGTGTTAAGCCACAGGGAAAGTGCCTTGGTCTGGGGAGTCAGAGAAGCACTTGCAGTCCTGGAGATGGACGGAAGTGGGGATCCCCTCTGCCCTGCCCACAGCCTTGCACCTCACAACAGTGCCTGCATAAGTAACCAAGTGCACGCTGCAGGACCCCAAGCCTTTAGTGAGCCATTGCAAGCCTTCTGAGAGGCCTTGCAGTGGCTGGGCTGGCATCCAACCTTGGGTCTCCTGCTCCTACGCTAGCGTAAACCAGGCAAATCTGTAACTGTGGACACAGCTGCTGGGAGTGTGAGTGGTAAGGGAGAGCCATAAGGATGTTTCTGCCCTTTGCTTCTTCACAGTGGTCGAAAATCTGAGCTTAGTTCCAGCAAGGCTGCAGTGTGTTTGTCTGCAGTCCCTGCATGTTGTGTACCCTGTTGTGTAGGTGCCAGGCTGGCTACTATGGAGACCCCATCCTGGGATCTGGTGACCACTGCCGCCCCTGCCCCTGCCCCGACGGCCCCGAGAGTGGACGCCAGTTTGCCAGTGGCTGTTACCAGGATCCAATCACACTGCAAGTCGTGTGTGTCTGTAGTGTGGGATACATAGGTACTTGGTGGGGGTATGGAGGGGTGGCTGGTCGGGTTGAACCTCTCAGGGAGAGGCTGTGTTCATGTGAGTTAGATGTGACCACAGCACCAGCATCGGTGGGTTGTTGCTGGGGGTTGCCTGGCTTTGAAGGTGCCAGGGCAGAGTGGCTTGTGTGGGTGATGCCACCACGACCATGAACCTCATCTCCAGCAGTGTGGTGAGGGACGACCAGTGCTCAGCAAAGGGTGGACAGGACAGCCCTGGAACCGAGGGGATGAGCAGCATACCTTGGTGCCCTGGGTGGTACCATCCGTGCTCTGCGCCAAGTTGCCATGGTGTCACCAAGTGCTGTCTCTGTTTCTTTAAACATGATCCAGTTAATGCCCCCCCAGTAATGGTCTTTATTGCCTTGCTGGGGCCGGGGCTGTGCACTAGGGAGCCGTGGTGGCAATTCCCACTGTGGCTGTTTGTTCAAACAGGCAGTCGATGTGATGAATGTGCGTCTGGCTTCTTTGGGAGCCCTGATGAGGTTGGCGGCGCCTGCCAGCCGTGCCAGTGCAACAACAACATCGACACCACCGACCCAGAGGCCTGTGACAAGAGGACAGGGGCGTGCCTGAAGTGCCTGTATCACACCGAGGGTGAAAACTGCCACCTCTGCAGAGAGGGCTACTACGGCAGTGCCCTGCAGCAGGACTGCAGAAGTGAGTGGGAGACACGGCTGCAGCCCCAGCACCAGCCTTGTCGGGGGAGCAGTGGACACCTAAACACTTCTTACCTGGGGGTGTTTGAGGTGGAGGAAAAACCAAATTACTTCCAGCTGGAATTCCTGCAGCTGGGTGGGGCTCCTGGCCAGGAGAGGGGCTCTTTACATTTGAGAGGCAGGACAGAGACAGCATTTACATTTGCTGAAAGGAGGAGGGTTTTGCAGGAGGGGGGCTGCTTACTCTCTTGATACTGTTAATCTCTTCTCCAGAGAATGTGGTGGGGGGAGAGTTTGGCTTTTGCTTACACCAGGTCCCTGCGGATGTGGTTGGGCAGTGGGAATGATGGCCATGACAGGAAGCTGAAATGGGTGGTGGGGAGGCAGACCCACCTCTCCTGCGGCATCAGGCACAGCCCAGCAGGACAGGTGGGTCCCTGAACAGGTGAGCTTGTTGTTGGCCAATTGACCACTTCAGGCAGATCTGCCACCGTAGCTGACTGACCAGAGCTGGGCAGAGCTGGGCTTGGTTCTACAGAGGGAGGAATGAAGAGCAGGGATGGCTGGGCTGCTTGACTGAGGGACCCCTGTGGCCTTCTGTGTGCTGGGGCAGAAGCTGTAGAGGTGGCCAGCTGTGGGATGTGGGACTCTTGAGCAGCATGGGGTATTGGGCCAGCCATGTTGGGCATGCCATGTTGGGCCAGCCAGGCCCAGCCACTGGCATTAGAGCATGCCCACCCCTCTGCAGACTGGGCAGATAAACCATTTGTGAAGTCGGGGCAGTCTGCTAGCAGGGCCAGGCTGACACGGACGCGCCGTGCTCTTTCCCTCACAGAGTGCGTCTGCAACTACCTGGGCACGGTGCGGGAGGACTGCGAGGGCTCGGGGAGCTGCCGCTGCGAGGCGGCCACGGGGCAGTGCCGGTGCCTGCCCAACGTGGTGGGGCTGACGTGTGACCGCTGTGCCCCGCACACGTGGCGGCTGGCCAGCGGCACGGGCTGCGAGCGCTGTGACTGCGACCCCGCGCGATCCCTCGGTCCCGCCTGCAACGAGGTGAGGAGCACGGGCGTGTGCCCGGGGCTTGGCCGCTGCCCTGCTGCAGGGTGGAGCTGCTGAGGGGCTGCCACCGCCTGATGGGTTTGGTTTTTGGCTTTGGCAGTTCACCGGGCAGTGCCACTGCATGCCGGGTTTCGGAGGCCGGACCTGCCGGGAGTGCCAGGAGCTCTTCTGGGGTGACCCGAGTGTGGAGTGCTTAGGTGAGTCCAACCCTGGTGACTGATCCGTCTGCTGCTTTGGGAAATCTCTGTGTGGCTGGGCACACTGTTACACCCCAGCTCACTGGGACACCCCTGCCAGGAGCCACCCACTAGAGCCTTGGAAAAGGGAAAAAGGCGTGGTGGGGTCCTGCTCTGGGGTTTTGGTGCCTTGGGGGATGGGACGTGTGGCAGGAGCCCAGCCTTGTGCTTGTCTGTGTTTTTCTTGTCTGACCTTTATTTAGAAACAAACCTCTCTGTTTAGAAGCAGCTCTTTCTTAAGGGTAAGGTTGCAATGCTGTCAGGTAAGCCAGCATGATAAGAAAACATATCACAAGCATTTGAGATTTAGAATTGGTCTGGAAAGTAGTTTCCTTTGCCTTTCAATTGTATGTAGCTGAAGACCACTGTCTCTTGTGTCTTCTTATGGAGACTGGAAGTTTTTTATTTAGTAGGAGACTTTCCTTTTATTTCAGATGAAAATAAAGGAGAAAGCAGAGACTATGCAATGGTTTAGCCATAGCTACATGCTGCAAAACAGGGCACTGTGAAGTAGGTTGTTTAGAAAACTGGATGGCCTCTGTCCTTTCATTATAAACAAGTCTGTTCATTAGCTGGAAAAGAAACTTCAAACATTGTCCAGACCAGAACAAACTTGTATCTCTGATCTGTTCAAATAGGAGCCTTTGCCAGGAGAGTTTGCAATAGATAGGTATTTTTTCCTGCAAGGTGGAATGTGCCTGCTGTGGTCTTTAATAAATCTCTTACAATAGAGATACCTTAGAGCCCATTATCTTGGTAAATAGGCAGATCACAGCTTCTTGGTTACTGCAGCAGATGAAAGGGCTGGGGAATTGTCCCAGTTCCTGAGTACATATTGGGTTTCTTGGGGGAAAGGCTGCCTTTCCAAAGGCTGTGTGTGTTCTGACATGGTAAAGGGGTGTGCTGACCCTGCTGGCTCCAGGGCAGGGATTGTCTCTTGCTATCAGTTGTCTCCATCAGAGTTTATTGATGGAGTCCATCTGCATACCTTATCAGCAGGATTTTGCAGCATACCGTAATTTCTGATCTCTTGTGGAGTTTCTGTTGTCTTTTGAACATGCGAAAACCTGTTTTAATGTTTCCAAAGTAAAGAGAGACTATATTCTTCAGAGCCTGTTCTTACCGTGAAAGATCTACACTCCCCATCCAGCCGCCTATCCCTCCTGTGCCCCAGTGATAGAGGAGAATCCCTTGGGTGGAAAGGCAGATTTTCCTTCATGATTGCATCCAACAGGAGGTCTCTGTGGCAGGTGGGGAGAGCTGCTGCCCAGGGCTGAGCAGTGGCAGCCTGCAGCATGATGCTCTGGACAGGCTCCAAGTGTGTGCTGGCTCGTGGAACACATCCAGCTGGGTGCTGCTGCAGACTCTCCCCGTGTGGTGGGGTCAGTGCCTCCTGCCTGTCTCTTATCTTTCCTTGGCAAGAAGACAATTGGCTTCTCAGCCCTGATTTAGCCCCAGGGAGTGAGTGGTGGTGTTCAGGCTGGCAGACCTGCAGCTGCTGCGTGGGCAGGTAGCAGTTCTCAGGAGTGAGCGGGGTGGAAGCAAACTGTAAAACTGTGCCGTTTAAGGAGCAGTGTCCCTGGAAAATAGCTGAGATCTGGCCTGCAGCCAAAGCCAAGCTGGAACTGAGACAAGGCTTTGTCACAAAGACAACTGCTCCAGTTGTAGGGAACATGTGGAATCCTGCCATGGCATTCACCACCTGGTGTGTTCTTGCTGGCCCAAGCAGCCAGTATGGCCACGTTTTGTGCTGCATTCAGGAGCAAAATAGAAACCAATCTGGATGGGGAAGAGTAAAAACTCTGAACCATGTGAGTGTGGACACAACCAAGTTGATGCAGAGGTGTGGACATTCTCCCAAAGGACTCCAGCATGGCGTCCTCCACTCTCGAGGGCAAGTGGCTCCTGCTCAAGGTTGGAAACTACAGGGTGAATCAATTACTCCAAGGACAGTGTTGTGTGATCTCTTCACAAGAGGTCTTCAGGTTTTTGGCATCAAGAAACACAAGCTCCTGATGAGAAATGGGGATCATACTGCTCATGTTGCTTTGATAACTTTTACAATACTGAAAAATCCAAAGTACCTGCAAAATAGGCTCTGGACATAGCTGTGTGGAGGTGTGCAAAATGGCCCATCTAGGACAGGCTGGGGGCTGCAGCTCTCCGTGAACTCGGAGAGCACTCTCTCGGGCACTTGCAGCAGCAGTGAGTTGTGGATGTGGCCCAGGTCACAGTACACCACTGGAAACCAGGCTCTAGGGCACTGTTCCCTGCCATCCCCATTGCCAGCTGCTGCCCCGTGGTGAAGATCAGACATGGTGAAGCAGAAGCCAGGGAAGGCAGGTTTTTGTACGTGGTCTGGGTGCTTTGATTTACAGCCTGTGCCCTCTGCTATGGAAAGTGTCATCCAGTGTCTCCTCTCTGTGTGTCCACGGAGATCACAGTGACACCACCCCACTGGGGCAGGCTGAGGTGGATGCCTGTGTTTGAACAGCATCTTGAACCCACAGCACGGGGTGCACTTCAGCACTCACAAATGTCCACTGGGCATTAGACACACAGACTGTGGGTTTTGTCTTCAGAGACTGTTTACTCCCTGTGCTTTGAAGAAGAACAACATTCTCTCACTGAATTTAAAATGATGCCTGAAACAAGCACAGCAGAGGCACAGAGGATAGGAAAGAGCCCAGCATTTCTCTCTTGGCCTCTGGCAGGTCCCTGGGAGGATTACAGTGGGCAGGAGCTGTGCTGTGAGCATCACCTGCTCTGGGGGCAGTGCCAGCCCCTTGGCAAGACTCTTCTGCCATTGCTCCAGCCTCGAGCTGTCTGCAGCTCCGCCCGAGTCTGTGCATGAACGTCTGCATGTGCATAAAAATCCTTCCTAAGGTAGTAAATAATAGCACTACAGGGTTCGTAAAATTCAGGTCTCCCAGGCATTCTGCTGGAGCTTTTCCAAAGCCTGGCAACTAAAGTTAAAGTGCAGGACTCGGCATGCTT
The DNA here is from genome assembly GCF_009819655.1 of Sylvia atricapilla. Taxonomy (NCBI): domain Eukaryota; kingdom Metazoa; phylum Chordata; class Aves; order Passeriformes; family Sylviidae; genus Sylvia; species Sylvia atricapilla. The sequence goes on from NC_089144.1 coordinate 9,545,729, forward strand.
AGTTCTGCACCAGCTTCAGCCCACAAAGCACGTCTCCAGCAGAAGGCTCCAGGCTCCTGGGAGGCCTGAGATGTGGAGTGGCTGCAGATGCAGCTCAAACAATGCCTTTGCACAGTAGATATTTGAAGTTTATATTTCATCTAATATGAAGGAGATGGCCATTTTACTGTCATTACTGCTGTAATAAATTTAAAAAGCAGACCAGAGGGCAGTTAGTAGGAGGTACTGTGTGAGTTTGGAAGTTAGGTGGTGTTGTTGTAGCCCCTTCATAAGAAGCATGTCCTGTGTTGGACATGAGTATCAAGTCCTATTGAAAAATCACAGAATTTAATTGAACTATGATAAAAAAGTCATGTTTTTTGTCAAGTACACACTGCATGCATTGACAAGAATGGGGTTTTTTGTCAGTTTTTTGTCTTTGTTACGTGGCTGGTGCAGAAACAGCTGTTCACGGAAAATTGCTCTATTCCCATTAAAGCATAAGTTTTCTACTCTTAAAATTTAACACCTGGGTCTTAAACTAGTCACATAGGCTGCTTTTATAGGAGATGCTTTTGGTGTTGAGAGAAGTCTACCAGATGTCTTGTTTTCTTCTATGAGAGTGCCTAAAGGAAGTCAGACAAGTTCTATAGTAAAGAAAATACAATTTTCACTTTGAGTTTCATAATTTTAATTGACCTGGGGTCATAAAATGTTGTAATATGTACTGATTCCAGAAAACTATCCTTTTGGCACGGTCTGCTAGCATGTTAAGATGCAGCAAAACTCCAGTAATTTTAGGCTGGGACCTTATCTTAGCATTCCTACTGAAAATCACAGTGCTGTGGAGTTAGCACTATGTTTGCAGGGTAACTTGAATCAATAGCTGATTATTCAAAGAAATTTGCTAGCTCTGCAAAACTTTCAACCTTACAAATTGTTGAATGGTTTTCTTATCACAGTGCCTCACTACCGCTGGGAAATGATGCCAGGAAATCATGTTTGAACAAAACCTTTGTGTTTTTTTTCCTGTGGAGGAGTTAAACATTTGATGCTCGCCGCCCTCAGTCTCAAGCAGTAAAAAAATATTTCTGGAAAAATTATTTCCATTCGGCGTAGGATGATGTATAACACTTGTTTTTTCCTGGCATCCCCCAGTAAGGAACTGAGCACTGATACTGGTCTTCATACAGCCCATTCAGTATCCATTCTATCACGTCTGCTGTAGTATCAAGTGCTCTGACACACCTGAATTTAAATTAAGTGGTGTGCAAATATACTGCATATTGAATTATGGTGGCTTAAATGGAAGTGAATTCTGAAAGTTTTAAATCAGAGGAAAAGATAGCAGAGCTGTCAGAGTAGGTGAAAGACAAAGCAATTCTCACAGATCCTTTTGAGCTAAAGCAAACCTCTTGAGTTAGTTATTTGCTTCTTTTGGATTTCTCATCAGGTTTTTACGTGACTGCATACTGCATTTGGTATACATATTTGAGAGTTAATTCTATCTTTATGATCAGGAAAAAGGAGGAAGAGAAATGCACTGATGAAGGTGATACAAAAATTACCCACGGATATTCAGCGTGTGCATGCACATACGTGCACATGCATTTGTAAACAAATAGAGCTACAATCCTTTATACTCATAATCTGCTAATCAGCAGATCCTGACTAAAGAATTTGGCTGAAACCTTTCCTGTCAAAAATATGATTTCCCTGAAGTTGAAGTATGCCACAGAAAAATCGCTGATTGAGTTACACACTCCATTAAAGAAAACAGTACGCCCAGTTCCAAAATGACATTTCAAAACAGAAACCTATTGTTTAATTTAGTAAATGCTCCTTTGAAAACCCTTAAATCTTGGGCCAATGATTTCAAAAGACTTCTTTTTCTCCACTCTGTTTTCCATGGGAGGTACTGCAATGTCCTGCTCTGCTTGCAGATTTGGAGCCTGTCTAACACTGACCTTCAATGAAAGCAGCCATGTCTGCATTAACTTTCAGCCCTTCGCTTTGGCTTTGGGCCATCTGTCTGCATGGAAACTAATCAACCATTTGTCTTGAAGGCATTTCCAACTCAAAGTGGTCAAGGCATCCAAGTATCTTGAAGGAAACTCAACATCTGTTTGATTTTGCCGTGGAAAATGAACTACTTTCCCAGTTTCTTGTCTTGTAAGCATAGGGAAGCCACATAAAAGGAGTTTACAGGACTTTGTCTTTCCCTTTACCACATATACTATGGTAAGAGTATAAAGCTGTTGGTAGCTACTGAGCTGAAAAATTTCTGCATCCCTAGATGTGCCTGTGTGTTTCTTGTTCTTGAAAAAGTTCAGATTAACCAGGCATACACTAACTCTGGATGCGTTGTATTATCAGGTCTTACATCAGACTTAGGAGTGTGCTGGTTCAAGCCAGAATCTCCTGAGCAAAGCAATACTTTGAAGGTTGTGTTTGAGTTAGCCTGTTTGGGTACAGCAGGAGCAGAACTGCTGTAACAGCAGTCTCAGGACTGGACTGCTTTTGTGTCACACAATGGCCATAGGAATAGTTGGACATGCCAAAGGAGGTGTTGGAGGAACAAGAACTCTTCTGTGGCTAGAAGTGATGATGGGGTACTTTGGTCAAACTGATACTGGGCATGATGGATGGTTCTGGATCATTCTGACATGGTGTTTGCTCTGTTTCTAGCAGGTGATAGGAATCAAGGTATCTCTGGTATTCACAACCCAGTTCATTGGCAGTGATAATTGAATGTCACAGGAATTTTTTTGGTGCATGTGCATCCACCGTTGTAAATGATGGATGCATAACTCAGTTGTTCTTCTGTGAGCTATTTGCCAATCCTGTGCCAGTCTTTTGCAGTCTGTGCCAGCTTGGAGATCCTTCTTTCATTTCACATCCATACTGTCACTGTGTGCTTTTGTTCCTTTGGGATGAAGTCATGCCCTTCAGTCCAAGAGACTGAAGCCAGTGGGTTCTAGGCAGGCATTGCCTGAGGCAGAGGTGAAAGCTGGCACTGAGCTATTTGCCTGGTGGACTGCAGTGTTCAAGGTGCTCCTCACTACCTAGAAGGCTTTCCATGACATTGGCTCGGGCTTGCTTTCCTTCTCTTGAGAACTAGCCACAACTGAAGTGATTAGAAGGTTTGATCCCCACCATGGTGTAAAGAGAAGGTGCTCTTCTTCAGTGGCCTTGAACATGCTCCTTGCTGGGGTGTAAAATGCCTGGTGGTGGTGTCCAGGGCACAAGGTGCAGGACTTATCCACTAGAAGGGTTAGAGATGGTTAGGGGTGAAAACTGGCATGGTCCTGTATGTGGTTAATGTCTTGGGAAGATAATGAAAAAGAGGAAGTGCAATATGAAACCAGCACTTTTGAAAGCCATTTTATATACATTTCATTCAGGGGACTGAGGTAATTCAGAGCCAGGATTGCCTGTTTCTGGGCTTTATATAAAATCTTAAAAGGGAGAAATAACACACAGTAATGTTTCTGGCTGCCTTGTGCAATTTTCTCATGGTCCTGCAAAGCTCGGTTTGGGAGTTTTGTAGGACTGGATTCTTCCAACTGTTGTGCTGCATTTAGAATAAATTGCTTCTTTGCTCTTATCACCTCTCAACAGGCAACTGTGGAGTTTGTGTTTTCACTTTGTGAACATTATGTTAGTACCTAAATTATTTTCTCTTCTTCCTTAGTATTTTCTGGTTCCAGAGATTTTGGAATCCACTTTGCCATGCAAATGCTACTAAAACCATGTCATATGCTTTTCCTGAACATTCACATATTCAGGAGCAGAATTACCAACATGGGGTTAAGGGTTTTTTTGGTTTTTTTTTTTTTTCACATTAAGCCTTTCCAATCCGCAAGTAAATACAGTGATCTGATTTGCCAGCAGCAAGCATTCATGTAACGTGATCAGACCTTAGGATCTTTGAGGAAAACCACATGCCATTTAGCCTCTTTCTATACAGAGGAATTCAGACAATTCATCATTATATCAAGGGCCTTATTAGTTGACAGAAGGGTTAACTGACCTTCAAACAGGACCTCAACGGTTTGCCCCCAGGGAACATATTCCATGGTGAGTTGACTACTTAAGCACTTTCGATGTAAAGTAAAAACAATCTCTTGTGTCAGGGTATAATTCAAAGAACAAAGGACCGTTTTGCTCAATTGTGCAGGCACCAGAAGTTATTTTTGTCTCTTGCCTATCATATTCACATTGTACAAGAAAGTAGTTTTGTGTTGAGGAGCGATTTGTTCTGCTGAGGCTCTTTGTGTAATTTTTGAACTGAAGACCACCACTGTATTCTGGCATTGAAGCAAACAATGCACAGTCATGAAAACAGCTTTGTGTTTTGCCCTGTTTTTAAGGGGGCACTTGCTTTGGGTGTATGAATTGATTTATGGGCCCTTTTGAGCCATTTAACCTCCTTTGAGAATGCCTGGTAAATGGATGTGTAAGTGAGGGGTTTTATCAGGTATGCCAGCCCTTTTCCTGTTTAAGGAATGTGTGCCTGACCTGTTCTGGGTGCACTCTGCCATAATGATAGGTAGATGATATTTGTATTTTCCAAGCCTCTCTTTTTGTTGTTTGCTGCCATCTCTTTATTTAAAGCTTTGCATGTTGGTGGTGTCCTCTGCTGCTGCCTCCTGTTTAATTAAGGAGGTCAAGTGGCAGCCTTGCTGCATGGAAACGCTTCTGCTGATAGTGTTATTGTGTACAAAGCGTGTCTGTGCTTTCAGCAGTGACAGTGCATCATTAAGTTAATTGAGTAACTTCTCTCTGCGGTGGGTTAGTGCCAAAGAAGTGCATTTCATGAAAGTGTGAATACTAACTCTGAAGTTGGTGCTCAAAGTGTGAAATAATTTTTTAAAAAATTATAAATCTGTTAAGTGTCCTAATTTCCACTGAGGGTGACATTCAGGGGACGAATAGCGTGGAGGCTCTTGGTCATTAAGACCTCAAACACTACAAGGCTGCCCATGACTGCATTCTTTGTTCTATTCTGCTTTTCACTACCAGATTTTTTTCGGATTTTCTGTATACCCAAAATGTCAGCCCAGTGCCAGCCTCCTCAATGTGTGTTGTGAAGGTTTTCTGACTGTCCATGGCAGGAGCATCTTCTGAGCCAGTCCCTGTACCTCTGCCTAGATCTCAAAGGGCTTTTGCTCCATGGATTTGTCTTGTTCTTGGAAGCCAGTTCAGCTTTTAACACCCACAGTGCCTTGCAGAAGAGAGCTCCTCCACTAAACCAAGTGCTGTGTGATCAGTTATCTCCTTCTAGTGTGCTGTTTGTGGGAGGTGCAGGGGAAGGTGGTTGGGTTTTGATCTGCAGGATTCCTCACTTGGCTGTTACTTCTCTGCTGGAGGAGACAGTAAATGGTTGTTCCTAGTTCAATTTTCCTTTTTCAGTCATGGTTTGCTCTTAAACCCTCTGCTATGTGCCTGCCTGCCATTTCTTTTCCCATCCCGAGAGACTTGCTCTACTCACTCGTCACTGAAGGAGAGAAACTGAGATCTTTGTTTTCAGTTGCTATCCAGCTGACATCTAAACCTTGCAGAAAGTGGTGTCCATCCTTGCTCCCTCATTGTTCCTATTTCCAAGATGTACAAATCCTGGTCTCCCCTAGAGTTTTTTCCCCATCTCTCTCCCCTTTCTCACTCACACTTGCTTCCTCCATACACAAGTGATACATCCATATTTTGCTTTTTATAATTCAGACACTGACCACGTCTGTATTCATTTCACCACTTTATTATAACAGATTTTTTTTTCCACCCTGCCAACATCAAAGTCATTTCCCTCTCCATGGCCTTCACATTTGCCTTTTTTCTCCTCCCAGCCTGTGATTGCAACCCTCGTGGCATTCAGACCCCGCAGTGTGACCGTGCCACTGGGCAGTGTATCTGCAATGAAGGGGTGGAAGGGCTGCACTGTGACAAGTGCTCCCGGGGATACTCAGGCTTCTTCCCTGACTGCGTGCCGTGCCACCAGTGCTTCGCCCTCTGGGATGTGATCATCAGCGAGCTGGCTAATAGGACCCAGCAGTTCTTGGACAGGGCTAACACCCTCAAAATCACTGGAGTCACTGGCCCATACCAGAAGACGCTCAGCACACTGGAGGAGAAGCTCACTGAAATTAAAACCATCATCGCTCAAAATCCAGCAGCCGAGCCCCTGAAGAACATCGGGAATCTCTTCGAGGAAGCAGAGTGAGTACAGTTGTAGTTACATGAACAAGTCTGCCCTGGGAAGGAGTGGGATTTCCAGTGAGCTGGGATTTAATGAGTGACTGAGGTCCCCGTGCTGGGCTGAGGGCACTCCAGCTCCTCTGGCTGGGCAAGGAGGCTGTGGCTGCTGGAGCACCTTGCCATGCTCAGCTCTGAGTGCCCATCCCGGGAGCAGAAACATGGCCAGGGCAGGCAGGAGCAGTGCAGCTGCCACGTGTTGGGCTGGGGTTGTCCTGCTCCCACTGCTCTCCAGGCAGCTAATTACCAGGGAGCCACTCATGCTTGCCTTGTGCTGCCCCAGGGCAAAGGACAAACGCTGCTATTATGTGAGAGAATGAAGAGGGGGAGAGATTAAATTCCTGGATATCCGGGTGTAGCTGATGAGTTGGAAACTTGGGCTCCTTTCCACACTCTGAGCACGTGTGGGGGGAAGCACCAGGTTTATAACAAGGATTGTTACCATTTTTCTCCGGGTAGAAGTCTTGTATTTTCTTTTAGGGCTAAGCATACAAAAGATGGTAGTCTGGAGATGGGGCTGTGTAACATTAAGTAGGATTACAGAGGCTTTCTAGCGCTGTCTGCAACTGCTCCAACTTGCTTGAGCATTGTAAAGGGAGCTGCACAAAGCAAAGGGGTGAGGATTAAAGCACAAATGTCTCAATTAGGAATAGTTTGTGTCCTACGGCTCCCCTCCCTCCTGCTGTAGAGCTGGGGGTTGCTGCTGCTTCTGGACTCTGTGTGTATTGAGGGAGGTCAGAGCAGCTGAGGAGCTGCTTTTCCCTGACATACCTTGTGTATTTCTGTTCTTGCTCCCCTCTGGCTGTGTAGAAAAGTACTGTGCTTTGGAGGAGTCCTGGAAAACAGCAGGCTGTTGGGCTATTGAGAGAGCTGTACATTCATCTTAGATCTTACATACTGCCTTGATTCTTTCAGAATGAGGAAATGCTGGGCTTGATGGGATCACCATGGATGGGAATAGATTCCTGTGCCCACTTCTGTTCCACAGCAGCCTCGAGATGTAATACTCCCTTGCTTTTCCTTTTAGGGTTATCCCATTAGCTGAAGGCTGCTGCATGGCTCACTGAGTGAACGCTTAGAGCAGGAGATTTTCCTTTAAAACCCTGGTGAGGAGGGATCTTTACAGCAGAGTTTAAAGAATCCATTGTGTTAAAATTAAGGCTCCCCCTCCCTGCTTCCTGAAGTTCAAATCTGTCCGATGAGCTCGTAGTAATCAAAACTACATTTGAGCTGTGTGGGATGGGAAACAAATTATGTATGGATCATAGTAGTCAACTCTGACCTATTGCAGTTGCCATGATACTAGAGCATTACACCAGTCCTCTGGAATCTGCCTCCAGTTAATCTTACACAAAGCAGCTGTTTTCTGAGCAATTTGGTGCTTTGGGTTTATAAATGTGCTGTAGATTAAAAAGTAGTTTTGTACAATAAAGGAAACAGAACAGTACTCTAGGTAGGCACGTTGTTACAAATCATTTGAAGCTCCACTGAGGGAGGACACATCCTGCCATGGGAGAGGCTGGACTCATCTCTAGCCACCACGCTCCAGTGAAGTATGAGGCGTTTAACCCTTCTTCCTCCCACGTTGAGTCCTGTGCCTGTTTTACAGAAAGCTGACAGCAGATGTTACAGTGAAGATAGCTGACATAGAAGAGAACTTAGCAGCCTTAGCAGCAAAGAGCAATAGCACAGACATGGACCTGAGTGCGCTGGAGACAGATGCCAAAAGTCTCGACCACGTTGTGAAAGAACTTGCAGAGCAGCTAGAGTTCATCAAGATCTCTGATGTTCGGGGTAAGTTTCACAGGGAGGGGGAGAAAGCGGCAGGGTGGCCAAAGATTTAATTAGTGCATGGGTTTAGGTACCAAATTAATCTTCTAACTCGTAATGAAACACAGTTCCTCAGGGACAGGTTCTTTCTGTGCATTAGCAGAGTTGCTGATGCAGCAGGAATTTTTGCCCCCCTCACCCTTTCTTTCTTACTCTGTACATTTCAAAGCTGGCTCAGATTCTTGAGGGACAGAATCATCTTAAGGCGTCATGCTGAACACGTTGTGGCTGAGACACGACAGAAGAAAGTGCAGCACAAATTTCAAGATATGCCTAGACATCCGCCTTGCAACCCTCAGTCTGTGAAATTGCTGTTTCTGGGGGGGAAAAAAGAGCTCGTGGTAAAGGGCCCAGTTCTTCTGAGCCACCCAAGCCTTGGTACACTGAAATGGGCCAAGAATCAAAATTTGCTGGAGGAAGAGGAATGTCACCAAATTATTTGGAAATTTGGAAAGCTGACTTCAGAGAAAGTATTTTTAATATTTCTGATGAATTTTCTGGTTTGCAGAAAGCCTGAGATTGTTTCCAGTGAACATGGGAGATTTCAGAGTGAGGCCAGTAGCATGTAGAACAGGGGAGTCCCTGACTTTTGGCATTCTGCAAAGGAAAGCTGCCCCGAGGTGCAGAGTATAGCCACCCCCATAGGGTCCCTCACACTCACACGAGGTCTCTCCAGGAGTTGTCCAAAACCAACAGTTCCATAAATCAGCATCTTTCGTCACGCAGTTGTTTCTTTAGGAAAGCTCTGACCAGTTTCCAAGCAGTGACTCCATAAGCCAGACATCCCAGGGCAAGCAATAAGAATTCATGAGATAAGGGAATCCTTAGAATACAGACTGTTCCTCTAAAAATCTTAAAAAGGCTGTATCTCCTTTTGACCTTAAGGCAAGCAGAATTCAGTCACTAGGGTCAAAGAAAGGCTTAACTTCAAAGTCCAGCTTGACACATTGTCCACCAAGCAAAAAAGCATTCTTTTTTTCCTACAAGAGGCCAAATTCTGTCATCCTTGCAATGGCACTGAACACAGCTGCCAAGGCCAGCATTTCACTTAATGTGATATATCATTAGCCCTGACGTGTCATCCGCTAACATCTATAATATATATGGGTCTGGGTTACTTAACAGAGCTCTCATCAGGAATCTCATCTGATTTCTGCAGGAGCCTTGGATAGTATCACCAAGTATTTCCAGATGTCCCTGGAGGCAGAGGAGAGGGTCAATGCCTCCACTGTTGATCCTGATAGCGCCGTGGAGCTGTCAGCGCAAACGCGGCGGGAAGTGGAAGACTTAATCAATGAGAAGGAGGCCCAGTTCAAGGCTAAACAAGAGGAGCAGTCGCGCCTTCTGGATGAACTCGCTGGAAAGCTGCAGAGCCTGGATCTCTCTGAGGTGGCTGAGAAGGTACACAGCTGGGAATTGCTGGGATAAAACCCCTAGCTAAAACAGAGTCGGGTTTGTGATGAAGCGACGGGCACGGAGGAGCTGTAGGGTGTGACGACGTGAGATGTGCAGTTGGTTCATGAAAAATGCACCTTGCTTGGTTGAGCAGCCCCTCGGTTTTGTGGGCTGGAACTGGGTTGTTTAACTGGTGGGCTCTGACATTACTGGCTTTCAAAGACCAGCCTTTCATGTTGGTCTTCCTCCTGCTCTTCCCAGCCCCAACAGAGCACCTGTTTTTGCATCACCCCTGTTCTAACCCCATGTCCTTTGTTAGGGACGGAGTTCCCATGTGCAGAAAAGCGTGGCAAATCTGCTGGGCTGAGAGCCATCCTCTTAAGCGTATCCCAAGTTCAGTGCTTGCTTTCCCTAGGCTCCTCTCTTCCCTTCTGCAGCTCCATTGGGAACACTCTGTGCCTGTACAGCACCCGGCCAGGCTGCACTTCTGCTCACACCCACGGGCCTCAGCATCAACCCAGGCTCAACCTCCTGCTCAAGATAAAAGCAGACTTTACAGCGAGCTAGAGTCAAAAGGGCATTTTCTCTGCTGAAGGTGCCTGCTCATCTGTAAATATGATTAGGGATGGCTTTTTCTTGGGAGAGGCTGGGTGTTCCCTCAGTTTCTCTTTGAAGGTGGCCAGCTGCATTCAGTGAACAATTCCTGAGCAACCCCGGGTGCGGGCAGGCTGCAGGGCATCGCTCATTAACTCCCCTGGGCAGGCCAGGCCTTTGGTGGAGAGGCTGATTGTCCCTTGTCCTTTACAACCAGTCATCCCTCCCACTCCCTCAGCCCTTCTTTTTTTCTCTGGAGGGAAGAGACATCTTTTTGTTTAGTTTCCCTTCCCCTACATTCCTGCCCTGACTGTTAAGGACTGAAATCTTGGCTAGATGTTTATCAAGGCAGTAAAGACTGAGTTGCTTGGAGGTGTAATCATGACACACACACACACACATCTCTTTCTGCTTTCTAGCTACTGCTGGGTTACATGCCAAACAGGTAAGAGGGACTCATTTACACTTCACAGGAGACAGCTGCAGCTAACTTGGCTCAGCCCCTAGGTTTTCCCAGGGAGGTTTTTTGGCTGCAAAACCTGAGCGAGTGACTATCATTTGGCAAAAAGAGAGTGGGGGGCATGAAAAGATAAAAAAACCTCACAAGAGCACGGAATTTTCTGATTTTCCCTCTGGTTAAACCAACTCCTATGTTATTTCATTACCAAGCACTTGACGAAGTAGCTGACAATTCTCAGCGCAATGTTGCTGATAGAAATAGTTTCACTTCTTAAAAAAAAAAAAAAGTTTACTCTGAAATTTTGTGGTAGGATAGTGTCCTACTCCAGCCCCCACACAGCCTAGCAATGGAAATCAGGCAGTGACTGCTTCCCTTGTCCCCTGTGTCCCTGCAGACGTGTGGCACTGCCCCGGGAGCCTCCTGTGAGTCCCAGTGCGGGGGATTGAGCTGTCGGACAGAGGAAGGGAAGAAGAAGTGTGGAGGCCCTGGCTGTGATGGGCTGGTGACTGTGGCTCACAACGCCTGGCAGAAGGCTATGGATTTTGACAGAGACATCCTCAGTGCATTAGCAGAAGTTGAGCAACTCTCCAGAATGGTAATGTGCCAAATCAATTGTTAAGATAGCAAAAAAAAAAAAAAAAGGTCTGTCTGTTGTAGCATAGACACTAATTGACAAAGTATGTGCTGGTTTTCTGCAGAGGGTACTTCTTTTGAGTTGTGTAACTTCATCATGCTTGTAAATACCTTCAGAAAGGGAGCTTGCTAAAGTGAAGCTTCATGGATAACTAAACATCAGCCTGAGTTGTTTAAACTAGCACTGGTGGTATGGATCAGGGCCAGCTTCCAAGTGTTCTGTGAGTTTTATGAGAAAAAGCATTCCTTGTTACTATTACTTCTGACTCCAGATGAATTGTTTTAAAACAAGCCCTAAACATAAGAAGATAAGCAAGCAGGCCTTCCATTTTCCTCTCTTTAGGTTTCTGAGGCAAAACAGAGAGCAGATGAGGCAAAACAAAATGCACAAGCAGTTTTGCTCAAAACCAACGCTACAAAAGAACAAGTGGACAGAAGCAATGAAGATCTGAGAAATCTTATCAAACAGATTAGAGACTTCCTAATGCGTAAGAATGTGACATTTAAATTATATTTTAATTCTGTGTTTGGGAAAACTGGTTTTACATCTGTATTATCTTGCAAGGATTACTGCAACAGTTGTCATCATTCCCCTCACCTCCCCTAGACAGACAGTGTGTATGATGAAATCTGGAAACACAAGAAAAACTAAGAGAAAACCAAGATAAAAAGAAAGTGAGAGCAAACTGTGACATGTTCTGGTGTGTGTTTCAGCTGAGGCTGTTGTACTGCTCTACTTTGCCAAGTATGTTCTGGCTAGAAAGACAAAGTCATATTAAAGGGGAAGGAAGTCAGAAACTGCATTTCTCTCTCTGTAAGAAGGCAAGTAAAGGTTAAATGAGAGCCTTGTTCGCCAGCTTAGGGCTGATTATGCTGGGGGCACAAATACATCTATGTGCAGTTGTTGGTTTTGTTTCCTGTGGGTTTGGGTCCCCCCCAGAGTGGTGCAGCTGAGCACCGAGATCTTCAAGTGGCTTCCAAGAGAGTTGTGCCAGTAGGGCCTCTCCTGAGAGGGAAGTTTCATCTTGGGAAGTAGTTTTAACACCTTGATTTTCCATAAATCTGGGGAAGGAGGCTTTCCCATGATTTTCCTTCTTAAGGAAGCAGCTGAACAAGAATTTGAGTGCTGAGATGTGACAGAGGGAAGCTTTTACTCACCTCTGTGTCACTTGTGTCCATCTGCTAGAAGACAGCGCTGACCTGGATAGCATTGAGGCAGTAGCTAATGAAGTGCTGAACATGGAGATGCCAAGCACTCCCCAGCAGCTGCAGGCCCTGACAGAAGATATTCGTGAGCGTGTAGAAAGCCTTTCTGATGTCGAGGTCATTCTGCAGCAGAGCGCTGGAGACATTGCCAGGGCAGAAATGCTACTGGAGGAAGCCAAAAGAGCGAGGTATGCAGCCCTGTTTCATCTCATTCAGTTTAATTTTCCCTGATGTAAATTCTTATTCCTTCAGTAAGGGGCAAAACCAGCCCTTTGCAGCACATGTGCTTTTTCCAGTTCCAAAGTAAGAGCATTTTTAGCATTAACAGTTCTCGCTCCACAGCAAAGGTGCAACAGATGTTAAAGTCACTGCAGACATGGTGAAAGCTGCACTAGAAGAAGCTGAAAAAGCTCAAAATGCAGCTGAAAAAGCCATCAAACAAGCTGATGAAGATATTAAAGGAACTCAAGACCTGCTGACTTCAGTGAGTCCTTTATGAGTATTTCTTAAGATAATAGAAACAGCACCAAGTCTGATGCTTAGAAACTGATGTAAGCCTGTCCAGGGAAAGCCCTTGGGTACTGCAAAGGCTGCAGTGAAAATGTATCTAAACCATTCCTGCCTTCACATCACCTTTTGTGTGAGTGGGACAGATGCTAAGGGACTATTTGGTCAGGAACAAACCCAGCTAGACAAAAACAACAACAAAAAAAAACCACCAAAAGGTTTTTCTCACCCCATATCCTGCACCAGCCAAGTTAAATGAGCAGGACTGTAGCCCTCTAACACAGGAGGTCTGACAAGACCCCTGTCAGCCACACTGGTTGTGTATTGGTGTGCTCAGTGTCATCCACCACTGCAGCACCAGGTCATTCTGCACCAGACTAAAATAAACAAATGCTGGATTGAAGTGCCAAGGGCTTCAGTCTTGTCAGATAAAGTATTTGCAGACTTCATCTCAAAGCCCTCATGAGACCACAGTGCTATCTGTACTTATGAAGCCTGGTCAGTTTAGAAGCTTCACAAGTCCATTATCACATGATGGAGTCAAATGTCTGAAGTTTTGTCAGCAGATTAGTCAACTCTTGCGTGTATAATACAATCAAACACTTTTAAACCATGTTCCTTAATGCTTTTGCAGCCCCATATGTTCCATTCTCAAGCACTGAGTTTTTTCACCCTGACTGCAATGGGCCATTTTTAGCAAAACTAAAACAGATTTAAACTCAGAATCTATGGACACAAACTAGTTAGTTGAGCAGAGTTAATGGAGAAAGTTTAGTGTTATATCCGCTGTCTTTTGAAAGTCTAATTCTCATTCTTCTTTCTCTTAGATTGAATCTGAAAATGCAGCATCTGCAGAGACACTGAACAATGCAACCTTACGTCTGTTTGAGCTAGAGAAGAGTGTTGAAGACCTTAGGCAAAAGGCTGCTACAAATTCAGGGAACGTGGGAAATATAGAAGACAAAATTATTAGTGCAAAACAAAATGCTGAAGAAGTTAAAAAGGTGAGAAGCTCAGGAACAATCCTAGAGAAGCTAGCAAAACTGCCCCAGGTTTGGCTAAAGGGAGATCAATGAAAATATGTGATCTGTCACATTTGTTGTTCATATTCTGGGGGCAGAAAATACTCCAACATTTGTGCTCTTACCAAAGATACCTACTTTTTACTTTGGTATTAGATCCTGAGAGAGGCGTATTGGGAAGCTTTCAAGTTCTGAAATAGCTGCAGAAAACCTGTCAGCCTTTCACAGATAGTAAAGCTGAGGAACAGAAACCTATCTGTCACAGGAGAACTGGAAATAATTTTTTTCCACTTGTATAGAGTATTTATGGTTCTATGACAATAATAGGTTCAGGACAAACTAACCAGAATTTGGCATATACAGAATCAAACAACAGGAAAAATAATCATCTTAACATAAAACTGAGGTAATTGCTAAATACCAGAGATGCAAGATTTTCTCTGTGAACATATGGCACTACTCCCAATGTTTGCTACACACTTTTGTAACAGCAAAAGAATGTTCATTAACAAAACAATCGACCAATCTGCCAAAGGAAGTTTCATTGCTCACATCTCATGTCTGTAGTTAGTGTACCAATCTCAAGAGAACCATTTTCTGACAGGAGAGCTGCATTATCCATCAACTCAACAATATCCAAACATTAAGTAGTATTTCAGGTGCTGTCAAGGAAACACAAGAGAATTCCAGTGTGCTGCTGTGGTTTGTTATCTTGCTCAATGGTTGAATTTAGTTGGGCCATGGGACTTCTTAATCTTAACCCCACAAAAAAAGCACAGCTGAGAAACCAACCTCAGGACTTTCCCAACACCAACAGGGCAGCCAGCTCAGTTCTTGTTGCTGGAAGGGTAATAAGGGTGTTCCTCCCCAGATGCAGCCACTCGGCCAGGAGCAGTGCCAGGTGTAGCTTTCCAGTGGTTCTAGGGGCTGTTGCTTCCATTAGTTACAGAGCCCAGTAACTGAATCCCATAAATCTCTGCCAGGTGCTGGTACTGAAGCTGTAAAACAGCCACAGACCTGCAAAAGAGCATCTGATGAGTGCTCACCACAGCTCATCTTGGGCAGGGAGTAGGAAATACCCTGACACTGTTTCTGCTTATGTTAACTGAGCCCCCAGCGCGGTCCGCCCTTGCAGCAGGAGCAGAGAAGGACAGAGGGAGGAAAAGCCAGCTCCGCTGTATTTATTGCCTTCCCGTGAGCTCCCTCTTGTGCTTGCCTTCGGAGCAGGTCCTCACCGACGAGCTGAGCGGCAAGTACAGGACAGTGGAAGAGCTCATTGCCAAGAAGACAGAGGAGTCGGCAGAGGCCAGGAGGAAAGCAGGCGTGTTGCAAGACGAAGCTAAAGCCTTGCTGGCTCAAGCAAACAGCAAACTCCAGCTGCTCAAAGGTAAGGCTGTTCTGAGGAGGTCATTTGGCACCTTAGGACATGAAGCAATTTCACACTCTTAAGCCTTCTACCATCAGTAAATGGGGAAAAGAAAAGGTACTTACTGAGGCTTGATTTGCTTTCCTTATTCTTATGGACATAATACAGTATTTTGAAGCAAAGATTTCTATAGAATAAGCTGAAACTTACAGGTGAGACACAAACTTCTGGTATGGCACCTCTCACTGCCCCCAGAACCATCACAGGGAAGGAACAAAACTACTCTGCTTAGGATAAAGACTCATCTGTTCCAGCAAGACCCATATCTCCCAACAGTACTGCCCTCACCCCACACTGGAAAGCTCTTAAAACAAAAGCTAATCAGGATACAGGAGTTCCAGTTTACAGATTAATTTAACCTTTACTGTTGACAAAGTTGATTAACCCATGACGAGGCAGTCTGGCCCTTGCTACCATAAACAGAATTAAATTTTCCTTCTGGTTCTGCCAGGCCAGGAACTCATTCTTCCCCTCTTTGCTACTTCTCCATGGTTACTGTGACTTGCTGAGTAGTCTTAATCATGACAAGCTAAAACATTTCACTGTTATGTAAAAGCCACCATAGAGCAAATAATGACAATTATTTCAACCCTCAGAATAGACTTTTGGATTTTCATCTTTGGAAAATAACTTCTCTGTTCCTTTACATCCCTATGGTAAGGAAACAAAAAGGTGCATTTCTAGCCTTTGTTGATGTTTCAGAGTTTTTTTTGTATGTTTGTTTTTGGGATTTTTTTCCCAGTCAGAGTATCTTCCACAAGAGAAACCAGTTAGAATAGTAATTTATCTGTAACTATAATGATTTACATGCCTTAAAACACCACCAATTAAGCTGGGGTTTTTTGCCTTCCTTTGCCTACAGATTTAGAAGACACGTATGAAAACAACCAAAAAGTTCTGGAAGACAAGGCCAAGCAGTTGGTGGAGCTGGAAGAGACAGTTCGCTCCCTCTTACAGACAATCAGCCAGAAGGTTGCTGTTTACAGCACTTGCTTATAAACAGGAGCAGGAAGTGCTTGTGTTCAGGATGAGTTTTGCAAGTATTATACTAGTTCTTTTTGACATTACACTGAGACCTGATAAAGTGAACAGGTTTTATATTGACTTTAAAGCCACAGAACCAAAGAAAAGTAACTTTTTGATGTTGAAAATAAACAGTACTTTTGTATCACTGTATGTACCTTGTATGAGTTATTAAGTTCCTTTCCTATTCAGTAGCTGCAATGGTATATCAATTAATCCTTTAGCAAGTCTTGTTCTTAAACAGGTTAGAGCTCTAATAAAATCTTGGCTTGAACTTTATAATTCTAAAGAAGGATTCCTGTTACTATGAAATACAGTATGGTGACTCAGACCAAATTACCAGTGAATGAAGAAATACCATCCATGTGTCATTAGTTATGCCACAGTACTCAAAAAGGATTTTGTGCCCTCTGCATGATACCCATTTAGACATAAGACTACGTTCATGTCACTGATTATGAAACACTTGATATGTAGAGTGAAAACAGGTCAGCACTGAAAGTATGAATGCACCATATTTTATGATAAACCAAGCTTGGAATCACAAAATAAGCAGAGTTGGAAGGGACCCACAAGGGTCATGGAGTCCAGCTCTTGACAACCACATCATCATGTGCCTAAGAGCACTGTCCAAAGGCTCCTTGAACTCTGTCAGGCTGGTGCTGTGACCACTCCCCTGGGGAGCCTCTTCCAGTGTCATCCACCCTCTTTGGTGAAGAACCTTTTTCTAAGATCCAGCATCAGCCTCCCTTGATGCAACTTCAGGCCACTCCCTCAGCACTGGTCACCAGAGAGATCAGTGTCTGTCCCTCCTCTTCCCTTCATGAGGGAGTTGTAACTGCAGTGAGGTCTCCCCTCAGTCTCCTCCAGGCTGCACAGACCAAGTGACCTCAGCCCCTCCTCACACAGGTTCTTCTCAAGGCCCTTCACCATCTTTGTCACCTTCCTTTTGGACACTTTAATATTTAGTAGTTTTTATACTGTGGGGCCCAAAACTGCCCCCAGCACTCGAGATGAGGCTGTCCCAGCGCAGAGCAGAGCGGGACAATCCCCTCCCTTGCCCGGCTGGCCATGCTGTGCCTGATGGCCTCAGGACATGGGGCTGTCAGGGCACTGCTGACTCACGTTCAACTTACCATCATCCAGGACCACCTAGTCCCTTTCCTCCCTCTCATTGCCCAGTGTGTCCATACATCCAAACGCAGAATGTGGCACTTTCCCTTGCTCAGCTTTCAATGGTTGATGATGGCCCAGTTCTATAATTTGTGAAAGTCTCTGTGGAGAGCCTCTCTGCCTTTGAGGAAGTCAACACCTCCTCCCAGTTTTGTATCATCCGCAAACTTGCTTAGTATCCCTTTCTGTCCTGCCTCCAAGTCATTAATGAAGAGCACAGTGCTGGAAAGATGGAGCCTTGTGGAGTCCCACTATTCACAGATCCCCACTCTGCTGTCACCCCAGTCACTGTAACCCTTTGTGCCAGACCTGTCAGTCAGTGATGTGTTTGGCCAGCTGTGTACTGGACATCCTGTCCAGAAGGCTCCTGTGAGAGACAGTATCAAAAGCTTTGCTGAAATTCAAAAAGGGTACATGCACTGGCTTCCCTTGACCAGCTGTGTGGGTTATCTTGTCAAAAAAAGGACAAGGAACTGGTGCTGGTCAGGCACAAACCGATTTACAGCTACAAACATTCATCAGCTACACAAGTCAGCACCCAAAACTGCGAAGTGTTTGGACATCCTGACTGCTAACTCTGACCCCAGGGTTCTATCTGTGTAATGTGCTTTGACTGACACCTTACCTAACCTCAACTAACATCATCAAAATCAGGACAACTATGGCAGGATACAGCAGCAGCTAAGCAAACTGAAGGGCATTATGGTTAAATACGTCATTACCCCTAAGCTCCAGAGGTTACAAACACAAAAAAAATCCTTTGAAGGAATTGATCATGGCAGCAGCATCATGCACTGTTCACTGCCAGTACTCTCAGCAGCTGCCAGAAAGTGCCAATTTGGCAGCACTCCGGCCTAACTGCCCATGAGACCATTTACAGGTGGCTCAGCAGCTCTTTTTACTTTTACAAACACTTTTTTGTACACTTAGCCAGGATGCGAATGACAGCGAGAAAACAAAAATAATTTTAAGGCCTTGATTTTTATTTTTAAGTATCTGGAAAGCTGTAGTCTCCAGTACAGACTTAATAGAATTATTGGTTAGAAGTTTCCTTGGCTTTTCAAACTTCATTTAACACAAAATGAGATACAAACTTTTGTAACTATGAACCTGAAGAATGAATTGCAGTAAGACTGCTACAATTATTCAGGAGTGGACATAAAACTGTTTCTGAAAGACCAAGGCTTCTGGGAAGAACTTGAAAATCACATGATCAACACCATTTACCTGTGTTAAGCTAGAAGTGATTCTGAAATGCCAAGATCTATTGGAAGAATCAAGCTTTTCTGCCCTGTTGTCTCACCTTTGCTTTCCACTCAGCAGTTTCCTATTAACACCTGAAAGCAGATCCACATTAATCCACTAACCCAGCACACCCTTGAATCAGATGGTGATAAGCTTAATGAGGTGTCATGGTTTAACCCCATCTACATTTAAAGTAGGAGTTAAGAAAATAAATCACAATGAAGGAGAGTATCACTGGTGTTTTGCTGATTAACTGGTATGGTAATGCTGGCATCCATCTCCACCACTCACTATGGATAATTGATCAATCAATACTTGAGTAAGTTGTTATAAAGCAAGCTAGAAAGATACAACCATGCTGTCTACACACAAAACCAAGTAGCTGTAGCACCACCTTCTGAACATACACTTCTCACTCCATTGGCATAATGAAAAAGGACATGCACAATACTAGCATATTAAGGTTTACCAAGTATTAAGGTTTTCTTCAAGGCAGAAGAGCTTGGCAGAAAAAGAAAAAAACAGCACTTTGGAAAAGAAGTTAAAATGAACTACTGGATTTGGATATGCTCCATATACATGTTAAAGATGCCATCTCTTTGTGAGTTTCCTCACATAATCAACCGAGACACTACAAAAATTCAATCAGCAAACAAAATTGAAGAAGACCCTCCAGCCATGTCAAATATTTATTAAGCTCTCTTGCTACAGAAGAGAGAGAGAACAAAATAGAAAACAGAAGAGAAGAAAGTATGTCTTAATCGTGTGGAGCTGACACTGCAGCCCTTATGTGTGGAAGGTGCAGAATAACCCTCATGTCATAGCACTCAACAGCAAACGCTGCTTCACCACCCAGTTTTAGCAATTTAAGTTCAAGAGAGCTGGACAATGGAAACTTTAAAAGCAAAAAAGATTAGGTAGCAGTACAATGAATTTGTCTTCAATCTTTCATTTCTCGATCAGCACTCAATTTTTCCCCCATGAGTTTTCAATATGAAAACATGACGTGGAGAATCATACAGAAGAGTAATTTTCTCTTTAAAAAGTGAATATAATTTTAATTGATCTACATGAGCCCCTCTTCTCCCAACATCCCAACACTACTAGGTCAAAACAAGTTTTGGTACTCATATGTAAGAAGTGGGTTAAATACTAAAGTTAATCCCTTCAGAAGGAAACACATTTTTGTGCGGAAGTGACAGTGGCATTTTAAGTGCCAGCATTTAACTGGTTTATTGTATCACTACTTCAACTAAGAAAACACAAGGTATGCTGGACAATTATCCAGAGTTCTGACCAGCACACCTGATAATCCCATGCAGCAGCAAAATGTTTGGTTTCGAAAAAGAAAAGAGTTCTGTCAGGCTGCTTTTCTGCAACATTCATTGTGTAAATAAACATGTAATTTTAAGTATTTAATTTACAGAGACTGGATAATTCCACTTGTTCCAAACTCTACTTGTTTAAATATCTGATGTTTAAAATTAAGATATTGACTTAAGTCAGTCCTAAAATCCTCAGACTCAGCCTTCCATAAGGGCCCACAGTCCATTTTCAGAGATGCACTATATATGTACAAAGATCTGCTCTTTCATTTTAGAAGTTGATAGCTTTGCCAAAGGATGCTGCTAGGTTTGCTTCCCTGAAGGCTTCTGACACTGTCTGTAGAGAGCAAACACAAAAAGTTACAAGTCATTAATAGCTACATGGAGTAACAGCCTGTGTAATGGTGCTCAACAGTGCCTTTAGAAAACACTTACTGGATGGGCATGGCAAACTCTGGCTACATCTTCACACGACGCTCCATATTCCATAGCAAGGGCAGCTTCATTCACCATTTCACCAGCACCCTGTAATTTAATGGTACTTGCAATTAGCACAAATCCTTATGCAGTTGTGTCCAGGTTCTGCTGAATCAATAGCAGCTTATAAATAAGCGTTTTCTGCTAAAAAAGAAAAGTTATGTTTTAACCAGCACTTCGTCTGTGTTCTAATGTAAGTCATAAGTACTTAATCTATTTGATGACTGTGTGCTCAAACCCAGCATAAATCTAAACATTGAGAGTATTTGATCTCTCATTCCTCAGAGTTGTGCAAAAGCTGGGCATTTTCCCATTTAAGGAAACCTACCCAAAACTTCAATGCCCCCCTGAAAAGTTAAATAGGTAACCAGATTAAAAGAACCATGTTACTACACCTACACCCTCATTTTTATTTGCTGTATTTATGCATATTTACTACAAGAATATATCTTTGAGAAGTCAAAAATACTTAAATCTCCTGTCACATTTTTAGCACTCAGGTCCACAGCCACAAGATTTCCCCTCACTGCCTTTCCCAATGAAGAAAATCAGACTTGTTGGTGTGAGACAAAGTTGTGTTTCCTTTAAGGCATGCTAGTTTCTAAATTACTGCAATTACAAGAGAAACTAAGTAGCATAGAATCTTACTGAGAGTAGTTTATATTTCTCTTAAAGCCCTACACAAAAATGTATGGAAGTGTTTCTGCAAACATAATTTGAAAAAGAAAAATATTTACAGCTAAGAAACAAAACAGAGAAAATTGGGGTCTAACTTTGACCAAAAAAAACCCCAAAACCCCCTAAACAGCAGAAATCCCGAAGTTTTTTTTTTTTTTTTACTTTAAGTTCCATAAATTACTGACCCCAGATTTGGTGACTGCAGCATAATATTACCACCTTCGCTGAAGTCTTTAGTTGAAAAGAATGGAAAAAAGAAAACACCAATGAAAAAGCCACAGTCTTTCCAGCTGCCTCAAATTCCAAAAGCTGAATCAACAATTTCTGCTGTTCTCTCAAGTATTTGCAGTATTCATAAAAACAAAAAAAACCCAAACAAACAAAAAACAAAACAAACAAAAAAACCACCACAACAAACACCACGACCAAAAAACCTCGCCACACAAAACTGGTCAAAGAAACTAACCACAGCAATTCAAGAGAACTAAAAACAGCTGGGCTTTCTTTTAGTTCCACCAGAATAACTAAAAAGTGGGAAGGAGAGCAGGGATGCAGAACAGAACCACAAAAAAAATATGGTGAACTCAAACCTTCCTGTTTACAAACACCACCTCTAACTCAACAACTATTCAACACTAAATAAAAAGAATATTACAAGGCCAAGAAAGAACAATTGATGATACTTACTGGGCCTAAAATGTGAGCACCCAACATCCTGTCTGTTGACTTTTGACTAAGTATCTTCACCATGCCATCTGTGTCAGCATTTGTCTTTGCTCTACTGTTTGCAGCAAATGGAAACTTCCCAATTTTGTATTCAACACCCTGCAAAACAGATGTGTTACCGAGTTAATGACCAACAAGAACAATGTAACCAACTGTTACAAACATGAGGAGAAGCAATACAGAACTAAAAACAGGAGACCCAGAGGAGTGTACACAGTCATAGAAAGGGGTGTAAGAGTGTACTAAAAAAAAGATTTGCAAATGAACAATAGGAATTCAAGTCATGAAAGAGAACTGTGGTTCTTGGGAGAGTGGCAAGCACAAGAGCATCATTCACTCACACCCCTTAAGCAATAAACTCAAATGCTCATTTGAATTTTGTTGAAGTAGCTAGATGAACAACTAGAGAGTAAAACCAGGCCCAAGGTGGAAAACCAGTTTTTGTTGGAAAAGAAAACAAACAGTACCTCTTCTTTCAGCTGTTCTTCCGACTTGCCAACCCAGGCCACCTCAGGGTGAGTGTAGATCACAGAGGGAACGCAGTTATAGTCAATGTGCACTGCTCCCCCAGCCATGCCTTCCACACAAAGAATGCCTTCATCCTCAGCTTTGTGGGCCAGCATAGGTCCAGCAACTACATCACCAATAGCATAGATGCTATCAGACCAATGAAACAGAATAAGACACTGTTTAAAAACATCCTAGCACACCTGGGCTACCTTACATAACACTCTGAAACATGTCACTGAAAACTCTAATCAAAACAGACTAAAATACTTTATTTTAGCAGTTTCCACAGAATGGCCACACTTCAAGAGGTACTTAGTGACATGAAATAGTGACTTTTAAATTACAAAACTTCAAAGGCTGACTAAAAATTTTTATTTAGTCAGATTATTATATTATCTGAAATTATACAGATATCTTGAGTTTTCTTTTCAGAAAAGGAAAATACGTTCTTTTATTAAAAGCCAGAAGTGCTTTTACTAAGTTAAACTTTAAAAATAAGCGTTCTGCATTTAAAATAATGGAAAAAATAGTCTTACTTACTTTGGAATCTTGGTTTGGAATCTGTTGTTGACTGGAATTCTTCCCTTCTTATCAAGTTCAATTCCAATTTCCTCAAGACCTAGATTTTTTGTAAAAGGACGCCTACCAATGCAAACTAGGAGCACATCACAAGTTATTACTTCTGCCTTGCCACCAGCAGCAGCTTCAACACTACAGGAAAATAAGAAGCAAAAATGCAAAGCTGTAAACCTGCAGCCTTATCTCTCTCTGGTTAGTAACTAATATGACCCAACATGGTGACCTCCTGGCTGGGTTTGGCACACAAAGCACTTCATTCAGCTTGCCCCATCCTTCCTCCTTGCAAGAGTTCTGCAGGAGAAGAGCAGGGAGGGGACAACATCTCTTACTACAATTCTTAACAATTGTTAAGAGAGAAATTCAGGATGTCTTTTCAATAGCAAATAGCATGAGCTCATAGCATCAAAACAGTGCAGCAAAGTAATTGCCACCCAAAATATATATACTTGGGGATGGGGTAGGGCCATGTACTCTGAGCAAGCTTTCTTCTGGTTCAGGAACCAAATACCCATTTGCAGCTGCTGTGCATCCCATGCATCTGCAAGTGCATCTTTTTGTTTTATTGCACCCAGAACAGGTTCAGCTCACATACTCAGAGCACAAGAACCAAAGCAGAGGAAGTGAGGATAAATGGAAGTGTGTTTCAAAAGCATACTCTGAACCAAAATGATACTCTGAAAGTAGAAACAGACTACAGGAGGGACCCAACCAGCATCAGCACAGCACGTAAAGAAGCCCAAATCCTGAACAGTGATGGATGACAGACTATTCCAGGCTACAGCGATGCAGCAAGTAAATACCACCATATTAACTCTCCAGTGAAAAAACATTTAAGCTTATTTTTGTGAAGTAACATCAAGCATTTTTTAAACTAGCTTTGGCATTGAGAATCCATTAACACAAACAGAACTAGTGCATACTTATGGAGTCTTACAAAGCAAATCTGATTTATGTGTTTCTATATTAACTGTTCATGTATAAAACTTCAAAGGTCTTGAGTATGACCATTAAAACAGACTCTTCAGGTAGTTTCATTTATTTCTGTTTAAGAACAGTAGTATCTCTGCCATAGTTACCCTAAGACAAGATGACCTTCCAGTACATAGCCAAGAATTAATGGCTTGGAAATTACTGTATCAACAATCATGGTATTTATGCTAATTATACCAGAAGCAAATATCTTCCATGAAAAGAATGATTTAAAGTTCATTTTTATTACTGATCTCATTATAAAAGTGGTTTTATGTCTGCAAGCCCTCAACTGAAGCCAGTGGAACCTCTCCTGTATAAGCAACTTAGGACTTAAGAAACCCAAAATTATGAGCTCTCTAAATTACAAAGGAGGATAAACATTTAACTGCACTAAAGAATTCATTTTCATTCCTGTTTAAAAAATAGCATCAGATCATATTTTTAAATAGGTTTGATGGACTGAGAAGAAGAATATATTTTGCATTCCTTTAGTTTTATGTTAAACACTTACGCTACATCTATTTTTCCATCTGGTCTCTTGGTAGCACCAGTAACTTTGGTGTTCAGTTTAAACTTGAATCCCTGCTTCTGAAGAATACGCTGGAAGTTTTTAGAGATCTCCATGTCAATTCCCATTCCACCAACATGGCCCATGAACTCAACAGCTGTCACATCTGCACCGAGGCGCTGCCAAACTGAACCCTGCAGTCACAACAATACAGGTAAAAAAGAGCTTTTGAAAAGCAAACTTCAGATACTTTTACTCTAATATTTACAACAGAATGTAAACTCTTCTAAAGCAGGGTAACATGTAACAGCAAACTGATCAGTTTCTACAAATATGACAGAATAAAACAAGTTCAACTTTCCCCAGCCTTTCCACAAAAAGATTTATCATTGTTTATTTGCAGACTCAAAACTTCCAGGACCAAATGCAGGGAATTACACTTTTAAAGAAATAGCTAACGAAATAACTAAATATAACTCATGCATATTTTTTACTATAGGTATAGAAGAAATTCAAAATCCAAGAATCTGAAAGGAAAACCCAAAGGGAATTGCTTGTGGTGCTCTAATACCACTACTAATTTATCAAAACAATACCACAGTAAGGAAATTTTGTGCAGGAAAACGGAGCCACTGCTGGCCCTGTCTGTATTAATAACCTTAACCATGATCATCAACAAAACCCATGTACACCCTGTTGACCTGCAGTTACCCACATCCACCCAATACAGAATTTCACTCTGCTTACTCTTCCCCAGCCTAATGGTCAGCAGACTAAGCAACCCTTGGCAGATGGGCATAGCTTCAAGCAGCTGCAAGACCAGGAAATACAAATTCTTTTTGAAATGTGTACTTGTGAGCCAAAAGGACTCAGATGCTGATGAAATACAAAGTATCCATGCTTTTGGTTGACAGAATATCAGATCACATTAAACATCTCTTAAGCTTAACTACTAAACATAAGAATTTATCCTGACTATCTTGGCATTCCCTCACATGCCTACTCCTCCAAAAGAGGAAAACAAATATGCAAGGCCCTGTATGTTCCTCTCTCATTTCTCTAACCATCTGCAGAAGTATTGACCCAACAAACACCCCAGGCTTTTCTGGTAAAAAACAGAACTAGCAGGCCATGATGTCTGAACAGATTGACTACAACTCACTCAACTGTTAAATCACAGCAAAATCATAAAATACAAAAAAATAGCACCTTTTTCCTCTAAAAATTAAAGGTCAAGTAGTTTAAATATCCTCTCACCAATTCCACACCAATGACTCCTGCACCAATGACAACCATCTTTTCAGGAACTTTTTTCAGTGACAGCGCACCAGTGGATGACACAATGTTATCTTCATCAATCTAATGACAAAAAAATGCACAAAAGTAGGTTTACAATCTCTTTTATATATTATACACAAAACACAAACACCATGAAGTGCAATCAGGTGCAAACCATTATTACACATTACACTGTGTGGCTATGAGACACCGAAAAGGAAGCACAATTAAGTTCAAATACTTACAGTAATGCCAGGGAAGGGAGCAACTTCTGAGCCTGTAGCTATGAGTATGTTCTTGGTATTGACAACCTGTGTGCTGCCATCCTCTTTAGTTGCAGTGACTTGGTTTTTGCCAGTTATTTTTCCAAACCCAGGCACATGTACAACCTTTAGTAATCAGAACACAGTGAAGTCAGGTTCAAATATGTAAGTTAGGCTACATTTCACCTGAATCTCACTAATGCATAGAGATGCTGCTAAAACATCTCTCTGCACCACTACCTGGTACAAATCACAAAGTAAATGTATACTATTCCTTTAAGCAGATTAAGAATGAAGGCACTGGGCATTTAAAAGTTCTCTGGAAGAAAAGCATTCAAATTCTGCCCTTATCAGTCGCTCTAATGTATGTGGCAATACGAAAATGTAAAAAGTAAGAAATTCAGATCAGAAAAATGGATATAGCTCAGCATATAATCCAAACTAACCTTGTTTTGTTTAAATAAATGAGCAATTCCACCTGTTAAGGCCTTCACTGCACTACTCTTCTGTTCCATCATCTTCTCTAGATTCAAACGGATTCCTGTAACTAAGGTTAAAACAAAACAACTTGCATCAGGCATTGCAGTGTGCAAATGTTAAAGGAGCTAACCTCAACACAGCTAACAGCTGGCACAGAAAGATGTGCTGAATGGCCCTACTAAATGCTAAAGGTCACATTCAACAACTGCTATGCTGAAAATCAGTACTGCACTTTTCAACTATAACTTACCTATCCATTATTCAGCACACTAAGCCTCCAAATGACAGATAAAGGATATTATTTGTAACTACAAAATTTTGCAGAAAATCATACTGATCAGATTTGAAAGACTAAATTTACTTCTTGGCGGAAACCACTTATGTAAGAGGCACTGATAACTTTTCACTCACTTTCAATTCCTCTATTAGCAAAATCTTTTCCATGGGCCAAGTGATACAGATGTGAGTTGTTCAGCAAGGCCTAAAACAGACACACAAAAAAATGGATTTGGACATATATTCACAAGCATAAGTGATTTATTATACAGAAAAAGAATTACAATATTTGCAAAATGTTCTCATGATTAAGTTTGACATATATAAATTTGAAAAGCTGTATTTCAATCACAGAAGTTGCACACAGTAGCTCCTACTGAAAAATTCAATAGACCAAGTAGAGGAAAAGAATGGTAATTCTGACTGATGGCCAAAGAGAAGATACAGAAAAACTGGATGAGGAAAATCTACACTAAAATGCCTGTTAAGATTTTAGCCTGTGTAGATATACACGAGTTAAATTTTCAGGTTTTGTGCTGAAGTTCCTATAACTGCATAGCCAGCCAAGCTGAAGCTGGATAGTTTGGAGCTAGCTCAGGTACATGGATTTTCCAAATTCATAGATATAATTAGAATAGTTTTTATATGGATGGCTATAAATTAGTAGCTTCAAATTCAGAGCCTCAATAATTGTATTTTGATTAGAGATAACAATATAGTTAAGGCAGGATCTTACTAAGAAAATTAATTTTTTACAGCCACCCCAAATATGAAAATATCCGCATCTTTGCAAGAACAACAGTTCAAGTTTGCACAGATTTAAATCTAAAGGCACAGTAAAAGATTCAAAGGACATTTTTAAATACTTGCCTTATCTACATATGTTTGAGTAAAACTAATACCATCAAAATAAGGTAATTCAATTTTTTATCAACAGTCTTTAAAAGTAATTTCTATACTTCACATAACT
Organism: Sylvia atricapilla; assembly: GCF_009819655.1. Taxonomy (NCBI): domain Eukaryota; kingdom Metazoa; phylum Chordata; class Aves; order Passeriformes; family Sylviidae; genus Sylvia; species Sylvia atricapilla. The sequence continues at coordinate 9,573,516 of NC_089144.1, forward strand.
GTCACAGCCACGAATCTGTAACATCCACATTACTTAAAAGATGCAACCATGGCTTAAGACTTCAGCAACTAGAAAGGAAAAAAATCCATGCCCAGTGTATTATTTTGGATGGTTTTCTGGAAAGAAATATTTGAATCATTTGTTATTGCCTTGGTGTACGCAGCCACTTAAGTTTATTGCCATTCAAATGAATTCTAGACAGCATTCAAGTTTAGCCATGGGTTTAACAGTATTTTCATAGGAACTCTAAAGGATAAAAACAAACAAAAAAAAAGGTGACCTGAGAATTTAGTTAAATAGGTCCTAGCAGAGTTTAAACTTTCAAGGTAACACTGTGTGGATTACCATTTTTGAGTGGTACTTCAATATATTAAAATACTCTGAACTTCATTAAAACAATAAACACTTAGAAAAATTATTATAACTTTTTTAAACTGTAGCATTTATACTGTATTTTCTTCTACCATGCCAATAGAACTTTTTGAGCAAAAGGATAAGAAACAGCAACACAGGAGGGATCTTTTTAAGAATATTATGTCTATTAGCACAGCCATCACTAACCTGGCATGAGCAGTGTCTCCCTTCACCTGCAGGGTGCTACTGAGGCAGATTCCCCAGCAGCAGCACTGTTCTTACAAAAGCAGAGGTCTGAAATTACTCTAAACTAGATTGGCAATGTCAAGTATGAAGTTCTTAATTTCTTCTTGCTTTTCCTTGCTTTCAGAGTGCATGTGTTGGACTCAGCTCTTTCTTTCCCCATCTGCATTACTCCACACAAGCACCACCAGCCTCACCCTCCAGGCTGTTCTGTACACAAACATGCACCTTGAGAAATTCCTTCCTAATGTCCTTGCACATCATGTCAGCAGTTTTTAATGAAGCTGTGACAAACCACACACACTTACCTTGGATGGAATACACCCAACATTCAAACAGGTTCCCCCTAACGTTGCATTTTTTTCTACACAGACAGTCTGAGGAAAAAGAACAGAGGATAAAAATTAATTTTTTAGTAATACTATGCCACCATTTCCTTCTAGGCTATCTCACAATTTAGAATTTGTAACAAAGACATTTGTCTGCTTGTCTAGTAATTCTACCTCTATGAATGTCAGATTAATTTCATTCCTAGATTTATTTTACAGCTCATATTTACCTGCCCTCATTTTTTTGATAGCTTAAAAACAACAAAATAGCTCTTTGCAACCAAATCCTCCACTAAAAGACAGTCACACCACCATTCATACCTTCATACAAATGCTGTGCTATTACAAAAATCTACAAAGTAAGTAATAAATACAACACTCAGTCCAGTGGAAGATGTTCCCCTAACAATTACAGAAAAAAATCTGCAAAAAACAAAATTCATAAATCATATAAAGATTTATAAAAACAAGGAAATTGGTAAGTGAATTTGCATAGATTAAAATCCCAGGAAGCAATCCTTTCTTCAAAGAAAACAAAACAGAACAGAATCCCCAAGCCACAAACAACACTTTCTCCCACTGCTATAAAGTTGTACCAACACCTATAAAGAAAAAAAAAAAAAGACCAAAAATCAAGTAAAGCAAAACCAAACAAAAATAAGGTCAATACCAACAGGGTGGAAAACATTTCATCTCCTTCTCATTAAGCTGACAACATCAAAGTGTGCAAAGGACAAAAACAACTGCCAAAACTTCATATAAAAACAGATTACTGGGAGAGAGAGTGGAGGAGAGAGTATCCTAAACCATTTTTCTACAAGCAAAGGAATTGGCATCTCCTTCATTGGAAGTCACACACAAATTCAAATAATTGTTCCTTCACTCTTGAGAATTCCAGTCCACTGAGAGGCAGCTACCTAGGTGAAAGCCTTTCACCACTTTAAATTGCTGCTTTTGTGCTAAGGTAGGGGTGGTGGTAACAAGAAGAACAGAATTCACCAAGTCACATCACAGGAACATTCTGAGACATGCTTATCTCCTCTATCTCCTATTCCTGTTGTTCTAAGCACATGAAAACATGAAACACAACACAAGGGCTTTAAAAGTTGCACCATGGATCAAACAGCACCAGACTGCTCCTACCTTTACCCTATAAGGATGTTCTGCCTTATTCATTTTACATAAACTTCACTGACAAGGCCAAGCAAAGCTTTTGGAAAGCCAAACCCCAGAGAACACTATTGGCCATAACATGGGATGCTGCAGTGGTGATACAAGGACTCAATGCTTATGCTAGCTGAAACAGCACTAAAATTGAAATTTAGGTAATTCAGTAGAGCAGAATCAGGTTCTTCCATGGATGGTGTAACTATACAACCTTTTTGCCAGTCTGCTAAAAACATCTCCTTACGTTCTTTAAGGACATAAAAAACATTCTACATGTTTATTCAATGATAATGGGGACATACATAAGTATACCCAAGCATTTTCCACTCTCTAACTAGCTGTGAAACAGTGTAACAAATCTAATTTTTAATATGTTATAAACGGAATCCAGGGCACTTTTTAACTCCCTTGTGTATGGTATCCTACTGTTAATCACAGATATGAAGGACTCAAGGACAGTACTGTTCCAAGAAAAGCTGCTTTATAGCCAGCCACAAGAATAGCTTTAGAATAATCAGACATGAACTCACATGGCAGAAGGCCACAGTCTTAATTAAAACTTGCAGCACTTTTTTTCTCAGCTGCTAAAGCATACATACATCCAGAAGCAAGAGTGCTTATTATGACAAAATAGTAATTCACAAAGAGATGTGAAGACAATTATTTTGCACTAGGTCACAGGTAGATGTAGAGCTCAATGAAATATCAAACATTTATATTTTGGTACAGTTATGCATCAGAGGGCTAAAAGATACCCAGAAAGATGTTACTGACACACAATTGTAGGAGTACTGACCAATGAAGAGCAACACTCAGAATTACAGACAAATACAGTTTGAAGGGACCTCCTCTGGAGGCCAGTCAAACCTCCTTCACCAAACACAGTCAACATCACAAACATTGAGGGAGGTGATTCTCCCCCTCTGCTCTCCTGAGAGCCCACCTGGAGTACTGTACCCAGCTCTGGGGCCCCAACACGAGACAGATGTGGACCTGCTGGGGTGAGTCCAGAGGAGGCCACCAAGTTAATCACAGTGCTGGAGCAGCTCTCCTATGAAGACAGGCTGACAAGGCTCTGGGGGACCTTACAGCAGCCTTCCAGTGTCTAAAGGGAGCTTGCAAGAAGGCTGGAGAGGGACTTCTCACGAGGACATTTAGTGACAGAACAGCCTCAAGCTGAAGGGTGCAGATTTAGATCAGCTCTCAGGAAGGAATTCTTTACTGTGAGGGTGGCAAGGCCCAGGAATTGGTTGCCCAGAGAAGCTGTGGATGCCCCAGCTCTGAATGCTCAAGGCCAGGCTGGATGAGTCTCTGAATGACATGGTCTAGTGGAGGGTGTCCCTGCTCATTGCAGGGGAGTGGGAACAAGGCCAGCTTTAACATCCCTTCCAACCAACCCATTCTCTGATTCTATGATGTATCAGGTGGCTCAGGGCCTTGTACAGCCAAGTTCTGAAAATAATGAAAGATCAAGACTATCTGGGCCCCCATTCCTGTGCTCTACTGGAACTCATGAGCAGGAGTTCTCATCCTTTCCAGGTGGCAAAACCAGCTAATTTTGGCCAGGAGGTCTATTTTAGGTAATTCAGAAACACTGTGACATATCAAACAGCAGAAACCTGCTCAAGACTGCTAGCACCACCTTCTCAGAGTTCCAGATAATTATGAGAACAATAATGCAGTGCCAAGAGTGTCAGCTGGTCTCATATTAAAACGTGAAGGCAAAAAAAATCCTGAAGTCACATTCTGTATTTTTGTAAGTTTAAAACCATCTGAAAAATATTATACACATACAACTCTCACAATACTTAATTAAATGACACACCACTAGTACACATCAGACACAAACTGCCTCTTCCAAAAGGTGTCCAAAGACAACAGGCAGAACAAGAGAGATGAACAGAAATAAATGTAACCTACAGTATTTCTACACACATATTTTTGCCTCTAAAACTCTCACATGGCTTTAGAATTCAGCTAATCATATTCAAAGAGCATATCAGTTGAATATGTTTTTTTTCCCTTCTGAGTTCCCTCAGTCTGGTCTTCAGAATAGTTTTGCAGTGGTCTTTTTGTGATTATCTCTTTATTTTTTCTTTTGTTGATAGAAAATTTCCTTCCTAGCCCTGTTTTTCCACCTTCTCTTTCACAAAAGTATAAGCCCACCTCAATTATCAGTTCCTACCAAAAGCAAGCTGTCCTAATCAGCTCTGTTACATGCTAATATATATATATAATACATGCTGGAATAATACAGTCAGACCTCCACTACATATTCTGCATAATGTGAGTGAGCAAGGTAAGGAAAGATTAACAAAAGATGTCAACAGCATCTGGTGGCCCAAGAGGTGTCAGAAGAATTACAACATCACACAGACACCTTCCAAGTTCACCTGGATGAATATTCTGCTATCTGAGTGAGGTCTCACCTTAAATCCAAGCTGAGCTGCCTTGATAGCAGCAACATATCCTCCAGGCCCAGAGCCAATAACTGTGACATCGGCATCGACTGAAACACAGAACACTCAGAGTTATTGCTTTTTCAGCAAAATAATTGCATATTAAGAACTATGCAAGTTAATGAAATAGAAATACATAAGGAAACTACACTCATATCTGAAAGTAACTTTCTGGGCATGGGGAAAGGTTGTGTAAAGGTATTTATTCCACAAGAAAAGTAAGTCTTAAATTTCACACGGAAAATAATGTAAAATAAGGTCAGGAAACTGAATTTCCCATCCCTCTTGTTCTAAAGCCTTTAAGAACTTAACCCAAGACATCTAGATAGTTTACTGTAACATTTTTTCCAACATAGCTTCTATTGATGTTTAGCACAAAACATTAATGCTTACTGAATGCCCCAAACCTATAAAGGGGAAAACACGGCTGCAATAGGTATCTGTGCAACCTCTGTTGACTACAAGGCACTGAGAGCTGTGAACTTTGTACCTAGTTCGTATCTTGTAATCACAATCTCTTTTAGAGTATTAATTAACATAAGAACAGTGATGGTGAAGTTCAACTCTTATTTACAGCTTTAGCTTGAAATCAAGTCATGCAAATAAACCACTATTTTCATCTAAATTTCCACCCTGACATGGTTTCATCTGGAAGACTGACTTCTGAGTTTGAAGTATTGCTTTCTGTGGGGGGTTGGGTTAGTGGGCTTTTTGGTCCAAAAAAGGTTTCTCATAAGAAACTACCTTGATCAGCATAGGACCTTTGTGGCACTGCACAAACTCCCTGAAGACCATGATGAATCCGATCAAACCGGCTTCTCTAGAAAGCAAAAGAAAATAAAAAGAACCCCTTAGTTTCACAAGTTTATGTCTATCCTTGAGGGAAAATAAGCATTCTGTCACATGCAGATGAACAGTTACTGTCACCAGTTAACCAACACAAGAAGAGCAGGACTGAAGCACAGGGGGCAATGACTGGAACAAGAGGCAGAAGTTGCTCTGCCACATACCTGCTCTGTCACCTCAGTCTGTCATTACACCTGTTCTCAGGTCAGTCTCACCTCAGGCTACCTCTAACTACAAAACTTTCAAGTCTTTTTTTGGGCTCTCAAAACCACATAATGACATAAATTAGATATCCACAGAAGTTTTTATTATAAAGAGTCTTGTCCTGTAACCAACTCCTCCAGCCAATTCCTATGAACAGGCAGCTATATCCCGTAAGAGATTCGGGAGGGCAAGTTTTTTTAACCTTTATGAAAAAGTAATGGGACAGCACAGAACAGCTGCTACAAACACATCGAGGGCCGATCGCCCTGTAACTGATTACAGGATGACCCTGGAAGCATTTGCGCAGTCCCCAGCACGGCAGCCCAAAATCCGGGGCCGGCTGACGGCGGCGCTTTTTGCAGCCACCACGGCCGCGGCCTCCCGCGGGCCGGGACACCGGGGGACAAGCACCGACAACGCCTATGGCAGCAGGGAGGCTGGTCCCTGCCGCTCACCGACCCTGAGGGCCGCCGCGTCCCCTCCGTGCGGCCGAGCGGCGAGGGAAGGGGACAGCGGAGCACGGAGAGGAGCGCGGCCGAGGCCCGCGCCCGCCTCAAGGCGCCGCTCCGGCCCCGCCCGCCCTCACGCACGCCCCCGGCAGGCTGAGGGACCTGAAAAAAAAACCCAGGCCCGAGCTGCTCGGCGCGGCTTCCGCCCCTAACTCCCTCCCTTGCCCCAGCCTCGCCGCCCCGCCGGTGCCGTACCCGAGCGAGCGCGCAGGAGACACGGCCCCAGCGCTGCATGTCCGCGGTGCCGCCGCGCCCCGCCGCTCAAGGACTCCGCGGACGCGCGCAGGCGCAGGCGCAGTGCCGGGCGGGGCGGGGCCAGGCCGGGAGGGGCGGGGCCGGGAGGGGCGGGGCCGGGCCGGGCGGGGCGGGCACGGCGGCCTGAGGGCCGGCAGCGGGCTGTGGGCGGGCTGTGGGCGCTGCCGCGGGCAGCTCCGCCTGCGCTGGGACACCTGCGGCCGAGAGACACGGGAGCGCCTCCAGGCGGCTTTGGAACGCCTCCAGGCGGCTTTGGAACGCCTCCAGAAGGGCTACTCCACGTCTGCCCTGGGTAGCTGCTCCAGTGCTCCGCTACGCACAACGTAAAGTTCTTCCTCATGTTGTGGTGGAACTTCTTGTGTTGTCGTTAATGGCCACTGCTCCTCTTCCTGTCGCCGGCGCCACGGAAAAGAGTCTGGCACATCCTCTTGGCACCAGTCTTTGAGATATTTATAGAATCAGAGAATCGTAGAATATGCTGAGTTGGAAGGGGCCTATCAGGATCCAGCTCCTGGCCTGGCACAGCACAGCCCAAGAGTCACACCATGTGCCTGAGAGCATTGTCCAAACACCTCTAGAACTCTGCCAGGCAGGAGCTGTGCCCACTGCCCTGGGAACCTGTCCCGGTGCCCAAACACCCTCTGGGTGAAGAACTTTTTTCTAATATCCAACCTAAACCTCCCCTGACTCAGCTTCATGATGTTTGGTTGAGTCCTGTCACTGATCACGAGAGTAAAGAGGTTGGCACCTGCCTGTCTTCTTCCCTTCGTGAGGATGTTCAAGACCACAATGAGGTTTCCCCTCAGTCTCCTCCAGGCTGAACTGACCAAGTGACATCATAAGGCCTTATAAATCTCTTCATAAGGCTTCTCCTTCAGACCCCTCACCATCCTCACAGCCTCCTTTGGATGCTCTCTAGTAACTCAATGTCTTTTTTTATACTGGCAGCTGGCAATGCCCCCCAGGACATGGTTGGCCTTCTTGGCTGCCAGAGCACTGCTGAATCATATTCAACTTCCCATTTGTATATACTGATGAGATCCCTTCTCTGTCTTCTCTTGACTAAGCAGGCCCAGCTCCCTCAGCCTCTCATCTTAAGACAGATGTTGCATCCCATACTAATTTTTGTTGGCTTCCACCGGACCCTCTCCAGCAGCTCCTTCTTTTTCTTGTACTGAACAAGTACAAGAGGAACCTGGACTGGACACAGCACTCCAGACGTGGGCCTAATAGAGGAGGGCCACCTCCCTGGACCTACTGGCTACACTGTTCCTGATCCATTGGGCAGTCATCCTGGCCGCAAGGGCACGTTGCCAGTTCATAGTCAGCTTGTCACCCACCAAAAACTTGCAAGTCCTTCTCAGTAGAGCTGCTCTCAAATAGGTCAGACCCCAATCTGTGCTGGTACTTGGGAGGTCATGGCAGCAAAGTCAACCCTGCGGTGAGCAAGGCAGCCCCCAGACCCAGATTGACTGCACCAGAACCACACCTGGGCACAAGCAGAGAAAGGGAAATTACATGTTTCAGATGGAAACCTCTTCTATCCAATGGGCAGTGAAATGCCCAAACATTTTTAAAATATTAAAAAATGTAAAATCTAAAATAATTTTGGAAATACTTGGAATAATTGTTCTTAATTTATTTAACCAAAAAAAATTGAACTAGAATATGGAAGCATTTTTATAATTAGCATGGTTTAATTTAATGCTCTGTATATTTTTCCAGAACTTACATTTTCTTCTTCTGGAAAATAGATTGTATTTTCTTCTAGCATGATAGATTGCACACCCTGAATTCCTCTGTTATTTGCGCTTCAGCACATCAGTATTAAAAAACTTAAACCCTTCATTGCCTGTGGGAGAACAGCAACAGGACAAGATAATTTTCCTTCTATAATGAATTCTACCTAATTTAGGATATACATAATATTCTGTTCATTTATGCTAAAAACACCTAAATGTGGCTTTAGATAACTGATATGCAACATAGATTATACTACTGATTTCCCACCGTGCCTGGAATTGAAAATATTTTCTGTCAAAAAGAGTCCTCAAGTTTTCTGGATGTACTCGTTTCTTGCATACGTCGGTACTTCCATCAGGGGGCGGCGTTTTGCTGTTTCCCACACAGGCAGGGAAAAAGGAAAGGCCCCATTCAGCAGGCAAAATTCCTCTTCGATCTTTTTCCATACGGATTTCTCTGATCCGCCCTTCAGCAATGCTGGAGACTGTGTGTGCCCAATATTTTTAGATTTAAACCCCTGTTAGAGCATGGTGCTAATAATGCCAAGGTTGTGGATTTGATCCCCGCACGAGCGGTTCACTCAAGGTGGACTTGACGATCCTTGTGGGTTCCTTCCAACTTAGAATATTCTGTGATTTTAATGAGCACACATCCCAGAATTATCCTGATGGTTGCAGGGATATTATCATGTCTCCATCATTTCCTACCACCCTCATTAATGAGTCAGCCAAGGAGAATGAAACCCAAAACTGCTCCATCTGTAGCTGACTGGAAGTACTCAGCCAACACGTTTTAATTCTCCGTGGCCTCCCAGCCTTGGTGCAAGTTGGGGTACTGGAGCTTTCCCCTCTGAACAGGCATTACGTGAGTATTTCTAGAGTAATTCCAGTTTTTTTCAGACACAAATCTGAATGCCATGATAATGTTGTTACTGTAAGCAATGAACAAGACCATCTCCTACAACAAGAAATGACTGGAGGCTCTGACTGATGCCTCCAGTTACTGTGGCCACCAAAGGGAAGGCAGTTTGTGTGGTTATTGCTTCAGCACCTGGGGGCCTGGAAATCCAGGAAGCATTAAAGTGTGTATTACTGGATGGTGGGAAGGCGAAGGGGCGCACAGGGAATGCAGGGTTAGATCCCTCCATCAACTCAACTCTGGTAGTCACCTCTTAACAGCCTTGCCTATTAACTGCATGTTCCTTGGGGTCGTGGTGGATGGGACAAATGTTCTGAGCCTTCCTGGGTACTCTGCTGAAGTTTGGAGATGGTTAATTTTTTTTTTTTCGAGGTTTTACATCTCTGAGTAATAAGGATCATAAAGACAGTGTATTGCCTGTAGAATTGTGGTACTTGTAAACCATGGACACCTGAGTGAACTTTTTCTTCCCTTCGTCCTGGCATGACTCTACCTTCACCTTGCCTTGGTTGTGGCACTCCTTTCATGAGAAGTAACTGAGATTACAGTGCTGTAACTGAGGTTACAGTTCCTGTTTACATTCCCACATTTTACTGCATCCATGAGTACTCATGAAATGTCCCCTCACGGCAGAGCAGGCTCCCAGAATTCCAGAGGAGGAATCTTGCCAGCAAGAGGAGGCAGGTGATCCCTCCCTTCTGCTCAGCCCTGGGAAACATAGCTGGGGTTCTATGTCTAGCTCTGGATTCTCCATTACAGGGGAGACACAGACATACTGGAGATAGTCTGGCAAAGAGCCGTGGAGATGAAGATGGGCTGGAGCACCTCTCCTGTAAGGAAAGGCTGAGTGAGCTGGGACTGTTCAGCCTGGAGAGGAGAAGGCTCAGGGGGATCTCATCAAGGTATACAGATACCTGAAGGGAGGGTGCATAGAGAATGGAGCTGGGCTCTTCCCAGTCGTGCCCAGTGACAGAACCAGAAATAGTGAGCACAAAATGAAACACAGGAGGTTCCTTCCAAACACTTAATGTCCTGTGAGGGTGACTGAGCACTGGTACAGGCTGCCCAGAGAGATTGTGGAGTCTTTCTCCTTGGAGCTTCTCAAAAGTCATGCAGACATGATGCTGGGACACCAGCTCGAGGCAGCCCTGCTTGAGAAGAGGGTTAGATCAGATATCTCCAGAGGACCCTTCCAACCTCAACCATTCTGCAATTCTGTGTCAGGAAAAAGTTGTATCATGGTTATTAGCTCTGAGCATAAGACTCAACTCTGACTTGGAGCCAGAGGAAAGCTGCCGGCACAGGCAGAAGTCAGCAGAGGGCAATATGGCTGCATAGACTAACAGAGCTGCAAGGCTGTGTTAGAGAGAAGTCGAGCATTCTATTTCTTTGAAATACTGAATATTTTTCTTGCATTAAACATTGGAATTTTACGTACGTACCCATGCACACGCGTTTATAGGTACACATAAAGATTATCAATCTAGACAGACTATAACACTGGATCTGACTTGAGAAAACAGAACTAAAATACCTACCATGTTCCATTCAAGGGCTGGATGGTGGCCATCAGTGTCTTGTACTTTTGCAAAGCTGTAATTAGGAAAACACACATTTTCAGATTATTCTTCCTCTCTTTGGTAAACTCTCTTTGTGGGAGGCAGGGCAAAGTGTATCCAGAAAGAGACAGGGGTGGCATTTTGTTTTGAATCCTTGTTCAAAGCAGAGCACTGTACTGCTTTCCAGACTGCTCAGCTTACTTTTCTGCATAGAACACTTCCTATCGCTCAAGCAGTAAAGCAAGATGAGAAATGCAGAGAAAGCTACAGCAAGCCAATGATCTCTGCTTGAGCTTCTGCATAAATACGTAGGATAAATAGGGAAGAAGGTATCATCTGGCCCAGAGTGAAACTGGGCCAGATGCAAAATAGCAGCATACCTTGGATGCATTGAAAAGGCAGGACAAAGCATATCAGGAGACCTGGTATGTGCTCTGTTGTGCAGGTATTTTACAAAGATCTGTGGCTCTCAGATGCTAGCAGGAGAGTTAAGTGGTCAGGACATTCCTCTCCCAGTTGGAGCTCTAAAGGAGCACACGTAGGCAAGAAGGGGTTGGGGAGCTTGGCGCATTTTCGAGCCAAAGAGAAGATCAGAGTCACAGACCCTACAAAGGGCACCACAGCTGGTGCTAGTGACGACACATTTAAGATTCTCTCACACCACCTGGTGAGCCCAGCAAAGGGCACTGGTCCAAGCTGAACCCTTATATACTGAAGACCTTGCCACATACCATGGCTAAACACCCAGCACCCTGCTCTTGGCAAGTGGCTTCTGTGTGAGGTAGAATCCAGCTGCCTCACCTGAGGGAGTGATACTGCTTTGCATTTAAATGTTAGCCACCTAGAAGAGCCATCCTCCTAAAGCAAGTATCCAAATTCCCTGCGTGGTCAGCAGGTATCTTTGAAAATAAGCACCCAGGAGATTCTATCTGCCTGTCTTACACGCACTCAGCAAGGCCAAGGCAATCTTCCTTGGGGCCTTCAAGGATTCCTGTCTCTGCCTTTACTACACAGAGAAACAAATTACTGCAGGACTTACTGCAGCTGTCAGGCTTGGACATCTGGTTTAGCAGGTTTAATAGAAAGCTTGTCTGCTGGGGTCCTACAGGACATGCAGAAAGATTGGCAAATTGAGAGGGTCACTCATCCTATTGCAAGGTGGGTGTCAAGGACTGCCCTCCAATGGCCAGCTCTAGTGCTGCCATTTGCTGAGCAGAGAGAGGACACAGGTGACCTACACTAAACATCTCATTTTGATACAGTCAAAGCTTATGAGAAAAAAGCTCACCCCTTTCATGAAGGAGGGCCTCCAAAGGCCTCGAGAACTTGGGCATCTCAGGCTGCTCGATTGGATCCTGCCCTTGGCATCCCTGGGACACAACTGTGTTGCTGCCCCTCAAAGGAGGCAGAGATGAACCTCCCTTTAGTCATCAGTTTGCTGAACCTGATATATCAATTTTGTTTTGCAGAAAGACACTGGGAGGTCTGGTCTGATGTCCTTCCCTACAATTTCCTTCCATGTGACTTTCTTCTGGGTAACAATAATTTTGCAATAGCAGTGAGTGTCTTTGCATATCAGTAACTTGTTGTACCCTGTAAAATTCTGTTCCCTGCACATTACACTTGTGAGAATCTATGACTTAATTAGAAAGGAGATTATGGATGAGGCCAATACAGCATATGAAAGCCTGGTTTGTTCATAGGAAACAGTCAGTGCTCTTTCTAGAAGGTTATGCAAAAAATGATTCACTGAAGGATAAAATTGCCCAGTGCCTATAATTCAAGGTCTTTGCAATGAGAATTAGAAAGATATGTGACTGTTGTTTCCCTTTTTATGTGCTCAATATGTCATGCCAATTTAAAGTTCTTTATAAGCATTCATACTAGAGCTGATCATAAAATGCCAGTAAATTTTCACATGTAAAGCAAACTCCCCCCACTTTATTTTTTTTTTAAGGTCCCAGTTACATTTTCAGCTTTGCAACAAAAATCAAACCAAAAATTGCAAATATTTTCAATTTCTTAGACAGCTGTAAAATCAATTTGTTCTATTGCTGGAAAACATGTAAATGTAAACTGAGGTGGAAAGTTTCCACGCAAGTTTTCATGTTAACTAAAATCTCAACTTATCTTCAAATGAGGCCATTAAAAATGCAGCAACTGTGCAGTATTTAATTTTCTTCAATTCCAAAAGCTGTGTCAGACTTACAGTTCACTCACAGATGCCCCTCAAGAGATATGTATTACATCAAACAAATGGTACACTTCTCCTCTGGGGATAGGTTTTCTCATGCTCTGCTCTCCTAATTCAGGACCTGACCTTTAGACCCCCTGAGCAAGCGGGGGAAGTGTGGCTAACAAGAAATCTTACAGCAGAAAGCAGTGACAATTTCTTTGCTTCTACAGAAAATCTCTGAAGTAATACATTCCCATTGTTATGTCATCTTGGCTTTATGAAAGTCAAAGTTCTCCCTGAAGCATATTGATATTGTGCAGTGTGAAAGTTTCTCAGTGATAACAGGGTGATAAACACAATATATTTCCTGCATCCTAGTTCACTGCAGTGTTGAGGCTGTAGGCTCTGTACAGCTCCTGGGTGGGAGAATGTCCTGATCTAGCACAACAAAACAACTGACACCATGAAAACCAAAGTGCATGCCCCGTGCAGTTTGCCCTTTAAGAACTGTAATTGATAAAGATTAGTCATATTAACATTACTGTTTGCTTGTGATCCTGTATATCGCCAATATTGCCAATCTGTTAATATAGGACATTAGAACAAGACTGTGCTCCTGGGAGGCACCAACCCCATGCCACAGTGTGGGCTGAGTTCCAGCTGGGGAGAAAATGATCTTGCTCTGGAGAAATGGGGCTGGTGGACACCCAGTTGACAATGAGCCAGCAGTGCCAGCTGCCAGTGCTCTGGCAGCAGTGAAGGCCAACAGCTGCAAGAGTCAGCAGGACTCCCTCTGTTCCATGCTTGTAGGTCTGGATCTAAATGCCTGCATCCAGTATTGGCTCCCCAAAGCAAGAAAATACGGGGATAAAGGGAACAGGCACAAGTTGGAGCACAGATGCTGTGCCCTTTTTCTGGGCACCAGTCCAGCCATCCACTACATATGAGACTATATAACCTGCTCTTTAGGAGTCCCAAAGAGATTTTAGAATGCTGTTGGCTACCTATTCTTCCACTCTACTATCATCATCTACTATTCAGTTAGAAAATTTCACAGGTACTATGGGTCTACCCTGGGTGAGTTACTCTGTCAGTGAGAACATTTTATCAGTTGGGTACAATTTGTTCCTATAAAATGTCTGGTTCAACCTTGCTTATCTCTTTATTGTCCTAAAGGTGCTAAAACTTCACTAATCCTCCACTCTACTGTCATCATGATTAAAAAATTTCACATCTACTTTGGATCTACTTTGGATCTACTTTGGGCTGATTACTCAGCTCAAATGTTCAAAGAGAACATTTTTTCAGTTGGGTACAATTTGTTTTTATAAAACATCTGTTCAACCTTGCTTATCTCTTTATTATCTTAGAAGTGCTAAAATTTACGTAGAAGTGTTAGATTAGTCTCATGTTTCCTTGGTTCTCTTTCTCTTTCAGTTAAAAAGAAAGTAAATCCTTTCACACTCACCAAGCCCGAGTCCAGGTCTCTGAAAACGGTCAGAGGTTGCTTCTCTGAGTCCAGGATGTATTTAATCAAGTCCTGCCAACCTAGCAGTTTTTATCTGCAGTTCACAAGCAGAAACTTTATACACACATTTTTGTAAGGATATGTAGGATAGAAAAAGAAGAGTTTAAATAATATTCAGGCAATCTAGCATGATTTATGACCATTCTCTACCCTAAGGGTTTGTGCTTCAGCAATAAAGAAATGTAAGTTTCAGGCAGTAAAACAACATCAAGCCAAATGTTGCCTGAAACTACTTGTGCATAAGAATAAGAAAAGGAAGGATAGAAAAAGAAAGATGCAGGGAAAAAATGAAGGTTAAACCAAATCAAACCAGCATGACTTGCTTCACAAAGTGAACAAGAGCAGAGGCAAACAGTACCTTTTCTCTAACCTGTAGTAGTGCATTGCAGTGGGTTTGGCTGGAAAAGAGTCTCTTAATAGTAGCTTGTATTTGGGCTATGTTTTTGATTTGTGCTCAAAACAGTGCTGATAACACAAGGATGTTTTCTTCATCCAGTTCATGTATGCCTACATGAGTGTGAGTGAAGCGCTACCATACTCCTAAACATAGCTTCAGGTTGAGAGAAATGCCTGGATAAGCTCAGCATGGCTCAGCTTCAATAGGAGGAGAATGTCTGTGGATCTTCAAGGATCTTTGAAGTTGATTTCAAGTAGAATCCAAGAAGCAGTACAAGAAGGGTAATGTTCCTGGGCCAGCTGCTGGGCAGATTTGACCTCCCTGCCCTGCTGGGATACCGGATGCTTCTATAAATATCTCAATATCACAAAGCAATAGTCTAAAGTACACTGTAAGATCATGTGACGACTCAAGGACTCAAGCTTCTGTAGGCTTAAGGAATCTATTTCTGAGATTTTTTTTTTCTCCCTCTAATGCCCTTATAAGAATGGAAATATTCAGACATTAATTCAGCATGATTTACAACATGGATTGAAATCAAGCCACCTTCTCTACCTGCTTGTTCTAGAGGGATGTTTTCCATGGCTCACTGGAAGTATTACTACAACCATTTCTCTTGCTGCAGCAGCCTCTAAGGTGACTTGCCTCTTTTTGCATTTAGAACTAAATTTAGAGTAACTACACTATAGCTCAGTGCCAGATTGCCCATGCCCATGGTTGAAATATAGTTACTCTGCTTCACTCTAAAATTACTTCCCTCCCTCCAGTGGAAGCTGAGAGAACTTGAAAACTCTGAAAGGCACCAGAGCAAGGGAAAGTTTGGGGCTATGAGCTGTGCACTCTGTTGCCACCACAAATGCCATGTACGGTGCCTTTGGGGGAAGCCTTGTAGCAGAGATTCACTTCAAACTTTTGCTTTGCTATTGTTCCTCCAACCTGATTTGTGTTGTAAAACTGTATCTGACTGTGCTAAGGAGAGAGCTAGCAGATTTACTTGGAAAATTGCAGAGCAGACTCACAGTGTCTGTCTTCACTGGTAATTGCCAAATTTCCACTGTTTCCCCTCTTCTTACGGTTCCTTTTCCAGCTGTTTCTCAGCCAAGCTAGGCATTAGCACCTCTGCTGCAAGACACAAAACAGACATGCAATGCACAGCAGAAATGTCAGGGTACTGGAGGAGGGAGCAGGACCTCCCTGTGGGCACCCACAGCCCCTTACCACCCCAGCTTCCCTGACTGAGCTGATCTAGGAGCCCACTTTCAGCTCAGCAAAAACTGTGTCAGAATTCCCTGTGCTCCGTCACAACCCAAAGTAGACGCAAGTTGGAAATTCTTCTTCTGGTCCTGAAGCCTTCTGAATTTTTCATTCTTCCCAGTAGTGGCACCTACCATTACACACCAAGAATAGGAGTCAAATCACTGGACTTGGAATGTTTGTGAGACTTCAGTGGAGTGGCTTTGCAGACTGTTGTAGTGACAGATACTCACAAAGCACCTCCAGTAGACAGCACCATGGGAAGATGAGCTCTTTATAGCCTGGAACCTTTACATAGACATCTCTTTTTTAAAGACAGCTGACTGTGACCAGTTCAGCTATGGGCAGCCACATCAGCTTTCTTCCATGAGTGACCCAATCCATTTCTCTTCTTTTGATCTGGAAGAGGCAAGGCTCTCATGGGGCACAGACATGAGATCCTGAAATTGCTGTCTATATCCAATACATATGCACATAAAACATCCAAATTCATGTCCTAATTTGGGATGCTTTATTTTACAATCTTAACTGTTTGCTTTAACTAGTGTTTGCTTCTGGGCACTTTCAAGAAGTGATTATAAGAAATCAAGAGATCAAATACCTGACTTCTTTTTGATTTCTCCTCAGCAGGTTTGCAGCCTTGAGGCTCACAGCATGGAGCAAGTGGGGTAAGTTGAATTGTGGACATTTTACATGTAAAATCTGGCAAAAAAAGGAAGGCACTTTTCCTTTGTCATACTCTCAGAAATACCCAAACCATTTAGTTTGAAATCATCCCAGAGTCCATCCTGAAGCAGATTTTATGCATTGGATTTTATTGCCAAGACCTGCAGCACAGCATTGAGCAGTGCAGCTGGGAAGTGCAGCAGTCAATATTTGCTTGGTAAATTCCTGTAGGACTACTGGCCTCAATGACATTGTAGGGCAGGAACATCACCTTGTGTTGGGCACTCAGAGGAAAATGATTCCCTTTCTGATTTTGAATTTTTTCTCTCTAGTAGTTTAATTTACTTTTTTGTTTGTTTCTAATATTGAGAGCCTGGGAGACCAGGAACTACTCCTCAGAGTGTCCTTTGCACAGAGATACATGAGCCTTTTGTTTGGCTGCATTCTTAACATATTTGTGGAGCACAGTCATATTAATGTCTAACAAGCTAATAACCAATATCTGCAATGTCCCTCACAGGCCTCCCAAACCACAGTGTCAACCACAGTTCTTGAAGTTCTGGTATTCTTGCTGGTGACCTAGTCAATAACTAAAATGGATTAAAGAGACATTGTTGGGAAACAATTAAGGAAGACATGTGACAAGACGTCCTTGTGAACAGCAGCACACAAACAATAGGACCTGAACTCCCAGGTCACCTAGGTGAGGCACAACCCACACAGGGACACAGCTGCCCTGTGCCAGCTAATCGGTCATGGAGCAAATCAGTGCAGACTCCTGAGGGACACAGTGGTGATTTTGAGCTGGTTGGTAACAAGGGAGATGGAAAATCATGTCAGTAATCCAGTCCCACTATGACTGTGACACCAGAGCAGTAACTTTTAGGCCAGCAAGAACCAGCAACATCCCCATTCTTTTTACAGCTGGCTTCCCTGCTTGAAGGCAGGAGCAGGTTTCTACAGCAAGACTTTTCAATCCAGATTTTAAGATGTAGAATAGTCTCAAGGATCTGCCACAGACTCAAAGCAGAAGTGAGAGAAAATATAAAGACACTATTTTCCCCCTTGAAATAATTTAAAGTTTGATTGGGCTTTCAGAAGGCTTCTCCCAGTGCAGGTCATTTTAATTCCAGAACAATGAAGAATGTCAAGTGCAATGAGCTGGTATCTGCCTTTAACAAGAGCTACATTGGGCTGTCAGAGGACAAGATACCCTTGCAAAGGAAGTTTCAAAGGTACATATCAATACATCCTTTGATATGGCACTGAATAAATTTTACATGTGTCAGTTTATTTTAAGTAAAGCAAATACCAGATGTTTGTCTACAAAGGAAAGGGTCACAAAGTCATAAAGCAATTCAAGAATCTTGAGACGAAGATCCTAAAAAGTGACAAGTGTTCTTACGTAATTAATATATTAATAGTGAGATACCTTGGGTAATGTTTAACTGTAGAATGAGGCTTTGGTAATAAAAATGGCACTTAAGTAAGCATTAATTATTCTTCTAGTCAAGTTACTCTTCCTCTAATTGAAGTATTATCTTCAAAAATTGGAGTGATTAAATAAGGGGCGTATTTACAAACACTTTGTCTTCAGAGAGAGTCTAAGGGTTATCAGCATAGATATACATTAACAAATAATCCTTGAGTAAAAATTGTGTTTTGGGTCAGTTTTCAAATGCTAACCAGGAATAAAGGAGTTTAATGGCATTTCATATGATATATTCTTAGACTGTCAGGGGAAAATAATATCTATCTATATGTAGCACTATCATAAAATGTCAATTTATATCAAAAGAATGGTTGATAGCGGTCCCAAGGGCCACAACTCATTTTCCTGTATGACTGGGCCAGTCTGATCATTGAGTTTGCATTGTTGTTAATTTTGTTTAATGGTTGAATTGGAATTATTCTTAGTATTTATTTGCATACACATAAATACTCTGGCATAGGCAGACACAGGTACATATGTGTCCAGGACCTGAGGGGAGAGCTATATATATTCATTCTTAAGAAAAACTGGTTTTTGTAGCTGCATCAGTCAGAGTAGGGTGCCTGGCGTACTCATCCTCAATCTCTCCTGCTGAAAATTTAGACATGAATTTGTTGGTGCCTTGAGGAGCCAGCCCTTACTCTGCATGTCATTTATCCTTTCTACACATTGGCTGGCATCTCATTCCTCTGCCGCAGACATCATGCTCTCATCCTCCCCAACCTCCCTTCAGAATGCTAAAACTATACAAGTCATTTGGGGTGTTTTTTGAGTACAAGGTACACGAGGGCATAGGACTTTACACACGGTCTTCCACAGCCGCGTGTGACCTTAGCACTCCATCAAAGCTGCTCCTCTCTGCACCCCCAGCTGAGTCTCTGCGCCTCTAGGCTACTCCCACTGCTCCCTCATTGTGGGACAAAGACAAGCAGGTTGGAGCCACGGTACAGTGTGTGCTGTGCACCCCAGTGCTCCTGCCTGGCAAGGCTCTCCTCACTCTCCTGGGGAGGCTGCGAAGGTCAGTTCTCGAGACAGCTTCCCCATACTGCTGTGCTGACTGCAGCTCCCTGGGACATGCTCCCTTCACCTGCTGTGACCTTCACCCTATGGACCTTCCAAGCTCTTGGCTGGCAGGATTGCATGTGAGTGCTGCCGTTCAGCAGCTCAGACCCACCAGGGCCTTTCTTACACAACCTGCCTAAACCCCAAACCGTTACCATGGCTTCTGGGATAAGACTCAAAAGTCTGAGTTTAAATATTAACAAAATACTCTGTAGTGCACCAGGCAGTCAAGGCTGAGCAGTGTTCTGCAATTGGGTTACACCAGTTTGGAAAAATCTTGCCTTTCAATGGCCTCATGTATACACAAAAAAGTTTCATTTTCCAGTGTATAAGCAGTTAACCAGAGAAGACATCTGCTGTCATGAAGAAATCTTTTTAATCTCATAAGCTAAATGAAGCTCAGAATCATCTCTTTCCAGCCCAAAACAAGTGCTCAGCTCTTTCTGCTCTTCTTTGGGTTGACAGAAGGAGAGGTAAGCCTAGGAGCAGGGTGCTGGGGACATTTCCCTGCTCTTCTTCATCAGCAAGGCCGATTACTGATCCCTCCAAAGGAGGCGTGCAGAATGGTCACCCTTCCACAAGAGTGCACAGGCAGCCCTCTGTGCCAGGGCAAGACCTCCAAAGGTTAATTTGTATTTTCTTGCATCCTATCAGTCTCCTCG
Organism: Sylvia atricapilla; assembly: GCF_009819655.1. Classification (NCBI taxonomy): domain Eukaryota; kingdom Metazoa; phylum Chordata; class Aves; order Passeriformes; family Sylviidae; genus Sylvia; species Sylvia atricapilla. The sequence goes on from NC_089144.1 coordinate 9,593,339, forward strand.
GCAAGCTGGCTCTCCTGGTTACTTCAGCCATCTCACCCATCCGCAGTTGGGAATTTCCACTTGCATTCTCCTGAACATGCCCTGACTGTCTCCTTTGCATCACCCCGATAATTTCCATCAATTGCTGGTATGTCTCACTATAGATAGCTGGAGTTTAGTCATTGGAACAAAGCCCAGTTGCTTAGAATGAACTAATATTTACTTTCAGGTGGAAGAAAATTGTTCTAGAAACTCAAAGAACATCTTAAAGTACATGAGGAAGACAGAGTGGTGGAGGTGGAAATCTTTATGGCAAAGCCTTACGTCACACCCAAGAGATGAGGCTTTTTGGCCTTGCCAGCACTAACAGCATGAAGTCTCTTCCCACCCTGAGCTGCTCAGAGCCCATTGGGACCCAGGGTGGTCTGGGTGGTGCAGCCTTTGCAACCCAAACTGCAGCAATGCAGCGCTTCAGAATATCATGAGCGTCTGCAAAATTTTGTGTGTCCCATTTATTTATTGTGCTTGTTAATTAGAAGTTTGAACCAATGGGACCAGCAGTGCTGCACCATACCTTGCATCCATAACTCAGGCAGCAGTCCCTGCCCACCTTGTCCTGACTGTGAATCCTGCCTGTCCAAAACAGGCTGTAATCTGACTCCCCACTGCTGTTTCAATCAGGCTCTGAGAACACAGCCGAGTAAATAAAGGGCTGGATTGGCTAATGAAAGAGAATGATTCAACAAAAGGAGGGAATACACACGTGTGTGGTTGTTTTTCTAGGACAGAGGATATTTAATTGGAGTTGTCCTGATTATGACTTAGACCGACTCATCTTTATCAGATGTACTCAGATACATGGGTTTTATTTTAGGCCCATCCCAAGTTATAAATTAAAAAACCTTCCCAGAAGACCTTGGAAAATATTACAGCGTACAAGTGCAGCCAGTATGTTAAAGATAATTAACTTTTGATTAAAGGCAGATAATAAAAAGAATACTACATTTGAAAGCATTTTTCATGAAAGCCATTATGATATGAAACTGTAGTACAGTATTTGTAATGATAAAGCTTTAAAAGTTAGTTGTAATTATCACTGTAAACTTACAATGACTTCGTAAGCGATACGACAGGAATATCCTCAGACTTGGTGGCAGTTTGTAATATTGTTTTAGGACTGAGCTCTAAGTCCCAGAAACACAAAAGTTTATGGCATTATGATGAGCAAGTATTAAACTTCCACTGACAACTAGGCTGGGCCATTCAAATACACTCACTCCAAACACGTGGACTGGGTGATTTTTTTTTCCATGCAAACATCTTGAGAAATGAGACAGGTAAGACATTTTCAAGATACGAAGAAGAGTTTGATAAGGATTGTTTACTTGTCTGTCCTTTCTTTGCAAAAGCACCTCCCCAGAGCTCCAGCTACATGTTTCCACCCAGCAGACTCTGCTTGCCCCAGCCAGGATAACACATGGTTGTGCATGTGGAGACTGCCAAGTGCTGCTGGTTCCCATCTCAAGCAGCCTTTGCCTCTTTGCCCTACAAGGAAGAGCCCTGCTGGGACTCCTGCTCTTATTTTATCCTCTTTTTGTTTGCTCTAAATTACCTTCCTCATAGACTTTGGCTGGTAAGAATGGGCAGCTCCCCTTTCCCCTCCTCCAATGCCCCAATGCTCATTTTCAAGGCACTTGTGTTCAGGATTATGGTTGTTTTCCCCAGTCCCAGTGCTGCCCTTCAGACTGACAAGTTTCTTATTGTCTTATTTTTCAATGTTTTTACATGAAGCTTAACATGGGCAAGATTCCCTCTTTATTTTGACCCAAAGGACTCTTCACTCCGCAGCTCAGCACTCAGAGCTGTTGGTGGTTCACTGGGAATGATGCCAGCTATTGAGAAAGAAACTAATTTCCTGGAACTACCTTTTCCAAGATGGCCTTTATCCTAAACTATATCCTTCATCCTATACTATTAGTCTCAGTATTTTTGGCTTGTTTGATCTGGCATGGTTACAAAAGGAGCAGCCTTTTGAGGATCCAAGGGGACCACCAGCCCTGGCAGCAGGTGCTGTGGCCAGGATCTGTTCCCCAAAGGCTGCTGCGAAATAAGGTGCCACCACCTGCAGCGGTGCCTGTGTCGCCTGTCCGGCCAGCCCTGGCACCACAGCAACACAGTGGTTCTTGGCTTGCCGGGAGTGCAGCGTGGCTATGGCAAAGGGAATGAAAGGAGGGACTCTCCAGTGCTGTATCCAATCGAGTTTATTGGAGGCTCCGGACGTGGAGTCCTCACCTTGGGACACCAGCCTCAGAGAGACCAAGAGCCCCTCTGTGCTGTGACATTTAACAGGGGGTGTGACACAGGGGAGGGTTCAGTCAGGGATCAATGGGGTACAGTAAGGGTGTGGCTCTTAACATAATAGACATGTGCAACAACCATACAAAACACAATAGGAGGGGAAGGTCTGGATCCTGCCCAATCACTCGACGCCTTCCCTGGAACTTTCTGGACACAGGGAGAGGCCCCAGAGTGACAGACAGGACCAGGAGGTTATATAACCAATGACTGACATAGAACCGAACATGGGGTAAACCCTACGGGGGGAAACACAGGGGGTTACAGAACAAAGCATTATGTGAAATCTTATTGAACAAATCATACAGAAACATGAGCAAAATGCACCACCACAACCACCCAAGCACTGGAGGGTTTTCCCATTGCTGTTACTGCCCTTTGTTTGCAAAATTACTTTGCACACCCGGCTTGGAGATTTGTGGGTTTACGTATTTTTATCCCAGCTGGAGCAAGTGCAGCTCTTTTTATTATCAATGTTGTGGGTAAAAACTGCAGTAGCGGCCTCTCTGGGGACCTGAGACAACTGTGGGCCTGATTACAGTTCTAGACGGCCACATTTCCTTCACATTTGGCAAAATGAGCAAATAAACCTCTTATTTACTGAAGAAAAACAGCTAAAAAGATAAGAGCTAGGCTGAAACCATTGTCTGTATGCAAGTCAGCTAAGCCCCGTGAGCACTGAGGCTTCCCCTCATACAGGCAGAGACCAAAGTATCAGCTACGAGCATTGTACTTCAAGTGGGGAAAAAAAAAGCTGGAGGTCAGGGCTGGGCTGAATGAGAGATGTGGATAAGCCCAGGAGCCCCAGAGCTGGTGGGTTTAGGACAGTGAGCACAGAAATACAGACATTGCTTCAACAAATGATAAATGAAAATTCATTCAAATGCTGCATTTGTGGTTGGTTGTTTCGTTGTGTTGGGGTCTTTCCCCTGCATCTCTCAGTTGTCACACTTGTAAACCTCCTCCAATTAGCACTGTTAATAAGGAGTGCTACAGCTGGAATTATATTAAATCACTTTCCTACTTCTGCCTTCTCATAAGAAGGCAGTGTGCCAGGTCAGGTCACCTGCTGATCTGCATAAAGATTTTGTCATCTTCCTGTGTCAATTTGCAAACAAAGCAGATAGGATGAATATTCAGGGCTGTTGTGCAGTGAATGCAACAAGAGGGTACTGTGGGGCTTTCCAACAGCATGAGAGAGATCTCATTTGTAGGTTGAGAATAAGAGCAGCAAACAGAAATATGTTTAACTGCTTTTTGTAACTGAACTCAGTCCTTGAATTTTACCCTTAATTTATCCTACTTTTATCTATTATAATAGTATTTAAAAATAGGTATTTAAGATTTTATTTACTACTTGATGTATTTTAATGTGGTTTTAAAGAATGTGAAACCTGTATGACATAGGGAAGCAAACCTTAAAAAAGTGAAAGTTTGCTAGCACTAATCTGGATATTAAATTAACTACTGATCTTCAGCAGGTGGTCTTTGAACTTAGTGTTTTGCTTCTAAGGATCTTTGTGATATGAGTAAGAAAACCAGGCTTCTCTATGATAGACTTCAATGTATGCCTGAAAGATCTGTATGGAAATGTTTATGAGCCCACAAAAGGAAGAATTATGTAAACAGTAAATTGCAAAGTAACAAGAACTTCAAAGAATGTCAATGGTAAGTCATTGCAAAGTAGGAACTCCGATTCTCTCCCTTAACAATTACCAAAATATTCAGGAAAGTGAGGCTCCTTAAATAATCTGAAACTATCCTGATGTGTGATCAAAAGACAAAATACTCTCTATCCCGTGGCAACTTGTTTTGTACAATTCCAGGGGAAGAGCAGGCTGTTAATAAAAGCGAGTTCAGCTTAAAATTCCCAAATCATATGTGATTTTTAAGGGGCTATGTACATGTGGATACCTCTGGAACCAATACTTGGCGATAAAGTGGGGGATTGTAGACCCCAGACCTCTGCTAGATGAACACAGGGAATCCCTCTGCTAGATGAACACAGCAATGTTGCTCCACGAGCAAAACCCCAGATCATTTAATTTTGCACATTCTTGCAAAAAAAAAAAAAAAAAAAAAAAAAAGCTGACACTGATAGGAACGCAGGAACTGATAAGAGACCTGGTGAAATATTGGGAAAGACATTTTTCCATGTCACTGTTACCTGAGGGAAACTCCAGGCATAATTCACACAGTTTAAGGAATGACACAGTCTAAAGTATCTGGAGATAGTGGAGTATTTTATTGCAGTGGTATCTGCAAAGGTACATCACCCACTACAGCACAAACATAGATGATTGCTAGATGTCTTTGACAGTGTTTGAATATATTTTAATGTTCCACCAGCTACCTAGAAATATACTATTTGTTTAGGTTATTTTTAACAGTTTATTTTAAGGTTATTTCAAAATGGATAAGCAAGTAAAAGTGTGCTCAGCTGGACTTTAGGAAAGAAACTGGAAACCGTGGCCAGGCCTCATCTGCAAAACAAGGAGCTGACACCCAGTCGTGGAAGTTTCTTGTCATATTCTGCCAAACAGCATTTTGGCCATTTATAATTATTTTGGTTTTGCTTTTGCTTTCATTAAAGTTTGACTCTGCTCCTATTTAACAGAAATATTTTGAAATTAATTGAAATTCAGGTGACTGCTGTTGTGGTCTTCAAGGATCATTATTTTGACCCTGGCTTCCCAGAGATGGGATATGCTTAGAGGAGGAACATACATAAACACTGTATGCAGTGACTATGACACCTGTATGACACCTGTATGAGGTGGACAGGACACCCTGCAATGCTTCTCCTTTGGCCTGGTGGAACATAGGATGTTTTTACATTCTCACATGACTGAAAACCCCTTGCAAACTGAGGTTCCAGAAGCATCTCTGGGGCAGGTTTCCCTGTAGCCAGCAGACAGGGCATCAGGGCAGAGTGGCACGGCTGAGCCTTCCATTCCAGCACAGCACAAAATGAGGCAATCTGTATCTCTGCTTTATTTCAGATAAACACTCATTCAGATAAACACTCATTAATCTGTGTAAAATGTAACTCCATGCTCATGTAGCAGTCGCTGTACCAGTACCTGTAGCAGTATCTGGCTGTGACACTGCAAATTCCCTCACTCACCCATCACCAGCTCTGTGATGGTGCTTCCTCCTATCCCTGTGATTCCCAGTCTGGTCGAGTCTCAATGTATTGCTCGATTCAGAAACTGTGGAAGTAGAGTCAAATGCTGACTCAACAAGTCTAATTGGTTGTTTGCCTCTGATGTGAGAGAATGCTTAATTAATTTTCTTCATGAAATTAACAGAGAAAGCTTAAAATGAAAACAAATTACTTACCTCTTAAGTAAAATATGGAAAGTTCATAAGAGGGAAAATAACATTGGATTAAAATATGATACTTTTGTATTGAAAAATCAAGCACTATTTTTAATGTTGGCATAGAAGGATGTCAAAACTTTCCTTGTTCTGAAATGCAATGCGCAGGACTTTGTGTTTGTGCTCTTCATTATGGTGTAATGGAATCCTATAAACACTCAATACTGAGGCCATGATTGCTGGCTTTCAGGGAACAGTAGCTGTAAAGTCCATTAAAAAAGAGAATAAAATTGCAGGAGTGTAATAAAAGGAGTCTGAATAAAAAGTGAGAGGTATGTGAATATGGCACCAATCTTTCATTGGAAATTTCCAGTTCCACTTCACCATGCACTGCAATAACTGGGTGCTCCTGCTTATAGTGTGCTCTATACAAAGGAATGATAACTTTCAGTGACTCACATTGAGGACGGTGTCTTCCTGAGCACAGGCTCTTCCTGAGGCACTAAGCAAAATTCCAACCCTCTTTTTCTGCAGGTCTTCATAAACCTGAGCCATCAAGAAATATCATTGTTAATGGAACTGACGATCTCTTCCCACCCAACCTCACTGTCTTTTCCTTTCTGATGTTGATGGTCTGATATTTGCATCTTGACTAAACTTACTCATCCTCATCCTAGTTTTAGGTGTCACCACTGAATTTGACACAGTAACGTGGCTGATTTGAGCTGGCTTCAGGGTGCTAGTAAAAGAAACTTTCTGTAAAACCCGAAGGTACTAGAGACTATAAGAGGTGAAAAGTGAAATGACATTATGCTTCCTTCTGGCATCAGTGTCCTGAATCTGTGAGTACAAGGGGCATCTCTGCTTTCCATGAAGGCCTCTCAGGACCAAGTATTTTTCTATTTCTTTCTTGGATGTCCCCAGTGGGGGCTTCAAACCTTCCTAAGGATGCCATTCAGAGCCTGGTTCTCAGTCTTTCCTCCAAAAGAGGAGAGAGGAACAGGCACTGACAAGAGGTGCATGCCCAGACTGCCTGCTGCACTTACCACTGAGCAAAATACCTTTATGTGCTAAACTGCCCAAGTAGAGCAAAGCATCATTTTTTTAAATGGTTGGAAGAACTTGAGTTTGGGGTGTTTTCCACCTCTAGCATCACATCAAATGGTATTGTGAGCAAACTTCGCTTCAAGGTTTTGGGCAGAAACTGGCCAGAAGACAAGATGTTGCCAGAAAGCCACACAGGAGAACAGAAGATTTATACAGCACACGGTGAGGGAAAACATTGGGAAACATCAGAAATCTGCATGGGCTGAATCTGTTATCCACGTTCTCAGCCAGCTAATCTCCCAGTGTTGATACTGGTGTTTATTTAACACTGAAGAAAGAAGGGGAACTCTTCACAAGACAAATTCTGTGTCTCCAGCAGAACTGTTTTCTTCTTTATCTGTGAAAAATAGCTTTAGGACTCTATATGCAGTAAGTCACTGAATTTGTTGCTGCTTCATCTCCCTCCAGTCACTTGTTCTTCCCTCTCCATCCTGGATGGGATGGGAGGAAGGACACGTTAAGCCCTTTAGAGCTCAGCTCGACAAGGGGCTCTCAAGAGCTGTGGGTGGTTTTGAGCTCCCGTGAAAACAAAGGGAAGCTGAGAGTGCTTGAGGCTTGGCAAAGGATCAGGCTGTGACTGATTTACATCTCTGAACTCTCTGTGTTTATGGAGCTGCCTGAGAGACAGAACAATCGGGAATTTTCTTTTCCTCCTCCTCTGCTCTGCCTAGGCGAAAAGGCCACACTTTCCCCGTTAGTTAGTTTAGCTGTTTTTTGAGTATCTGGTATTAAGAAATAAATCTGGTATTAAGAAATAAAGGGTTTGCACAGCTGAACTTCAGCAGTGTGGGACACAGGTAACCAGGCTCCTGTTTGGCCCTTGTTCACAAAACCTCTTCTGCACCATCAGGGGAAAATCATGTTTTTAACAGTACTGCTGCGAATGGAAAAGCTGAAGTGTTTTTTCCCTTTGTCACTCCACATAACCACCTTATTGCTTCGGTGAATTAGTGGAAATAATCCAAGAGTAAAACACTTACAGGCGGATATGATGAAGCCTCTCCTGACTTCTTTAGAGCCAAGGGTCCCTCCTGCATTTAAACCTAGTCTTTAAAAAGCTGTTCTCTGGTTTATGCTGCAGATTCTTGTGATGTATCCTGAATATAAAGAATTTAAAATTTTAAAGCACTTCTATGATTACACCATGTGAAGAGAGAAACCAAAAGCTGTTAAACTTTTTTATGGCTTTTAAGAGGTTCTTTAAACTTTATGGTTCTACAGCTTTTTAAATGTTTGTTATTTTAATGGTAGTAAGTAAAAACCAAAACTGTTAATCCCTAAAGCCAACAGCAGGTACCAAAACAGGGTCTTGTTAATGCAGAGAAGGTACTCACAACAGTTTGGAAAGTGACCTGGGATCTCTACTGACTAGATGAGCTTATGGTCCTGGTTAGAAGTGTAGCTCTAACTTTCAAAAGAGCCTGAAGCCTCTAACAACTCTCAGAGGGCTAAAGCACAAGAAAGAAATCCTGCTGAATGGTCTAATAGATGTCTCACCTTGTGTGATTGGATATTGGGGTTCTGTTTGCTTCATCATTTCTTGGTCTAATAATTGACTGAAACGTGGGCAAACCAGCTGAGGACAGAATCCCAGGCTCCTCCTGCCTCTTCTCCTAGACCCATGTGTGTGACTGATCCTGCAGGCACGAAGGGTGCCCATCCTCATGTTGTGACCTTTCACCAGTTGAAGAAAACTTTCTTCAGGGCAGAGTCTGCAACTTCAAACCTCCAGAGGCTAGGTCAAGCTCTGACTTCCAGAGCAGAGGAGTACACTAAGGATCCTGCCAAACCGTGGTCTTCCTGATAACATGGGTATCAACAGCTGAAGCACTGCTGGGTGTTCATGTCAGTGTGGCCTAAGCAAAAGGTTGTAAGGATGGTTTTCATCAGACTCCAGTGCTGGAGTGTCCTCAGCACCTCAGCTCTGAAGGTTCACTGCTGTCATGAACACAGGCACCTGGAACTGAAGTTGAAACCTGAGGCCTCAGAATGCTATTTCCTGTATCTCCTTAGGTGGTTTTAGGTGTCTCAGGAAATGTTTATCAAAGGTTCACTTCAGCCTAGGGGATGATCCCCCCTAGGGGATCTATGGGCAGTGGAGGGCACCAGGAACCTGCAGTTCAGTCCATGCCACAGCCGATGGCCAGACACATGGTCTGTGCCTTTCCACTGTGTGTCATGGGTGCCACTGCTGTCAGCTCCAGCAAGTCACTGCTGCCCTTTGTCTGAAATCCCTGCAAAGATTATTTTTGGCAATAATCTGAGAATCCAGAACTTGCTTCTGGAAAGACAATTTAGGGACTAATAGATGCTTTGGACAAAGGTCAAGGGAGGCAAGCTTTGCTCAGGGCTGGCATGCCCAGCAGCCCATCTCCCTCATCAATGACTTAGGCTTCTTCAGAAATGAAGGGTACCCATAGCTGACCTCTATCCACCACTTCCCACTTCAGCTCAGCAACAACACGGGATTGCAACAGACAGTCCTTCTTATTCATCTTATTTTCCCATATGATCTCCGCAGACCAATCAGAAACAGTTCACCAAACAAAGTTAAGCAATATCACAGAGAACTTTAAGAAATTACTCCTTATCACCCCTCCTGAGGATAGGCTCAATGGTCAAGGCCACAGTTAAATCTTCCTTTTCTTGTAAAAGTTAACTGAAGTTAGTTATTAAAGTGCTGGCAGTATTTAGGGAGGTTCTGAAGTGAAGAAGAGCACAAGATACCTACACTGCCTGTGAAAATTTCAGGGATATCTTTATCCAAAAATTTTGGTGTAGTTTCTTCTGAAGAGGTTCCTGGAAGATATAAGGTACAACTTTAAATTGTCATTTGAGCTGTGGGATATGTGAAGTAATGCTTATAAATGAAATGCTTCTAGTCATGTGTTTTATTCTTTGTAAACTGTAAAAGTTTCCATTGTGGAATTTATTTGTATTTTTCAATTGTTTATATCACAGAGAAGTTCAATTTGCAAGTGGGTATACATAGATTTAAAAGTGGGATGGACCATGTTAATATTTGATTATTTAATTAAAATTACATACTTTTGTGTACTTCTTAGTCAATATTTAGTATAAATCAATAAAGGAAAAAATATCCCTTTGTTAATTCTTTCAACAAAGTGGCACACATGAAAATATGCATTTCCAAGATTTCACAGAGCTGAGGGATTAGCAGTGGAGTTGGAGGTTTTTACATATAAGAAATGGCAATGCTGCTAATTCCTGACCATGAAAACAGGATCAGAGGCTATATGGATTAAAACTGAACCAGAATGTTGTCTCTGGAGTTTAATTTCAGATCTAGTCTTGGCCAATAGGGAATGAAAGTTGTAACCACTCAATAGCTATGCGGTGTAATCTTGGTCTGTGCTGGTGTTCCCTGTGTGTGGGTAGACAAATTAGAGAAGTCATCAGAAGAATTGGTCTTGTCCCCCAAGGAGCCCAAGGCACTCTACAGAGGCAGTATGGGTTACTGTAGTACAGATTCTCTTTTAGAGAATTGGTGAAGAACATTGGCTTTCACCATGCTGGTACTTCTCACAATATCCTCCTTTTCTTTAAAACACCTAAAAATAAGTAATAACTCTGACCAGTAAGAAACCTCCCTATATTGAGGGCATCCCATCGTTCTAAAGATCTATGGGAAGAAAAGAGAGTGAGCAAGAGGATGGCAATTCTGACTGCAGTCGTGGTATCTGACAGCTGCTGACAGAGCCTTGGAAGAGGGAATGAGACAGGAGAAACTTGCCTAGCAGCAGTGGTATCTACCTGCAGCAAGGTGCTGCTCCGTGTGGTCCTGTTTACCTGCCAGGGAACAGGCTGAAAGCACCTTCCTCGGCACTGCAGGTGCTTGGGCTGCCCTGGTTAAACTTCACTGAAGCACAGCACTGTGGTGTTTAATGCAGAATTCAGCTTGGCCAGGCTCCTGCTCTCCCCCCGCAGCTCTAAGCCATCGGCTCACAAGGGACTCTGTAAACCGGGGAGGTGAAAAACACACGCAAAATCAGGAGGTAAAAAACACACGCGAAACACTTACACTTTCAATAAACTCAGCACTAATAAACCAAAGGATGTTTAGAGAGTTGTAAGGAAGTTATTGTACACTCCCTGAGATTGGGGCAGTAAATTTAGCCTGAAGAAAGAAGAATAGCTGGGCAAGGAGGAGGAGGAGGGACAACTGAAGTACTCTCAGAAGCTACAGCAGCTGCAGCACTGAGGAAAATCTGAAATGAAAGAGTCACTCATTCACTTCTTTTATTTTTATGGCTTATGGACTTTTCAAAGAGTGCAAATAGTACATCTTGTGCCTTATAATGTAATGGACAAAGCTATTCCACAGGACTTTCAGCAATATTCCTCTTTGTGCCATGAAGTCTAAAAGGCAGATTCACAGGCTAGGAAACAGAGCAATTTTAAAACCTCTAATAGATGCAACAACTTCTTGCAAATCTGAGTAACCACGATTTATCATGGAATAAACTGAACTATTTTTTAATTGAAATTTTATCAGGCTCACTTTTGGAACTCTTATCCCAACAGAGGGAGGACAGTAGTGTAAAATGACAGTTCAGAGTATGATTTTAACTGGTTTTGCAAAACTGGTGCTTTGAATGAGCTTAGATTATTAGGATTTGCCTCCTAGAATAATTGCCTGCCAGTTTTTGGAAAATGTTACAGATCTATTTTTTTAAATGTTAAAACAGAGAGTAAAAATGTTTAACCCAAAATAGTGAATCCTTTATGCAAGAATAGTATGTCAACAAAATATCTAAGAGGTTGGTTGACACTGTTTGGATTAGGGACACCTGTCTGTGAATTTCCACAATGAACAAGGAAACTAAAAGGAAAGCACTTAAAATAGGTCAATGATAGGCTCTGAGCAAAGTTTCAAGACAAGATTCACATTTGAATGCCAAAATTGTCATAGATTAAAAGCTTTTCATCTGTTCATAACTATGCAAAGAGCTTTGTACCACATTAAAATCTGTGCTGTGCTATCTCCAAACGTTGAGTACTCACAGATCTCAATGAGAAATGCATGTAGGGTATTTCAGCAAGAGTCAGATGACAGACATGGGCAAGGAACTGGTGCTGGTCAGGCATCTGTCAAGAGACCAGCCAGCCAGCACCAAGGCACCATGGACCATTTTCATTAAGGGAAAGAAAATAAATAAAACCCCTCAATTATCAGTGTCCCAAAAGACTACTTGCTTACTTGCTTCCTACAGTCCTTCTTCATCACTGAGTCAAAACAAAATAGAACAGGATAGAGCAGATTAGTTCCAGTTGGAAGGATCTTACAATGATCATCTAGTCCAACTGTTGCTACGAAGAGCAAGTTCCACAGCTTCTGTCTGGGACTAGTACTATATTAAACATTTAATGGTGGCTTCAAATGAGAGAAATATTTTTAGGTAGTACAGGTTTTAGGTGAATTTAATGTGGGAAGAATGTGTGGTGTAATGAGAAACATAACTGCCCAGGGAGCAGCACAGTGATGGCATCAATTAATTGCTGCAAAATACCCACTGGTATTGACTGAAGTGAGTGACAAGCAGATTCATTCTCATGTGTAATGTGGGTTCCAGGGGTCATTTTTGGAGTGACCCAAGACAGTTTCTTTCCAGCACAAACATACAAATGTGGGCTGGGACAAGGTAGAAAGTAGCATTCAGGTGAGACATTGCAACAACTGTTTGTGAACATGAAACAGATGAGAAGCAGTCCAGACAATCTGTGAAAATAAATCTTACAAATAACAAGCAGCAGTAACATGTTTTTTTCCTACAGAGCCTGATCTCCTTGTCACACAAACCTGAACCAATACATTCAGCCTTGTCTCTGGATCCAGGAGAGGATGGCTGAACCCTGCCTGGGCTCTGCCTTTCCCCTCGTGAGCTCCCAGCCATCCCAGCAGTGCCACAGAGAGAAACTGCTTGGGATCTGCTTGTTTGTTCTTTAGGAAATTAATCTCCTTTGGGGGAGGAAGTTTTTGATTGTACACAGAGTCAGAGATAAATTACCTCAAAAACCATCTTGTCCACTTTTTGCCTGCATCTTTAGAAAGAAATACTTCATGCTCCAGTGAAACACTGCTCTGCAGTGGGAGGAGGAGCAGGGCAGGAGATCACCTTGGCAAAGTGAAGCAGGTGTCTCAACCATCCCTCTTTTGATCTTCAAAGGTGGTAACGCTCAGTTTGGAGCTCACTCAGCTATGCTATGGCTGCCTGCCCCACAGTACATAAAGAGCTTACCCTGTTCTTCATTTCGGGTTTTTAAGTGCCTGGGGCAGAGAGGAGCACACACAATAACCATCCTATCCTGACATTTCAGGAGAAATGGTTGAACCTGTGGGTAACCATTATGTTATAGCCAGACCTGTCTACTCAGAGAATGCATTCAACGAAGAGCATGAGAAATTGCACAGATACCACAAAACATTTTGGGATCACCTGAAACTCTATTTTAGGTAAGGAGATTTTTTTTTTTTAATTATATCTAAGAAACAGTCCTGACTGCTCTTGGAAAGCATCTTAACAGGGTCCATCTCCCATTCCAACACAGCAAGTGAAAATTCATTAAGTAAATTCAGTGTCAGATTTTTCTAATGGATTTTGACTGCTGTTACCTTTAGAAGCCTTTCTACATCTGTATCTAAGGTAGCTTCTCTTTTTCTGGGCCCTTGGCAGCAATCATACTCTAAGAAGACCTTACTGCACCCTTTCAGTGCTTGAGGGGGTTTTATAAAAAAGACAGGCTTCTTACCATGGCCTGCCACAGCAGGACAAGAGAGATGATGGTTTTAAACTAAAAGAGGGTGGATTTAGACTGGATATCAGGAAGAATTTTTTTATGATGAGGGTGGTGAGGAGACCAGAGAAGTGGTGGGGGCCCTGTCCCTGGAAATGTCCAAGGTCAGATTGGGCAGGGCTCTGAGAACCGTGACCCAGGGGATGGCAGGCCTGCCTACTGGGGTGGGGGCTTGGATTAGATGGCCACAGAGGTTCCTTTCCAACCCAAACCATTCTAGGATTCCATGAGAATTTGGGTTGGAAAGGACCTCTGAAGGCCACTGGATATACCCTAAAGCACAAATGGCAGGGCAGGTTGATCAGGGCTGTGTCTGGGTGAGATTTTGACTGCTGGCAGCCAGAACCTGAATCCTTCCCCTTTCCTCACCTCTCTGAAGCAGGCTGTGATTCAGCTGAGCTGTTCACTGACAAAATTTTGTCCTCTTGTGCCTTTGCAGCTGCTCCCCACAAAGAGTCAAAAAAATTGCTTTGGGTTTGTTTCCAGTGGTTTCGTGGCTGCCAGCATACCGCTTCAGGGAGTGGATCCTGAGCGACATCATCTCTGGCATCAACACAGGGCTCGTGGCTGTGCTGCAAGGTACCTTTGGGAAATGTGTGTCCTGACACAGCCTGCCAAGCCAGGTGCCAAGGCACTGCTGGCTTCAGCCTGCAACACACACACCAGCTTCCCTGGGCCTCTGTCTTTACAGGTCTGGCCTTTGCCTTGCTGGTGAATGTCCCCCCCAGTTATGGACTCTATGCAGCATTCTTCCCTGTCCTGGTCTATTTTATCTTTGGCACATCGAGACACATCTCAGTGGGTAAGTTCAGGCACACCACTTACCCTCCTCAGTGATGAAGAAGTACGTGCTGCCTCTCCAGATCTTTTAACAAGTGTCTTGTGCTGCTCAGGTCCCTTCCCCGTCCTGAGCCTCATGGTGGGAGGAGTTGTCACCAGGCTGGTCCCTGATGGCAGCATTGGAGATGGCAATTCCACAAATACCTCAGCAATAGACGATGCGAGGGTGATGGTGGCTGCATCTGTAACCTTCCTCTCTGGGGTTGTTCAGGTTGGTAAATGCATGTGTGTGTGCACCGATGGGAATAGATGGAGGGTGGCCTGACCTTCCTCTCTGGTTTCTGCTGTTGTGGTCACCAAAATAATCCTCTTCCACTTGCCATGTAACTGACCCTGGCTCACTGATTAGGAGATATCTGCTCCCTCCAGTGACCAGACACTCACATGTGCTGTGAAATCCTTGGTTTTGCACAGCCCTGACCCCACAGCCCACACAGCTGCAACCTACACCTACAGCAAAAACCAATTTGCTGGATGGGAAAAATGTAGCTGTGAAAGTAATGTGAATGATGCAGACGCACCAAGGCGAGTAAAAGCTCTGCCTTGAAGTAGTAAAATATTTGGATTTTTTTTTTAAAAATTATCTTTACTCCCTAATAAAGAATTCCTACAGTTCTTCCCTTCCTAACATACTAATACATTTGTTGCTTCGTGAAACGCTTGTACCATGTGAAAATACAGGAACTGAAAACCCTGGAAATAAGGATATATATTTTAGCTATAAAATAAAAAGAATGGGTTCTAATTGCTGCAGCAATTACTCTTACTAGTATTATGCCCTCTGTTGCTAAATGTCAACTTTTGTTGCAAGTGTGATGACAGTACATCACTTAATCTCTGGATGGATGAGATTAGGTGAAAATCTTTGCTTTCATTAAATATGGCTGTCTTTCTTTCAAAGATTGCCTAAAAACACAAGGGAATCCCACTGATCCATGCTCATTTTGTGTTTCAGTTGATTCTGGGAATTTTCCAGTTTGGATTCATCGTTATTTATCTATCACAATCACTAATCAGTGGTTTCACAACTGCTGCAGCTGTCCATGTTTTGGTATCTCAACTGAAATTCATGTTTCAGCTATCTGTCCCTGGATTTAATGTACCACTTGGCATCATCTATGTAAGTGCTAGGTGTTCTTTATTTGCTATTGATGTATACCTGTGATGTATTTCTGACTGTGTATCACAAGGCAGTAATAACAACTCAGCATAAATACTGCAAAGCAGGAGGAAAAATGAGAGAAAAATGAGAGATATGTTATTAGTATTTGACCAGTCTTTAAATTTATTACCAAGCACCAAGTTACACCCCACTGGGATAATTAGATAATATCACTATCTTGTGTTGGCATATTTCAATTAAGCATTCAACTCTGCCTTAAGGATTGAATTATTCATTTTTACTGGACTGATATTATACATATTGAATTTGCTTATGACTCTGTGAGGGCTGTTGGATGAAAAAGGAGAGAGAAGAAGGACAGGAAGGAAGGAGTGAAGAAAGGCACCTGCCCAGCAATGCCATTGCTTGTACTTCCTATCACAGACATTCCTGTTGTTCCAACCATCCCTCAGGGCAAATCTGGAGGAGAGGGTCACAAGTTAGTGGAAAGGGTCTTTTGCAGATGTTTCATCATTTGGAAGATGCACATACATTCCTGGGGACTTGCAGTCCACGTCATGCCACAGGGAATAAATCCCAAACAGCACAATCCTTAGATCCATTCAGATACAGGTTCCTCTGGAAGGGATAGTGCTACTGTGCCAGGGCACGACTATTTCTAAAGCACCACATGTTTCTTCCTGATTCTGCAGACTCTGGAGAGCGTTTTCAGCCAGATCACAGAAACAAACGTTGCTGACCTTGTCACATCACTGGTTGTCTTGCTTATCGTGTTTGTGGTAAAAGAAATGAACGATCGATACAAGGAAAAGTTACCAGCTCCCATCCCAATTGAACTCATTGTGGTGAGTCACTTCCTTTGATTTTGCAATTGCTCCATATTACAACATAGGAAGCAGAGTTTTAACTATTTCTTCTCCTGTAATCCATGAAATGATGTGTTATCATTTTTCCCATAAAGAAAAAAATTACAGCATTCGGGAGACATTGTGAGATCTTTTACTTCCACATAGCTGTTCTTAACTGAACATATCTGTGGTGTTATAAACTATGAATTTTTTTCCTTGGGCAGAATTGGCTCTGACACTAGCCAGCTTCAGTCTCACAGCTGAGGCACTTCTGCACCACTCCTGCAGCAGCCACTGAAGCCCTGGACATCTGTGGCCACACACAAAATTATCTTGCCCTCCAGCAGCAGAAGGTTTTGCCCACTCTGAGCAGAAGAGGGGTGGAGGAAACCTTAAAATCCTGGAGGATGTTGTATAGATTCAAGCAGCACTTGTTTTCCCCCAGAGTCATTGCAGCACCTTCTTAGAACAGCTGGTTTACTGGGTGACATGATCTCTGTTGTTAGTGAGATATTCTGTTACAATCTGTGTGATTTGTGAATGTAAACCCAAACCTGTAAGGTCATTCAGGAATGACGTCTGAACAGCAAAGGAATGTGAAAACTTGGGTGTTAATTCTGCCACTAGTGATGAGGCTGGACAGTGTGTAAGAGAAGGAAAGTAATGGTGTTTAATTCATTCTTCACACTTGTGCCTTACTGTGCCTAATGGAGGTGTGGTTTATTATCTTTCAGACAGTCATAGCAGCACTGATTTCCTATTTTGTCAACTTTGAAGAAAAATTTGGTGTAGCAGTCGTCGGAAAACTAGAGGAAGGGTAAGTGACTTACAATTCACCAGTGGAGCAAAACGTTCTCTTTAGTTCAGCAGTGTTAAATGAATTCAGCTACGCTGATTAAAATTATCTGCTTCATCTTCTTTCAGTAGATAAACAAACATTTTTCTCTCAATGATAGGACACACTCTCAGTGCGCAAAAGTTACACACTAGAGCACATCTCCTACTCATCAAGGTGTACACAGAGACATGAAATAATTGTGTCCTTCACTTTCTGAGGCAGCTGGGGAGCAGGAGGCTGATGTTTGTCCTTTTTGTTGAGCTACTCTCTCCTGAACTCCTCCGTTTCCCTCACAGTACATGCACAGTTCAGCAGCCACCACCAGCCCTGGGAAGCCACCAGGATCCTGCACAATTCTCCTGCCTGGTCCCATGACCAGCCACCAGCATCTCCTCAGCACCATTATCCTCCAGAGGCCTCAACATCTGCCCATCCAGGACTATAGCCACATAAAGATTATTTATCCACATACAGAATATATATATATATATATGGACTTCATCTGACTATGCCAGAATTTTGGCATAAAGAATCAGGAGGCACGTGTTACGTTAAAAAGAAGGAGGAAGACATTTACTAGGACAGCAGAGTCTGGAGAGGTCTCTGTAACCCTAGGGTTGCTAGTAGGTGAAGTTTGAAGAGGAACAATTATTTCTGCTCAAGAGTCTCCTTTCTTCAGATTTCAGTCCACTGGGAAAAAAAATAAGGGGGAAAAAAAGTCCAGAGAAGAATTCTCCCTAGGATCTGCAAAAGACCCTTCGGCATCTCCTTAATGAGCAGAGTTCTTTGTCTTTCAGGTTTCAAACACCTGTTGCACCTGACGTAACCATCCTCCAGCAGTGTATTGGTGACAGCATTTCCATTGCAATTGTTGCATTTGCAGTAGCCTTCTCAGTGGCTAAAGTGTATTCCATCAAGCATGACTACCCAATAGATGGCAACCAGGTAGGCAAATAACACAGAGATCAAGATACTGCATTCATTAATGGGAAATAAGTCATTTTAGGACAGCTTTGCCTTGTGAATAACTGTCACCAACCAGCTCTTAAGAACAATCTCTTTTATTCTTATTTCAGGACCTAATTGCTTTTGGGCTGGGTAATATAGTTGGTGGATCATTCAAGGGATTTGCCTCCAGCACTGCTCTGTCAAGATCAGGTGTGCAGGAGAGCACAGGAGGCAAAACACAGGTATAGAAGACAACAGGCCATAATGGCAGCTCTTTTTTTTCCTAGCTAACCATAATATCTGAGCACTTATTCATTGTGGGTTTGTTCTCTCATGCAGATTGCTGGCATTATCTCATCTGTCGTTGTGTTGATTGTGATCTTGGCCATTGGGTTTCTCCTCGCACCATTACAGAAGGTATTCACTGGTCTCATCTAATGCTTCCTCCTGCTTCCCAAAGACAGGACTGCTCTGTGAGAACACTGTGAGTGTTCACATACTTCAGTGGGAGCCAAACAGGGTTTGAAAAGCTTGGTTCTTCTTCCCACATTAAGCCAGAGATGACCACTACATCCAGTCCCTCAAAGAGAACACAAATACACAAAAACCACTGCACCAACTTTCAGGTGCCAAAAATAAGTGGGAGTCACAGCCTCAAGTCAGACACCTGCACTGCACCATAGCTGAGGATGTTCCAGCAGCAGTGATACACCAGGAGCAGCTCCCTGGCCTTTCAGCTGCCCTTTGGCCCTATTTGCATGATCTTTTGAATCCTAATGTTCTACATTTTCTTTGTTTGCTTAAACATGGGACATGTGTTTTGGTCTTTTTAACAGTCAGTCCTCGCATCTTTGGCTCTTGGCAATTTGAAAGGAATGCTCATGCAGTTCAGGGAAGTGAGCACCCTCTGGAGAAAGGACAAGTGTGACTGTGTAAGTTGAGTTTCACAAGTATCAGAAGTTAAGTGCTCTACAAAAGTAATCTATCATAAAATTTTCTTTTTTTTTTTTTTTATTCCCTGTTTTACTTCACTAAACAGAAAGTACAATAGTTGCATGCCTTTTTTATTGGTATATCACTTGCTTATGTTTTCCATTTTGTCCCATTTATTTTGAGTAGATTCTCACTCTTAACTTAGTTTTCATCCATTTCATCAAAATCTATTAAAATAGTGCATTATATAAGGTCAAATAGAGAGGACAGTTACAGAAAATGCCTAGATAGCAGAAAATATCCAAATACCTACTGCCTTGACTAAGCATTCAGGGACACTTTCTCATGATCACACAAAATGATATATGGAAGATGCACAGCAAGAAACAAATGGAAACTGAGACTTGAAGGGTTTACTCCAAATGGTAAAGCTTTTGGCTAGAGGACAAGACTCGGTACCTCTCAGAAAATTTCAGTTCACAAATGGTTCCAGGCCTCAGTTTTCCCAGCTATCACGCAGTTATTTGGCCCATGAAAATGCTTTGAGCTCTGTGGCTAAAATTCTTCAGTATTATCTACTCATTTATCAGTCGTGTACACTCACAGCATCTATATTTGCACATATATACAACTCTCAGCTTTACCAGATTTCTGATTTACTTCTAATCTTGCCTTTCTGCTGGATTTTCACTGAGCTTTTAGTGAACCACCTATCCCATTTTAAGCCTTTATTGTCTAGAAAGCGTTGTCCCTAGAAACGCTCCCTGGTGCTCTGGTTGGTGACTCTGGCCCTGTTTTACAAGGAAAAAAACCCTCACCAAAAGCAGATGGACATCCTGGAGCAGATTTGAGACCTATTCCTGCCCCCACCCCTCAGCACATGGCTCTTGACAGGCTTTTTATGTTGCCATCCACTGTCTCCTTACAGATTATATGGGTGGTGACTTTCTTAGCTGCTGTCTTTCTTGGCCTGGACATTGGACTGGCAACAGCTGTGGCATTCCAGCTGCTGACAGTGGTGATCCGCTCCCAGATGTGAGTACTTGTTGAATGTGATGATATCCCAGGGCCTCCTGTTATAAATTATGCCCCTCTGCACAGAGAAGGGCAAGAGCCCTGTCTGTGCCTTGGTCTGTCCAGCAACTGTGCACGGAAAAATAATTTACAGGTGTAAACCTTTGGATGTGGGGTTTGCTTCAGTGGGCCACCCCAGCTGAGATGGTTTCATTTGATCCTTCTCATCCCTCAGGTTTTGATGTGGGACACCAATAATTGTGTATATGTTTGTTCACAGTCCAAGCTGCACTGTTCTGGCCAATGTTGGGAGAAGTAACGTCTACAGAAACAGGAAGGATTACTCTGATGTAAGAAATGTCTCATTTCTTTTACCACCTGCTGCACTTGTGCTTCTCTAGCAAACATTGCTACTGACACATTTGCTTCATTTTACAGATCTATGAGCCAGAGGGAGTGAAGATTTTCAAATGCTCCTCTCCAATCTTCTTCGCTAATATTGAATTCTTCAGAGAGAAGCTCATCACTGCTGTAAGTGTCTGGGGCTGTTCTGAACATATGAATTGCATGACACATTAAGCTGGATAGAGTTTCCCAGTTACTTCTATATATGCAATCATTCCACAGTTCAAGGGTGAATTTTCATTATACTGTTGCCACTGCTGTAATATAACATGTATGCACACACCTCTGAGAAAGAGAACAGCCTGACTCGTGCTGAACTTACACCATAGCAATGTTCGTGCCACATTTATACTTATACCATTACAATACATATTTTAAGAAGAAAGGAGTGCAAACATAGACAATATAAAGGGATTTTTATTTTATTTTATTTGCTCTTGTATTATTTACACACAATAAATTCTAGTTTACGCATCTTGCCCCAAGAACCACAACAGTCAGAAGAATGCCAAATGGAATCATTCTGTCAAAGAGGTCTTAAGAAACTGGTGAATGCAGCCAGACTTTCCATAACCAGCACAGAGATCCAGGACCCCTGAGCCCCCATGGTGTGAATGAGGCCCACCATCCCCAGCCTGAACACAACTTGCACCATAACCTCCCCTTCCTGCTGCTCTTAGTGGGGAGTTGATAAGCAGTGATTCCCCTGAGCACTGGTAATGAACAGCTCATTCTTCACATGAGGGACTGAAACTGGCAGAGAAATGAGAGAATCTGACACGATTGGTTCTCCATGTGCTTGGCTTTCCCCTCAGAAGAGCCTGAAGATTTTTTTTTCTGTGATTGCAGATGTTCACACCACTCTTTCTCTATAAATACAGATACTTCTAACACTTTGTCCTCTATGCATTAGATGGATGAGGAATGTAGTAGGAATATAGTATTTTAGCCTAATTTTATTATTTGCCTAATTTACCTGCCATCTAATTCTGTTAAAACCAGCTCAGAGGTTCAAGAGACATAGGCAGCCAACATGATAAAATCTGGCTTTCTTCTTCAGGAAAAAGAGCGGGTGAATAACCCACAAAGCTGATACAAACCATGAGCTCTCTGATCTTGGTCCCCCTGGTGACCACCTCATAATGCAGATGAGTAGGACATGGCAGCATTGTGCCAGCCTGCTGGAATTACTGGTCCCAGCTAAGCACTGTCACTGCTATAATGCTGTCCATGCTGGTGTCCTAAAGCAGTACAGACAGCCCTGCCTCATCTGTAGCCATTCCTGCAGACATCCATCCAACCCAGAAGAGCCTTTGTTTGAATTTGTGAAAAGTGGTAGACAGCATCAAGTCCAAACTATGGTCATCATGACTGTAACAAAAAAACTGTGCGAGATGCTTTGTCCTTGCCCTGGTGTCACAGAGGTGTTTCTTTTTATAATTATTCAGAGTGCTGTTTTTGCAGGTTGGCTTCAACCCACAGAGAGTCCTGAGGAAACGCAATAAAGCTCTGAGGAAGATCAGGAAGATGCTGAAGAAAGGAGAGCTGCAAGTGACACCGGTATGTAAGGCCACTTCCCATGGCTGAGTTAAGCAACCAAGCTCCCTGGTTTTACATGGCAGAGAAGGCTCTCATAGCCTCCCTTCTTAATTAGATACACTACTCCCCAAGTTGTCATTTCATGACATAAACACATTAAAAAAACAAGATTTTAAATGGCTCTCACAGTTAGAGACCTACAGATTTACCATGGGCAAAGCTTGCACATGTCCACTGGAGCTTTGCTTGGCAACAAATAGCAGCATCAGATCCCACAGAGGTGGATCTTTCTGCATTGGTGTAGGATAAAGCTGGTTTTCTCTCAGCACAAATCCTGCATGCTTTCTGTTGACTTATTCCAAACTTACTGAATTAAAATGCATCTGACAGGCTTCAAGAAACAATAAAAGGCCACCATTAAGTGATTATGATGGTGATTAAATAATTTCCATACTTCTCCAGACAAAGGAGAGACAGCACTTTCCAGGTGGGCCCTGCTCTGTCTCATGGGAAAATCAGTTGTGCATTGCCATTACTCTTGCCCTTGTGTAACAAGTACCACAACCCTGGCTGGGTATTAAAGAAGAGAACTAACTGTGACATTTTTCTGTGTCAACACAGAAAGGCTTGATTTGCATGGCTAACCCTACATATGAGTCAGATGAAGAGTTAGACAACAGCCAGATAGAGGAGCTGGACCAGCCCACTGTCATGACAGACTTGCCCATTCGGATCAACTGGAACACTGACCTCCCCCCTGGCATCACTGTGCCTCAGGTCGACCTCCACAGCATCATTCTGGATTTCTCATCAGTGTCCTTCCTCGATTTTTCTGCCATGACAATCCTGAGAAAGGTAATCACGATTCACGAGACAAACAGTGATCATGTAAAAGAAAAACTTACAAATGCAGCTACACTTGAGGGTTACACATGAGTGATGACGGGATGGTGCCCAGAGGGACCTGGGCCCATCTGAACCTCATGAAGTTCAACAAGGCCAAGTGCAAGGTGCTGCACTTGGATCAGAGCAGTCCCCAGTATTGATGCAGACTTAGGGAGTAAATGGATTGAGAACAGTCCTGGAGAGGAGGAGATGGGGATACTGGTGGATGAAAAGTTGGATGTGACCCAGCAATGTGCACCCACAGGCCAGAAAGCCAATCATATCCCTGCTGCATAATAAGAAGTGTGACCAGCAGGTGGTTCTTCCCCACTCTCATGAGAGATTCTATCCCACTCTGTGAGACCTCACCCGAGGCACTGTGACCACCTGTAGGGTCCCCAACACAGGAAAGACATGGACATCTTAGAACAGGTCCAGACAAGAGCCATGGAAAGGATCAGAGGGCTGGAGCATCTCTCCTATGAGGAAAAGCTGAGAGAGTTGGAATTGCTCAGCCTAGAACAGAGAAGGCTATGAGGAGATCTCCATATGGCCTTTCCATACGTAAAGGGAGCCTATAAAAAAGCATGGAGAGGGACTTCTTACAGGGGTATACAGTGACAGGACAAGAGGCAATGGCTTTAAAATGAAAGAGGGTGGGTCGTGATTAGAAGAAATCCTTGGCTGTGAGGGTGGTAAAATACTGGAACAGGTTACCCAGAGAAGCTGTGGATGCTCCACCCCTGAAACTATTCAATGGCAAGTTGGATGATGCTCTGAGCAACATGCTCCAGTGAAAAGTGTCCCTGTGCAGGGTTGGGGTTTGGAACAAGATGATCTTTTAGGTCCCTTCCAATCAAAACCATTCTATGATTCTATTCTGTGTTTGTAGTCTGCTTCTTAAAGGTATTGCTACACGGACTGGAAGGCTGGTGGCAAACTTTGAGTTGATGTGAATTTGAATGTACATTTTCTATAGAAAATGTTTAGGGAATGGTTTAAATCATCAATATAAATTGTCTTGGAATTAAAGTGTTTGCTGTGGTACCCTTTCTTCACCTGGAAAGGTTTTGGGAAGCTTTACAGAAGTATAGATATGAAATATGGCTTTAAACAGCCAGCTGGAGTTTTAACATTGGAGTTCCATTTCTGCTCCTGCGTTTGCTTCCCCAGGTGACCTTGAACAAAGCAAAAGGCACAACATTTTCAACAGTAGCAGCTACAATTAACTGTCTAGAGACACAGAGGGTGTGTAAATCTATCTCCATGGGAACTAAAGACCCACTGTGACAGTGGGAGCTGAAGTTCTGCTCAAGTTCCCAGTTACAAAAATCTCCCCCAGAAGATTGTGAAGTTATTTTTCTTAGTTTCATCATGTATCATGTAGATACAACAAAGCCATACAGCTTATGAAAGATCTCCTACTTCTCTGTGAGCTAAACATTTTCAATACTGCCTCTTTTCAAAAGGCTTGGCCATCCCTGTCTGCAGACATGTGAAGAGATTGTGCTGCCTCTATGTGAACAGAGTTTGAGTCTAGAGCCACTTACCATCACAGATCTTAAATGCCATAGAGTGGTTGGTAGATGTGCTCTGGCCAATCACTATAATGGTAATCAGCAAGCCCAGCAGAATCTAAATGGTGCTTCCTTCTGGTTTAACAGACTTTGAAAGAATTTGTCCGGCTCGACATCGACATTTACATCGCTGGGGCACCTGGTGAGTACTTCCCTTTGCATTGGCATCCCCACAGATGCCTTGTCCCAGTGCTGTGGAGGATCACCCAGTTTTACCTTCCAGTCTTGGACAGCAAACAGGTCCCACTAAGAGGAAGTGTTGTCCCTGCCATGCTGTCCCCAAAAGGCTGGGACTGTGTGTGATGGCTGCTTTTATCTATGGCCACTGCTGTGCAGCACAGCTCTGGGCTGCAGGACCCTGGGCTAGGCATTAAATAAGAAAAGGGACTCCAATTCCTTCCTGCTTGGCGTAGAACAGGGAACTACTGATGGGCATTTATGTTCCATCCTCTTGATATCTGTAAAGCCATCTGCTCTAATAAATAAACCAGTGCATTTTACCAGCAACTCCCATGTTCACTCAGTGGGAATGCTCAGGATACATGATTTCCTCCTTTTTAAGGCCTGCAGGTCATCACCTTGTGCTTTGATTTTGTTCCCTCACAGAGGGCCTCCTGGACAAACTGGAGAGAAGTGCATTTTTTGACGAAGAGATTAAGCCATCCATCTTTTTCCTCACCATTCATGATGCAGTTTTACACATTTTGCTGAAGAAGGAAGCAGCCAACTCCCCCAAATTAAAGATTGCTGAGGTAACACTACAGTCTTCACCTTCCACTACTTTATTGCCTTTGCAGTATTGCCAGGCTCCCAGCAGTGCCCTGCAGTTACAGCTGTGTATCCTACACTGTCTCTATTTTCAAAAAGACAGTCATTAAAAGTCAGCTGGTCTCCAATCAAATTGAAAAGCAAGAGTGGCCCCTGGTTCAGGTGTGTGGAAAACCATTTGTGAAAGGAGTGAATAATTCCCACTGATGGCTGGCCTGGCTGTGGACTTCAAGTCACCTCTTTGGGAAGAACACAGTGCCCATCCACCAGCAGCCCTCTGTGGTCATCTGCCAGAGACTGCTCCATTGGCTCTTGAAAGGCAGACTTTATGCTGCTTGCATATAGGCTTTCCAGCCCTGTCTGTCTTCAAAGGGAGTGCTAAAGTAGTGTGGATAAATGAGTACTGCCAGATTCCGTGATGGCCTTTCTGGGAGTGTTCCTAAATCAAGAGCAAGAAAGGATCCTGCATACAATAAATGTGTTCAAACGTACCAGACCCAGAATGTTGCTCAAGTGGAAGCTGTCTAATCCCACTTAGCTGAACCGGTACAGATCTTCTGCACTGACCCAGAGATCTGGTGGGAGTCATAAAAGCCTGACCTCCAAAAGTGAGAGCCTCCTTTCTTCTATGTCAATTTCCCAGGCATGTTCCAGAGATTTAAAAATCAAAACCTTCTTTAACGTGAAAAAGTAAAAACAGAAAAAGAAATCAGAAAAAGGAAAAACAGAAAAAGCAATCCATTTCCTAATGCACCACTTCTTGTGCTCGTTGCAGGAGAAGGGCAGAAGCAGTGACTGTGTCATCATCCCCAGGGACGGACTGCGCAGCCGGGAGTGCACAGTAAGGCTCTGGCTATGGCCCACCAGCTGTAGAAAATGCAGCCCAAAAAAGTTGCTCATGGGAATGGCAGATTACAAAAAGCATCTTCATACCCAAGCTCTTGTGTCAGCCCAGGGCAGAAAGCCACCAGACAGTTGATGGATGGGATTTGACTTATGACAAAGCCTTACAGGAATAAGAGGGATGGGGCTCAGCTCATGAGGCGTGCATGGAGCAGAGGGAAGGCAGGCAAAGGCTGCCTCAGCAGGCTGCTTCACCTGTCCACCACAGCTCCTCCATGATAAAGTCACTGGTAGAATGCCCCTGTGGCAGAGAAGTAGTCCAGCCTATCTAAATGTCTCAGGCAGAAGGGGTGACTGGAGACAGTGATAAGGAAGGGACACAAGCAGCCTTTATCACAGAGAGAAAGGCGGTATCCAGCACAGGACAACCCTGTAAGGAAGAAATGCAAGACTCCAGTCTTCCCACCCCAATGCTTTAGGGGATCAAACACACATCATTTACCAGATTACACCTACCCTGGTTATTCCGTACAGAATATGGAGTTTATTTCTTTTTTATTCCGTACAGATTCCAACAGAAACAAAATTTTAGACGTAACTTCCTAAGTATAATATCCTCCAGCAACACAGTATCACAGAAGAAAGATGAATATGGATGCTGTGATGAGCATGAAGACAGAAGGATACCTTTAAATACCTTAAGAAGGATTTACTACATATGGTTATGTTCCAGGTTTTGGAATGAGCTTGTTAGTCTTTATGTGTCTCTGTATATATAAATGTATTTATGTATATATATGGAGGCTAAAATCACACAGATTTTCTTATTTCATACAACAGTTTGTAGACAACCTGTACAGTTACTTGAGAATCTATAAATACTTGAAATCTTATATTGGACACCACAGAATAATATTTAGAACTGATATTTTATCTTCAGCATGTATATAACTTGTGTAAAGTTTCCTTGATGGTTTGTAAGATATTTAGTGGACTGAGTTAAACTTGCTCTCAGTTAACTACCACAAGCATAAGCACAGTGTACATAGTGACTAATGTACCTAATTATGAAGATTGTTCAAGAAAGACACAGGATTTTCAGGCCAGAACACGATTAATGATTTGGATTGGGCTTGTGTAAAGAGCACAAGGGAGGATACATTTATAGTGAACCACTGTGCATACATGTACAGTGAACCACCATGGTTTCAGTGACTGTATGGCTGCATCTGCCCATGCACCACCAGCTCACGGTCAGTGGGAGCTGGCCTGTGGACAGACACTAGCCCCAGAAGGCTGGAGGACCATGGCTGTGGAGCTGCCAGGTGGGTAAGGCTGGATTGCCTGGATCTATGGACAGATGGGCAGAGGGCTTCAGCTAAAGAGTCTACTCTGATACTCTGCACAACCCAGTCTGCACAATTTCCAATTTCCACAATTCAGCCCTGCTGGAAGCCTAAGGCTTGAAGATGAGCCACATCACAACTTTCAGAGAACATCCAATGCCTAAAGTGACAGAACTTTTAATTTCACACAACAAGTGCTAAAGGTATAAAAATCTTCAGCCAGGAACCATTCCTGGAGTCTGAAAGAAACAGCATGCTGAAATCACAGGAGTTTTTTGTTTTCAAATCCTAGTTTTGACTTTCAGTCAAGCTGAGGTGGCCAGAAATGTGGATTTGGACTTGAAAAAGGGCTGAAGGGAAGGAGATAGTGTTTTGTGCACACCAGAACTACGTTTTTTTACTTTTTTTATCATCAGAGTATGCAAGTGTTAAAAGAAAATATGTTAATTTTTTCTTTTTATAATCTGGAATTATCTGATGAACTCTGCTAATGAACCAAGCTGCAAGTCAGTACTAAAATTGAGGAGATTCTGAATATAAAAAAAAATAGGTGAACTTGAAGTAGACAAGTTCAGCTTTCAGGAAACACTCATGCATTTGCAAATAACCAGCTGAGGTTCTGTGGTGGGTGATCATGTGCCTGACCTGGTGTGGGAGACGTGGCCCTTGGTGGCATCACAGAGATGCTGCTTCCTGCAGACACCAGAGGGATGGTGAGCAGCTGTACCAACCCACTGCCCTTCTGAGCACACCACAGCAGATTCACTGTCATGTACCTGTTGTGTGCCAGATAATGAGCACAGCAGTACTATTGACAGATACAATCAGCACACTGCCAAACTCCCCTTCTAATGCAGTCTTCAAAAAAAAAAAATAGAGTATAACACAGTAGATCTTTCCAGAACAAGAAAGTTATTTGGTCACCAGAACATCAGAAAGGTATTAAACTATTAGAGAGTGTCCAAAGGAGGGCAACGAAGATTGTGAAGGGCCTTGAGAAGAACCTGTGTGAGGAGGAGCTGAGGTCACTTGGTCTGTTCAGCCTGGAGGAGACTGAGGGGAGACCTCACTGCAGTTACAACATCCACATGAAGAGGAGGGACAGACATTGATCCCTTCTCTGTGGTGACCAGTGACAGGACCTGAGGGAATGGCCTGAAGTTGTGTAAGGGGAGGTTTATGCTGGATATTAGAATAAAGGTTTTTCCCCCAGAGGGTGGTTGGGCACTGGAACAGACTCCCCAGGACAGTGGTCACAGCACCAGCCTAACAGAGCTCTCGAAGTGTTTGGCCAATGCTCTGGGACACATGGGGTGGTTTGCAGGGATGGTGCTGTGCAGGGCCAGGCATTGGACTTGATGATCTTTGTGGGTCTATTCCAACTCAGCACATTCTGTGCAATGCACAGGGGAAATTTCACTCTAAATATTCTCAACTTCAGGACTGAGCTCTCCAGTTCAAGAAAGATGAAATCAAATGTTAATGAAGATAACTGTTACAAGCATCTTTGTAAAATGGAGAGCTTGTATCTAAGGACTGGCAAAAAGAGAAATAGATACAGGGATTTAACTTAGGAGAGAGGAAAAGTTATGCAAGATATAAAAATAACATTGTCCTGTAAGGGGAAAAAATGAACTGGCCAAACTTAAACATCAACAAGACATTAGAAGATCATTCCTCATTTTTACCATAGTGAGATCCTTTCCAGCTAGAACAAGAGGAACAAAAAACTCAACTGCTTTTAAGATGAGACTTAAACATGTTCATGAAAACCATGATACCACATCATACCAGTGTAATCTGAACTGTCAGACTCAAGCTGCTCTTTTCAGTCCTGTGCTCACATGTACCTATACTGACTCAGGCAAATGACCCTATCAAAAGCAATAAATGAAGTGCAGTATCTGGTGGAATACCACATACTGCACTTCAAAACCATATGGGATTTTTTGACAGGATTCAGGTTAATAATAAAAAAAAATATTCTTTTCTAAATTGCACATCTCAGAACAATTAATTTCTATACTAATGACTCTTCTGACACAGCACAGTGCCACAGAAGATAAATCCCCCTTCCAAGACTATTCACCATTTCCTAAATGGACATGGCATACAGACAGCCTTGGCCAGACAGCTTTGCTCTCCCATGTCACATGTCCCTACCAGCTACTTGCCATGTTCTTAAATCACACTACTCCTTTTTTTGTCAATGTTGGCACCAGGAGCAATTGTACTTCTTATGCTTTATGAGAAATTCCCTCCAGGTACTGGTTATTTCTGCAACTCTCTGTTACTCCAACACTAGCATTTTTCTGTGCGGTTTACCCTCATGCAGATTATAACATCTTGTTGTGGGATACTGTGGTGATGTAGATTTACTACTGTATTTTTGAGACAGGAACCTTCAGAAACCTGGCTATTTAGGTTTCTAAACACCCTGCCTTGGGTGCTGTTGCTACTCAGTTAGAGCACTATCATACACTTTAGTATATTAATATGCGTTTTAGTATTTTACTCAGGAATTAAGCAAAAAGGCAAATTCCGTATCTGCTTTTAGGAGAGCTGACAGGTTTCATGTTAATTCCTCATCACATATCCTGAGCCTCTCTCTCTTCAGCACAGTGCAGATGCTTTTTAACTAAATACCAATTTTACAGCCAGCAAGTAAGATGGAAAATGGAGAAGCCACACAGCCAGTGATTCTCAAGCCTGATTATCACTTTGTGGTGCAGTGCTAAATACAGAAACAAAAAATTGTGTTTATTCAAGGTCTTAGGCCAAATGGAGAGAGGATTATAACATGCAAACATGTCTTTTTTTTTTCAATTTCAAACTCAGTTCCTATAAAGGAAGAAGTATCCTTAAGCACTTCTTTAGTGAAATGCTACTCACAGTTCTCTATTCCTCATCCTTGTGCTGAATGTGGAGAATTTCTCACTCTTTATGCATTGTTCCCTTCTGCTTCCTGAGAAGATGCCTGAAAGTTTACCTGACCCAGAAATTGCAAAAAACAAGTTGAAGAACAATCATCAGCATTTATGTGATTTTATTTAGTGGAGGAAATAATTCACCGTAAATTATCTTGGAGGTGTGTTCAAGCACTGGTTTTCACAAATTAAACAGAAGAAAACTCTTGTCAATTGAGATATACTACTTCTATTTAGTTACTAATTTGGGGGGTTTTTCCTAAGCAGTTGTGCTGAAGTTCTTTTGTGAAATATTACTACATAAAAATGGAAACATTCCTGCCCCCTGCAGACACTATCACTCTTCCCATTACCAGAAGTGTATTACAATGAGTTCTACTGGCACTCAAGAAACACTTGAATTGTATTATCAAAATTACTCACTAAAGTTTCATAATGACTGAGCTAATTTACCAGCTTCCTGCTGCTATTCCACCCACACATTTTTGGATGTACGCTGCATTTTAAAATATTTTCATCTCTTGCACTCATGAACTGAGTCTACACTGAAAATAAATTTTAAAAAAAGAAGAAAAAATCAACAAATTAATGCCTCATACTCAAGAGAATAAAGAGATCCCATTTAGAGTAGGGAAAGTTTCTAAAGTTGGTGTCTCATGGTTAAGGCAAGACTAAAAGGGGATTTCAACATCATTATTTTCACTCATGCTGCCTAAATGCAGCCAGTTCTGTCTGCAAACTGCTCAGTGTGAGCCACTGGTGTGAGTGTAATATATCTGAACACAGTGCAAAAGCTCACAATTGCGAAGGGACAATTACTGTATCAAGATGATTTATGATTTGCTAAGAATTGTTTTTAACACCATAAAACAAATAAGAAGGGAAATACAACTTGTATAATACTGATATTTACTTTAGAAATGTAATCAGGATGAAAATGAATCCACACCTTGCACACATTCCTCTGCTGGACTCTGTGGCATACATACGAAGAAGAAAAGTTCAAACTTATTTCCCATACATTCAATATTCCATTGCAGCTCCACTCCACTGTGCTCCTCCAGTCTCCCAGGCTGGACAGGACCTTCTGCTGTGAACCTGAGCCTGCTTTTGTCAGTAGCAATGCACACAGAGAGAAACAACTCAAAATCAGACACAAGTTTTACAGAGCAGAAAACAGCTTAAGAAGAGAGGGGTGTGTTCAGACTTGATCCACAGGGAAAGTATATCCACAAACGTGTTTTTGAGAACACCTGACTTCCACTAAGGGGAACACAGCTTTTCTCCCTTGCTACATGTGCAAATTCAAAAGTGAAGTTAGGTAATAGTGGAGTTACTTCCACTTCAGTTTTTAACAAACAGTTTTTGATAGTCTTTGAGAGCAGGAAGTGAAAAGAAGTAGAAAATTAATCCAGTAAGATTTTATAATTCTCTTGGATCAGTTCTAAAAAAAAACCAAAAAACCTCACAGGTTTTTGGGGTTTTTTTTAAGGCATGAAAAATATGACTTATCACAAGTAGGTAACCAGTCATTCTGTTAACAGTATTAAAAAACCCCAGCACATACAGAAAGTATAGTTCACACAATTGGCCCCTGGTTATAAAGTATGCATGGCTGCAGGCAACTCTTTAAGCAAAGTCAGAGATGGAATCAAGGATAAAGTGTAAGGAGACAAACATCTAAAGCACAGATGTTTTCAGGGGCCATCTGCTGGCGTCCTTTAATTCTTTCCATGGTGAACACAACCATCATCAAACTGTTTTTCATTGCTGATGTGACATTGTTAGAGGAATTTGCAATGGCTGATAAATTTAAATGTCAGAGTTCTCTTTAAAACCTGAGATCTGCTAGGCAATGCTTTGGGAAGGAGATCACTGCCACAGTCAAGGATATTTATTCAAAATAAACAATTAAATTAAAATGTTTGTCTTTACAGTAAGAAGGAATCCAAAGAAATCACATCTCACCATTTCTAACATTGTCAATTACACAATTAAATACAACACACGAATTTTGTAACCTCTCAGTAAAATGATCAAGTATTTAAAAAAAAAAACAAACCAACCCAACCAACAAATAAAGGAAAAAGCACTCTAAAACATACACCAAACCCATAAACAAATAAAAAAGACAGTTAACACAGGTTTTCAACCAGAGGAAGCATTTTTAAACTTTGTAAATATGAAAACTTTAACAGTGCCCTTCATTACATAGGTAATAGATTTATATATATAATCTAATCCAGATTTAATAATTAAAAAAATATATTAAGTCTCCCTCTTTCAAGACAACATAGAAATTTGACTCAAGTCCAAGACTTGCCTGCATAGGATGACTTTTCAGTTACGTCCTCTATCACAGACTTTTGATCCATGGCCACTAATCAGCTCAAGGGATCCCACTGATTTTTTGGGTAATACATTATTGTCCATATGCCATATGTCACCATTGTTGCAAACACAGAGAAAAAAATTCTCACACACTGTCTACCTGCATTGACAATGATAGAGATACATTCATCTTTTGTGCTTCTTGATGGAGAAACTGTTTTCCCTTAATCAATCCATCTGCCTCAGCATTTTCAGGAAAGCATTTTAACAGTACCTTTAAAAATAGCTCTGGACACAGCAATATTTTGAACTCTTCATCTGGGTCAAGAGATGGAAGAATCTGTAACAGAAGTTTGCAACCCGACTTACTTCAAACACACAGCAGGATGGGAAGAGCTGCCTCATTCCCTCATCACCTGTGACTGATGGGATTCTGGATTCTTATTCCAGAATGTCCCATTTTCCCCAGCACTGGTGCAGTGGGTGCACAGCCCTCCCTCGGGAGCTGGGAGTGTCCCAGCACAGCAAGCTGGCACCTGGAGTCCTCACAGCTGTGTCAGCTCTCAGCTTGGCTTGGCAGAGTCAGAGGACAAGAACCAGAGATGCAGATTGCCTCCCAGATGAAATCATGTGCTGTAACATAAACGTGCCTCCTCTCAGTCAACTTCACCGTGACAGAAGGGGTCCTCAAGAGTTCCTCGTGTGTTTGTTAGTCACTGAAAGAAAAGAATGCTGGCAGAGCCATTTTTGCCTTCACATGTATAGAAGCAGTGAATTTTCAACCAGCCCATTTCAGAGCACACTATCACGACCAGCCTCTTTTTCTTCACCACTGTATTTTATTTAAAATTACTTAGTTTTCAGAGCAACCAAACCAAATAACTCTCTCTTAGAAAGAAGTATGTTACAGCTAAGCAGATTTTCAAGCAGTTGACACTTAACTGGCCATTTGCACACCCCAGAATTTATTTGTATCCCATCTCTAAAGAAATATTTCCTTGAAAGGCAGTCTAAAAGATTTGGCTGTGGTCACAAGGAAGCCAATGGCAGTCAAGAACAGAATAAATCTAAAGAGCCCTTGCTTGACCAATTAAAAATATGAGGTTTAGACATAGAAATACAAAATTTGGAATGTTGCACTGTCACAGCTCTTTCACAAATTTAACACTTATGATTCCGGAAAATAATGTTTACAAAATAAAAAGCAACACTGAGGTTTTAAGATGGCTCAGATTACTTGAGAACAGTAGGAAACTACAAACTTTAGAAAAATCCCAAAGGACTTCATTGAAAAGCACCACTGCCAGAAACGTGGCATTTGGAAAAACAATGGTTCAGTGCAAATACTGATCAGAAATGCAAAGATAAGCACTCCAACCAACAGACAGTACTGTCTTGTTAGTGTCTGCTTCTGCTACCAGCTGCACTAAAAAGGAACCTTCTCCTTTTATACTATGTTTCTCTTTAAAAGTAATCTTATAAAACATAAATTTTTGACAAAAACAGACCTAAAAGCCTGCTTATATTGCTAGTTTTTGAGAAAAGCAAAACACCTAAAGACTGTTCAATTAAACCTGAATCATAAAATCAAACCGATAAATAATGTGTACCTTTTTATTTCTATACATGGGATTTCAGACCACTTCTCTCTTATTATCCCAGTGAGAAGCTTTCCAACTGTACACATTATATAAAGTGAGAGAGGCAAACATGACTTCCCTACCTAAAAGAAGCTGCTTTTCATGGACATGGCAAGCCAGTTCACAGCCACTTCCACACAAACACAGCCATAGGTAAACACAGCAGTTTGAATTCAACTCCACTGAGTAGCTTACATGTAAACAAAACCTTCTGAATCAAAACTACCTTTAAAACATCCTCCAAAAACCCAAACAAAAAAAAAACCAACCCACAATACATGGTTTTATGTCATGCCCAAAGCCGTATCTTTGACAAATTCATTTTGATGCATAAAGAAAAAAACAGAAAAGCTGGAATGTGGTAAAAGCAGAATTCTGCACATCTGATTTTTAGTGCCAAGATTTCATTATGGCCTGAAATCCTTATAAGTAACGGTAAATGGCAGTAGGAGAAATATTAAAATTCCTTTAATATTTCACTACACTGCTGTTTGGAAGGTCTATGTGTTGAAATGGTGTCCCAGCACTACGTGTATGTTAACTGTATATAAAAACTCACCACATTTACAACCATATTTCAATTTAATTATTGTACACAGGTTAACAAAAACACTGGATTTAACAAAAACAATATTCAGAATGGTACAACACGTGTTCGTCTTCTCCAGGAAATAATATTACAAGTGATCATCTTAGTACAATTTAGCCACACTAGCGACAGAAGTTCTGTTAAAATGCAACTGTGGTCTACTAAGCCACTTATTTTAGCACTACAGAGTATTTGAAGTTAAGAGTCCTACGGCCAAGGCTTAAAAATCATTTAAGATTCAAACCTCAAAATGTCTTACAGTCAAAATGACAGTATTCTTAAAAAACCACAACAAAATAACCCCAAAACAATTAATTAAAAGGCTTCCGTATTTAATTTCATTCTCTTCATGGCATTCTCTATGTATATAGCTGCTTGTATCATTGGTAATAGGGTCTGTATCTGGCTTGATCGGGGTGATGCGGTCCAGGAAGGGGGGCCTGAGCAGGAGGCCCTTGCATCCTGGGAGGTGGAGGCGGCCCCCTTGGAGCCGGCCATATCCCGGGACTCATGCCCCCAGGCTGCGTGAACGGGGGACTAAGAGTTCCCTGATCCTCGCTGAACTGCGGCAAGGAGCTGGGAGTATAGTGGTGCGGCGGGGGCGCGCTGACGTTGACGGGCGGCCCCCCGTGCTGCGGAGGGGGCGGTCCCGGAGGAGGGTGGTTCATGTAGGGCGGCATCTGGGCGATGATGTGTCCGGGCGGAGGGGTGATGGGCGGCGGCGCCGAGGTCATGGGCGGCGGCGGGGCCTGGCTGTACACCATGTGCGGGGTGCCCGCCGCCTGCGGGGGGTGCTGCAGAGGGTGGCTGATGGGCGGCGGCGGCGGCGGCGGCGGCGCGTAGTGCTGCTGGGGAGGCATTATGTGGTGAGGGTGGGACACCACCGGCTGGCCCTGGTACTCGGGATGGTGGTGGGCGGGCGCGGGCGCCGGCGGCGGCGGCTCTCGAGCGCCGGAACTGGAATCATCCTGGATGGGGACAGTTATTAAGTTGCTGTGTTTCCTCGTCGAGATGCGGAAGGTGTCCTGACTGACGGGGCGGGGGGGCGGCGGGGCCATGGACATCTCGGCAGGAGGAGCGCGGATGTCTTCGTGGGGCTGGTTGTAGTGCTCGTGGGGCACGTGCTGCAGAGGCGGCGGGGGCATCATGATGTGCTGCTTGGGCGGAATGTGGCTCAGGTGGTGTTTCTCGGGGGGCATGATGAAACGCTCGGGAATTTCGGCCGGCGGCGGGGCAATAGGAGGATGCACGGGCTCAATGGGAGGACGAGTAACAGGCTTCCCGGCTCTCATGTGACGGTGGTTGATGTGAGCTTGTAAGTCCCTCTGTGACAGGTAAGTTCTCTTGCACCCCTGAACGATGCTACACATGAAGAGAGAGCCTCGTACACACTGCTCAATTCGCTGCACGGGTTCGTTACAGCTGAATAAAGACAGAAGATCGATTTATTATCATCACCGAGAGCTCAACATGCATTCTTCCTCGTTAACATAATTAGCTAAATGAGAACTGACAATTTTGCTCCGCTGTAGCAATGAAAGAAAATTTTCAATGATTCGAAGTTTACCTAGTTTTTAAAGCTCAAAATGTAACTATGAAAGAACTTAAAAATTTCATGAGATAGAATTTTTAAAGTATCATCTCACACGGAAATTTCTTCTGTGCATTAAGCAGTAGCACTCACTTTCACTAAATAAATCAAACTGCTATTAATTCCTTTTCAAATTAGAGCAATAACAGGTTACCTACCCCAAAACAACAAAGCAAACACTGATCTCTTCCAATTCCAAACAATAGAATAGGAACTACGAAGTTCAGAGTACTCTCCTGCCTCTACTAAATGTACATTAATAAGAGCCACGTTAACAGAGTATCTGAAATAAAGTATTTGTTAAGATATAGATATATTTGTTAAGATACAAGTTACTTTCTTACATTTCCTTTAATAACAAATCTTGAGATAACTTACCCTGGACACATCTTGTCTCCCTTTTTCTCATGTAGTATAGCACAGTCATAGCAGAAAACATGCTTGCAAGGTATCTAGAGATAAAAAATTGCCGTAAACATTGTGTATAAATCTATATCATTCTGCAGAATACAGTTCCTCCTGCCAGTGCACAGTTTATGATAAAGTAACTAAGTTACCTATGAGGTGAACAAGTACACCAATGGCTAACAATTTACAGCATCTTTGCAGAGAAACCTTCTAGAACAGTTCATGCTGTGTTTGGGGTTATGTGTTGGTAAAAAACATTGGCAAAAGTTTGAGTCTTGCACTATTCCCAACACTGAACTTTCACAGAAGCTGTATATGCAATCTGATTACACTCGTCTTGTCGGCAGGGAAGCCAAGTTTTAAAAGCATTAACTGTCAGATGGTGAAGCCTGTTACATCATGCTTAGAAATCTAAATTAATCACAGGGATTTTTAAAGGTGCATAAAAGCGAACAGTGTTTCCTAACTTCACTGCAAGTCTTCAACTGAGGTAAAAAGCTTATTTTCAAACCTAAGTGGTGGAAGGTCAAAACCCCAGGTGGTTTTTTCCTTCATGATGGTGTTCTGTTTTTTGTTTACATTTACAGGCTTACTTTACTGAATTGGGGGGTAAAGCAAAATCAGTCAGACAGATGGAACAAAACCACTTGAGCAGTGAAGGCCTCCAGGTCCATCCTGGTACTATTCTGCTGTTTATTCAGATGCCTGTTGAAATCAGTCATCTCTAGAAGCCTCATACAGACACAGTAAAACCTGATTTTATCTACAGGGAAACCATGGCTGCATCTTCCACTGGTAATTTCACTCACCATGCGTCCATACATTTTGATGGGCAATCCACACTTATCACAGAAATGGACTGGTGTATCATCCTTTTCCCCCAGCAAGTTTATCTGGTAGGACAGAGAAGGGGGTGAGAAAACAAACCTCAACATCACTAAAGCTTCTCATTTCAATCATCATCAACAAACCCATTATTTCTGAATTAGCTGAAAAGGATGCAAGAACACCACAAACACGAGAAAGCGAGGATGTATTTTTAGTCAGACAAAAAACACTGAAAAACTTTTAATTAACAAAGTATCTACCAGGACTACTTACAGCCTGGAATTAAACACAGGCAAAGATTCATGACTTTACCTTATAATCCCAAAAAATGGGTCCAGGAAATCTCCTTTGATTGCCAAACATTTCACCTCCTTTACATTCGTATCGCTCCTCTTTGTTATAATCAAATTCTTCTGTGGAAAGGAGAAAGAGAAGAAAGACACAAGCCAACCACAACACTTCCTTAATTGACAGCAGCTGCTATTAAGAGCATGGGTCATTTATAATGAAATCATCAAATAATGCCACAGCACTTCCAATCTGCTGAGCCCATTCTACAGAAAGGCAGAGCCAAAATAATAAAACAGCCTGTTTGGAAATGGGCTCTACTGAAGCCCTACAATGCAGCAGTATTTGGAGATTTGAAACTCCTTTTTCATTTGGACAGAACCCTGGACTCTTAAGTCTCTGAGTAAAGTCTTGAACAATGTTGTAGAATAATACACTTCCCTACTACAGGGAATTTATATGAATTTACCTTCATCACCAGCTTGTGTCTTTGAAGGCATCCTGTTCATATTTCTTGGAGTTCGAGGTGCAGGTTTGGTTTTATTGGTCTGTTTTGAAATAAGCTTTATGGGGATTCTTCTACGGACATCAAGACCACCCAATGATCCTGAACTATTTGTTCCTTGTAAATCATTGTCTATGAAAGAAAATAAAAACAAACTTACCTAATTTTTTACTTAATCTAATAGTCTCTAAAGAGGCTAAATATTAACAGAAAAGTTTTAACAAAAATAATTTTCAAAGCTTGCTTAAGACTCATACAACATACCAAAATTTAATCACTAGAAAATAGGTATCTTCACATACAATTTATTCCAGATGTCACGTCACAAAACTGTACTGGCAACAGCAACTGTTTTAAGAAATCTAGCTTAAAAATAAAGCTATTTAAATAACCTAGCTAGTCACACATTTTTTCCACAACAGACACATTAACCTTACAGCTTTTCTCACAGTGTGAATGGCACTGGAGAATCAATTCTTTGTACAACCTTGACCACACAGAATTTCTTACATGAAAAGATAATTTTTACTGTTTATCCATATTGTTTATTAAAGTAGGAATGAAACTAGTTTATGTATTAACTCAACATCTTGACATATCACTTAGAAGTTTATTATAAAGTATCACGAAAGTATTGATACTTAGGAATATGTAGTTGTATCCTTCCTAAACTGAAAATTATTGTTCCTGGCTACATACAATATTCTCCTTGACCAGATTTACATCTAAATATCAGGGTGAACAAAGCAAGAAATAGCCTGATGCATGCATCAGCAGGTGCAGGCTCAGGTAATGCAACAAGCAACACCAGTGAGGAGGAGCAACTCCCTCAGCCTCCAGCGAGTTTATCTGACACACCACACAGCATCTCACCCATACAAAAACAAAGTTACATCCTTCACAAATCTTCCCAGCTGGCTGGATTTTAACTGAAGATGCCGCAGGTGTTTCAAAGCAGGGCATGCTCAGTCTGGAAGGGGTGAGCCCCGAGCAGTTCCAGCCCTTGGTTCCGCAGGGCACGGCACTCCAGCCCTGGAATGACCACCCCAAAGGGCTGCAGTGCAGGAGCACAGACACTGAAATGAGGGTCCATTAGTGTAATTCTGCACAATGCCTCACCAACTACTGTCTCTCGAAGCCTATAACCACCACACACAATGCCACAAGCAGAAGGAAAAATAAGAAAAAATGGGATTGCTGTTTTTCAGAAGCTACCACCAAGGCTAGGACATGTGTCAGTTTCAAACTGGGACTGTGCCCTGACAGTCCTGTATCTCCAAACCAAAACCCCTCAATTTCTTCAGATAGATCAAACTCCTGTCAGCACTATGGTTGACAGTTTTACTCTAAAAGGCAATATGCAAAAAGCCAAAAGCAATA
Organism: Sylvia atricapilla; assembly: GCF_009819655.1. NCBI lineage: Eukaryota > Metazoa > Chordata > Aves > Passeriformes > Sylviidae > Sylvia > Sylvia atricapilla. The sequence continues at coordinate 9,633,311 of NC_089144.1, forward strand.
AAGCTTGTTTTTACTTCTGGTCATTTGTTATTTCTCTCGGCTGTCCAGATGAACCTGCAAACACTCAACTATGCCATCAGGCTTCCCCTGGGAGTGCTCGACCCAGACACCAGAGCTGAAGCTGCTTGTTTTCCATGTATTGGCAAATTCTGTTTTCTCCCAGGATACACAAAACCACAGCACCAAACCACAAACAGTCTCTGCAGCAACCCAGTCCGTTTGCAAACAGGGATAATTAAAACAAATTTTAAAATGCAAAAACTTATGTCCAATAGGTTCTGTCACCTTTTCCTCCTTATACCCTTTCAAGCCTAGAATATTTACACGAGTTAGCTGCTCAACTAACACAAACTAGCAAATTTATTAGTCACTCCTGCTTCATAAAAACATAATAAATTCCTGTCTGCATGAAAACAACTTGCAGGATTATATCCATAAAAATCTACGACAAACATACCAAACTTGTTAAGACTACTTCAAGAAGCTCTATTAATTAGAGGTGATGCAACCTACTGTCACCTTCGTCAACTGAAGTTTTATTTTTGCATTTCAAGCTTTATTAAAATTCACAGACACAGCTCAAATACTTTATACAGATAGAGGCACAACGCGTTTTTTTTTTTTAATGGAAAGGGAAAAACACCTCCAACACCACCCTAGCAAAAAGCCCACGTCCATTCATTCATTCACTGCACTACGCCAGCGCATTAACTAGCAAAGGATCACAGCTACGCCAGCGCGCTCACCGGCGAACGACATTTAAACGACGAAACCAAATTTAAGCACACGAGGAAGTTTCCTCTCGGGCCACAACCACGGAATCAGGAAACACATCAGGGACACCGATGCCGGGAAACGCCGCGGGCAAACGAGGGTCTGTCCCGCAGCTCCGGGGCGCCACAGGCTGCACCCGGCGCCGCCGGGCCCCGGCACCCCGGAGCAGCCAGCCGCAGTCAGCAGCCTGGGCCGTCCCGCCGGCAGCGGCCCCTCAGCCCGGCCGAGCGCTCTCGGGCCGGGGGCAGCGCCGGGCCCCGCCGAGCCGAAGGTGGCCCCGGGGCCGCCGCGCCCGCCCGGGCGGAGAGCAGGCCCCGCCGCGCCCCCGAGCCCCGCCGGCGCTCCCGGGGGCCGGCTCGGGCCCGCCGCCGCCGCCCCCGCGCCGCCCCGCGCCCGCCGGCCCCGCTCGGCCGCTCCCCGCCCAGCGGCGGGCGCGGGCCCGGCTCCCCGGGCACGGACGAGTCCCCGGCCTCCCCCTGCTCACCATTGTGGTCCATGATGCGGCGCGGGGCGCTCTGGGAGCGGAAGGGCGCGGCCGGAAGCGGCGGGGCGGGGGCGGGGCGGGGGCGGGGCGCGGGCGGCGGGGCCGCGCTCGGGGTGCCGGGGACAGCGGGAGCGGAGCGGGGACGGGAGCGGGACGGGGACGGGAGCGGAGCGGGGGCGGGAGCGGAGCGGGGGCGGGAGCGGAGCGAGAGAGCCGGGCCGCTTCATACCGCTGCAGGAGCGGAGCGGGGACGGGAGCGGAACGGGAGAGCGGGGCCGCCTCAGACCGCGGCGGGAGCGGAATGCGGCCGCCCCGAGGTGCAGAGCCGCGACTAGTTGGCACTGCGAGTCGTCCCCCCTTGGTTTTGGGGAAGGGATGGAGTGAAAAGATAGCGGGGGCTCTGAGCTGAGGGGCCGCGGAGGGCCCGTCCCGCAGCCTTCAAACACTGTAAAGATGCGAGGCCCCATCGCGCCCTCGCCTGCTGACGGTCGGCCTGCATTTTTAGCATGGAAATGACAGATTGCTGCCGCGCTGTAGAGGCGATGGAACAGTGACTCTTGAGAGCACTCAGAAGCTTCGCAGCAGTGGAGCTCACTAGCTCAGGGGAGGACTTAATGTTACATTTAGCTTTTCGTAATTCCTGAGTAATTCAGTGCGATGCTGAATGTTCCTGTAGCACTGAGGAAGAAAAATACAACGAAGTCATAGGCTGTAAGTAGAAAATGGCCTTGAGCAGTCCTTCCCCAACCCTAAAGTCCAGGTAACTCTACTCCATGCAGGTCAGATTGGTGATTGTCTCACTAAAAGCCTCCCGGAGTGGGATCTTGTTCCCCTACAATGTCTCTCATTATCTTTACAGCCTTAACATTTACAAGCTGCCATTAAAGTCTAACATTTCTTGTCTTACCCGCACAAGGCAGAGGGAACAGGTTTTTCTTTTTTTCCTTTGTCAATCCTCAAGACAGACCCAAGGGAAGTGTGGCACTCATCCCTTCATAACATGCCTTATCTCCCCATAATAGGAATTCACAAAGAGAAGTCTTAACCCAAAACTAAACAAGAAACCCCCAAATACAGACACAAGGGACACGTTTTCAGTATGCACAACTTTATTTTCTAGTTAATGGGTACAATTACTTTTCAAATGCTTTTTAGAACTGTAAAAAAGCTTAAAATACATCTCCAAATTTAATATCTGACATGCAAAGGCAGAACAGTAATACTCAAAATGCATACAAAAATACCACTTTGTCATCCTACTGGAAAAAGATAAACACATTTAGTTACACTACTTAAAGATATTTTAATTAGTACAAAACCATAGAGAAATTTTAGCTTCATTGCAAAATCTATTATTTTGGTATCCTTAATTTTGATGCATACATAGAAAATTAAGCACATAACCACGTAGGCATTTGAATGCATTCTGCATATTACCTCTTATTCTTCTATGCCACTGTAGGCTTTGAGAGAAATGCTGTGTTTTAGAAAAAGTTTAATATTTTGTGCCTGTTCAATTAAGAACAACCATGCCTGGAAAAAATACACAGGCCAAGAATAAGTGCATTTTTTCATATTTTATCACAGTTAATCCCAGATCAAATGTCATATTTGGAAAGGAACTGGAAGACAATTATTGAATATTTCATTGCTTTTTAAATACCTGTACAGAGAAGAACTAGAGAAAGTTCAAAAAATAATGTAGCGACATCTCAGTCAAGGATCTGTACTCAAACGTCACAGTGCAGATGTTTTCTTGAGAAAAAAAAAAATCACTGCTACCAGTTTTTAACTATTTTTTTCTGTAGAATGTGTCCTGCGTAACAATTAGCTGAAAGCTCACTTACCAGGTAGAATATCTTTTTACTTAAAAGGTACATCTGTTCTAGAAAAGCAATACAGCTTCTAAAAAACATGTCACTGGCCTTGTGCACTGGCAACTATTCCAGTAGTCAGGCTAATAGGAGTTGGGGCCATGGTCTGATGGGAACTTCAGGCCAGTGAGGTGGGCTGACCTCCCGTGAGAGGCTGGCAAGGGGACAGAAGGAGGACAGGTAGAGTTAAAAGCATGAATTATCAAATCACAGGCTGGCCTGAAGCTTTAGTGTCAATAGAAATCAATCATCTGAAGAGTGGTCTGATTTGCCTCTGGAACACTTGCCTCATTCTCCGATGGTGGAGATGCCCATCCCATGGACAAATGGCCCATGTCCACTGTGAACACAATCCTGCTGTTTGCTGGCTTGGACTGGAGCACCAACATCACCTAGGTTCAACTGTCTGCACTGAGAAACTTCACAGTTGTGAAGGCTGAAGTCTGTGCTTTAACTAGAGAATATAGATGCTGGTTTGGTGCTGTTTCCTGTTGTGTAAGATACTGTCCATCTGGCCAAAGCTTATAGGATTTTTTTTTTCACTGATGTTGACAGAGTTCACTCAGGTCCTGAAGCCAGAATAATTTCTTTAGTGCTTAGCTTTTCCACTGTTACCTGCAGCAGAAATCTCTGTGCAGTCTAATGTGGGAAAATTTCTCTGATGTAATCAAGTAAGGAGAATTAAATGATGAAGCTAATTTTCCACATTGTTAAAGACATTTTACACCTGGATGTTTCTTACACTTCAGTTTTTATCTGTTTCCTCACAATGCAGGGTTTTTTTCCCATTTAAAAAATAATGTAATACCGAAAAATCTAAGGTAGCAGTCTGTTTTCCACCAGAATACATTTCTTCTTTATGAAAATTAAGAACATTAGTTAAGGATTAAAGTTTTGCTGCTCAAATCTTTATCTTTTGTAAATTATTGCACTTTTGCATTATGAAGTTTCATATGTAAAAGAACAGCAGCAGTTTGATGTAGAATATTAAAAGAAAAAATCTCTATAAAAATATAACTATTCATTAAACAAAAAATACACCTATATTCCATTAAAAAAAAACCCAAAGCTCAATACAAGGTTACATTCTCACTTTCTTGCTTGCACTCAGCATCAGCTTGTGTTACAGATTTCATCAAGTACCCAGGGGCTAAGGTTTTCCTTAATTTATGTCATGATCTGCCTCTTGATGAAGATTATATAACCTAGCCAAAATAATCTTAATCATCTTCTGTCTGTCCTTCATTTAAGGGACAATCATTAATAGTAGTGCAAGACTTGCTGCAGTGGGATTAATACAGAACTAATGAACCCATATCCAAGGGTCTTTAGAAGCTTTTCCTATTTGAAGTATTACTGTAGTTCTGTGCTGTTTATTGTTCATGTGACAGTTTCACCTGTCACCTCTTTCAGTGATCTAACTACCTGCAGCAATTTAAGGAATTGCTTGAAAAAAAATTCCCAGGATACATTTTTCAAGGCTTGTCAGCACATATTCTCACACTAATGTTGTAGAATTTAAAGCCTTGGCCAGCTAGAACTCCTGCTCTTTCACTAGGCTTTGTACAAATATTGAACAAAAGGCTTGCCATCCAAAGATTTTGGTGTCTTCCACTCTCCTGGGCAGACCACAAAGCAGCTTTTCATCCTGTACACACTGATAAAAGTGTAGTGCAACTTCTTCCTGACTAGTCCCATAACTGAGTACATCTTTCACAACAGTCTTCTGATTTTCTTTTTTTATTAATATATATCACAGCAGAAAGTGCTTGCAGAATCAAGGTCCAGAATATTTCTGGGATAATGTTAGCTAAAATTTGGAGAGTTACAGAGATCTGTATCATTCAGACAAACAATCAGGGTTTTCTTCAAGTGCAAAGATTGGTTTCATAGCAGAAAACGCTGGTACAGATAGAACTGGTGCGTGGATGTTGCAGTGTGCTCACAGGCAGGACAGTACCTGCAGTCCTTCAGGAAGCAAGTCGGCGCATGGCCTAGAGAAATGGTTTTGAAAGTTGGACAGAAACAGGCCGTGGTTAGTTCTCAGTTCACACCATCTGGGAAAATTATATGTTTGTGTAAACTAAAAACTCAGTGGAAGTACGAAGAAAGTAACTTCTGTAAACTGTGCAGATTGTACAAGAAGCTGTCTGCTGTGTTAAAAGGAGGAATAAAAGGGGGAGATTGATGATAATTTTGGACGCTGATGCCTCCAATCTTACAAAACCTTCTTTTAGGCACCCACCTTGTGTTTAGATCTATTTATAAGCCTATGCAAGGCAAAAGTAGTTCTAAAGTAAGAGAGATGAGGAGATACTTAAACAGATATAATCTACTACCATCTCAAGAGAAATGTGAAGTCCTCCACTTATCACTGACATTCAGTATCCAAAGAGGGTATTTATGTATGGAGGGCCATACTCTCACAGCATGACTCAAGGCTACAGGCAGAGAATAGACACATTCAGTTCTAAAGTGCATACCTCTTCCTGAACATCAAGTTCATCCTCAGGCTGGCTGGCTTCTGTGAACTCTATGGGTTCTTTAGACTCCTGCATGAGTGAAATCTTGGTAGAAAGAAATTAAGAAACATGATGAGTTACATGTTGCCCATATCATCGAAATAGATTTTTTTTTTTTTACTCTGAAGTACCTTAAAATAACTCCCACAATTTAGAAGAGTCTGTTGTTTACTGTTTCTTGACAAAGATGATGATTTAGTTCAGCTGAGAGTAACTTATAAATTGCAGAGCCTTTGGGCCTGTCTCTGCTGACATGACTAGTTATGGCTTTGTAAAAATAATAAAATCTATCTCCAAACTGCTCTATAGCATTATAAAAATGTTAATATCTACTATAAAAATAGGATGAAAAAATTATAAAAAATAAGGGTCCCGTCGTAGTCAATTATCAGTTAATATTAATTTAAATTGCCATTTATTCATAATACTTTAATAATGATTGCTAGGAAAGGAATTGTGGTGAAAAGAAAGGAGGACATTATATGACCATTTTCCTAATGATGGCCCTTTAAATGCTACAGCGTGCAGCAAACCTTTAAATACTACAGAGTGTTCTGGTTATCTGAAAAAAACAGAGAATACATCGAGGAAATGCACAGAGAAGAGCAGCAGGAATGAACACTAGTGTGGAACAGCTTCTGTACACATCCATGCCAAGTAGAGTGAGATTATAGCTTTGATCAGAAGTCTATGGAGTGGGGAAAGGGAGCAGGGAATGATTATCCATTGCAGCTAACAATTCAGAAGTCCAGAAAGCTTAAACCAAGCAGGAAATATTTGTCATAAAATATAAAATTAGAGAACCCATCTCCACAGGATAGTGTCACAGGTTCCAAAAGAAGTATTACAGACACATTAAAGGAAACTCCATCTGTAACAATTAAATACAATGTTCCAAATGCAACCTCCAGCTGATGAGGTTCTTAAGATGCCAATAGTCAGAAATTAGAAAATGTGTCTTAGGATGAAGTGTTTTCCATCTGTGCTGTTTCTCATGTTCTTTTCACTAACAAGCTCTTGGAGTTGACAGACCTTTCCTTTGATCTAGAATAATACCCATGTACTATAGAAGCTGCCCAATTTACTACACTCCCACTTTTTTTGTACTACAGTTCTAGGTCTAGTTTTCAATTGTGTCACAGAAACTTCAAGAATGGGTGCTAGATGATGGAAGGAAGGGAAAGGTGCTGCTGGATGTCCTTACCTTCTCAAATATGGGATCCTGGTTGTCACTGTATGTCATTTGATTCCTTATGTAGAGCACAGCATCATGGACAGTCAAGAAGAATATGTCTTTTCTGACAGTGTCATCAAAGAAGGCACCCCGTTCCAGCTGAGATATGAGGTTGTCTGAATAAAAAAAAGTCATAACAGGTTTATACAATATGAAGGAATTTAAGAAATAAATGTTAAAATACATGGTTGCAAATGTCAGAAATCAAAATGAATCCATAATTTGGAGTATAGTTTAGTCCTGACTTTTACTTTCCATATTTCCTTTACACCCCACCATTTTTTGTGTTCCAATGGAGCCAACAATGCTCATCAGTGTTACAGTTCACATATTGATTAGTGCAGATGCTACTACAACAGACACATCTAAAGATATCTCTTCTCAGCTTCATTTTATTCTTTGCATGAGTGGAAGTAGAAATACTTGAATATTTACCTTGATATGAAGCAAAGTATACTCTCACATCAATTCTCTCAAACTCTTTAATTATCTAAAAAAAAATTTGCAACAAGGACATCAATAAATAAAGTTTATAAGGAGAAAATACATATATGTCTGTACATCTGTGTAATACAATAGGCACATACACTTCATTTCTTTCTGTCTTCATTCCACATAGTACATTTTGTTTATTCACCATAATTAAGGTACTGCTATACTTTGCTATACTTAAAGATCCAGTAGTTAAGTACCTGATTGGGCCTATCTTCAACTATGTGTGAGTGGAACTACCCATTTTACACACACAGGCATTGCTGCCAATTAAGGTGATTGTTCTGTTCTCAAAATTTTGAATAACCATCTCTCCAAGTGAGACCTGTGATATGACACACTCATTCACTGGCACATGCAGGGCTTTTTACACAGATTTTTCCCCTCATGCAGTGCACCAGATGGAACTGTTCTCGGATGAAAAAGCTACATATGGACAGAGTCATGTCAATGAAACCTGTATTCCCACATAACCAGGCAGGAAGCTGATGCAAGGCACACACTGCTCCTGTATTTCACTTAGTTAAAAAGCAGGAGAATAGAATCTACCCCTGGCTCCCTGGTGGCAGGCAAGTCTCTTAGTGTTTTCAGAGGTGATTATTAATTCTGTTTCTGTTGATTGATAAACTTGAATCATGGTAAAGATCTGGGTTTATAGATAGACTAAATAGTCCCAGCTGCAAAATTAAGTTAGTGAAAGCATCAATCTAAATCAGATCAGCATCAATACTAAATATAAGAAAAAAGCATACTAAAGCATCAATACAAAATATCAGAAAAGACTGAAAACCGAACGATCTGGTCCCACACACTTGTAACTGGGCACCAAAAAATAATGGAAATACTTGGCCTTAATCTTTACACCCCATTTCCTTCTTCTTAGGAAGGAATATTATCCCCCTTGTTATATATTATATTATATTATATTATATGCTATATGTACTGTGAGTTTGAAAATCAATTAATGAATGTTGATGAAGCACTTGATAATAGCCACAGAAAATACTATAAATAAATGAATCCTTCTTCCTTCATAATTAAAATGAATGAATAAATGAAGGAATTAATGAGTAAATCTTGTGGCTAAAGACTGAACTGGGATGGTAAGATGAAATTTTTACTACCTCTGTGTTGAGTGAGCATCATCCTGTGCCCAGATTAAAGCAGTAGGCATGTGGAAAGAAAATATATAACTAAAATATTTCATAACATATGTATATAATGGAACCACATTTTGCAGGTAAATTTTTGAGTACTTGACTATGCAGCCTTCATATTGTTCTTTTAATGCATTTAAAATATACACACCACCAATATTCTACCTTTGCTGGTATTTTTCATGTTTATATTTCGATGGCATTTTTCAACAACATACTTTTTAAAACTCAGAAATTAACTTCAGCTAATGACTCTTGATTTACATACAACTGACCAGTTTCATTTTCCTGGAACACCAGAAAAAAATGCCCTTACCGTTTTTATTGATCTCACAGCTACAATATCCAAGAAGGTTACTGCTCCAAAATCAAGAATGAGACTGTGGATGGGCACCTTGGGGATGTTCACTTTGACTGGGAGTTCTGAATTCCAGTCCACCTGGATCTCTACTTCTTTGGTGGGAACTTGGAGATCCTGGTTGTTGTCTTCAGGTTCGTCATCAGTCTCAAAAGCTTCATTATTAATACCAGGCTCACTGATGATGCCATTCTAATGCGCAGATAATATATGGAATATAGAATTTAATCATGGGGAAAGTTTGGGAGTTACAGAAAATACCAGCCTGTGGTACCTTCTGTTGAAATTGACAAGACAGACACTTGTGACCAGTATTCCCTGCTGCCAGTCCTGGTACTGTGGTTAGCAGAACTAATGCCACTTTATAAGGCAAGGAACCATTCTCTATGGCTGAGCAGGACGTGTATTTGTTCCCTTTTCCCTCATTCTCGGGTCCTGTGAACCAATTAGACAAATCAAACGGATTTCTTCTTCCTCTCCCTACCAGCCTCAAGGCTCCTGAGCACTAGGCTGATCTCTCCCTTCCTTGCTGGCCTTGAAGGTCCCAGGACAACCAGGTGTAGTTGATGACCCCATCAGAGAAAAGGGAAGTGTAACAGTGCACAGAGCACTGTCCTGTGTGGGAAATTTGGACCAACACTGCTGCTGACAGTGATATGCCCCCAGGGGCCAGGGATGCCTGCACTGTCTTTTGTTTTCTCTGAGTATTGATGACTCATCTTCTTTCATGTCATTTTTAAGTCTAGATTGTTATACTGATACATCAAACCATGCATTAAGATCTAACCTGATCTGCAGGTGTCCAGGTAGTTAGAAACTCAAAGTTACATTAGGGTCTAGGTTACTAAAACTGTAAGTTGAGTTGTATTATAAATTCTCTATGCTACTTATAAACCATACTACCATTTAGTAAGTTACTCTTTTCATCTCTGTTTTAAAGATGAGTACAGAGTAATTCACAATTAAGCCTTAACTAAAAAGCCTCAATAGCAATCCTTTGAGAAAAAATATAAAAAAATTATTTTAAAAAGGCCTACCTTAGTAGCTTTTAATTTTCCCTTCTTGATCAGCTTTTGTATTTTCCTCAGTGCTTTGAGTCTCTTATTATATACCTTGACTGCATCAAATCCCACCTGCAGAAAAAGGACCGAAATTATTTAACTTAACTCAGGTATAATTATGAGGAAATCTCAAGGATAGTTAAGAAGCTTCCAAACCCACAACTTATCACTTACCGTGGATTTGAGGCTGCTTTTTAGTCCATCAATGTTAGCATAAAAAATTGGACTTGAAAACTTGAGAATCTTCACACCTTCTGGTTCTATAACCTGTTGTCAAAAAATATAAGGTTAAACAGCAACAGCCATATTTTGACTAATAAGAAGCAGTTTAATTGCTTCAACAGTTCAACTACATATCTAATTTAAAAAAGATTGCATGGATTTGTTGATGATTGAGATGATTCCATTTTCAGAAGCCTACAGCCCCAGCATCTAAGATGGACCAATTACCTGGATGAAGATGATGCTGAAATTTGTTATCTTTGAGGACCCTACTTCCAAATTCGACTTGTGTACAACATGCAAGGCACAACCTTTTCTTACACTGATGCATAGACTGAAGGAAAACAACTCAGCAATTACTCACATTTTTGTAGTCCTTGACCTTCTTGTAAATGTCTGTGCCAGGAATGTTTCCAAAGCCTCCCCATGAGGGACTAACAGAAATAAAAATACAGTGAAGATAAATGTCATACTTGGGCACTCACAGAATTGAAAGGATTGCTGCATACAAAGTGTCTTTGACTCCTGTAGTTTCCTTCTAATGCCAAACTAAGGGACTTGCAGAAGTGTTTCAGCTATTTTGTGTCACTGTAGTGAAAGGGCCTTTATAAAAACAAGGTACCTTGGTCTCAGCCTACTTAATGCACCTTTTTGATTAAAGAGCTGAGTGAACAACTTGTTCAGTTGGTTTTCCCAACCCAGAAAATTATTTTAAAAGCAGGTTAGTTTGCTTGAAATTTAAAAAGCCAATTTTTTACACTGAAAAAAATTGATGGCTTTTTCCCATTTCAAATAAACTGAAATACATTTACATTTTTTCAGATTATGTAAATCTTTTTGTCCAGCCTTTTTAATTTTTATTTCAGTCAATAACAAAACTAAAATGTTTTGCAGCCTCCAGATATATATTTAACAGTTGAAGCAAATTGTTTTCAAGTTTGTAAGGCCTCATCTCTCCTTTATATTTTGGTAACATTATCTGAGTTGAATTTGGGAATGTTTTTTTGAGGCTCTTCAAATTTCTTTTTTTATAATCTCTTATCGTATAAAGACTTTTACAAGGCTTTATTTTTAGGCATTTGCTGACAGTGCAACTATCCTTTGGTAATGCTAGTTACCATACTCTCTGGACTCCAAGCTGAAGAAAAGAAGTTATGTTGTATTTTCAGATAAAAAACCAATGAAAAAATAACAAGATTACCAAATAAGATTCTTCAAATCCACCTTTTCTCACCATTCCACTGCCATATATTCTTTAAATATATTCTTTATTCTTGCACCAACAAATCAACCAGAAGCACAACATTGTTTTTTTATTTTCATGCTTTCTCTTGCTCTTCTTTTACAGCCATACAATCAGTCTTGTGATTGTGATCAGATCTTGTGATCAGCAATAATTGAAAAGGTTATTGGCATGTATAACATACTGTAGTGTTGCCTGCAACACTGTAATACAGTTACTATAATGATGGACTAATTACAAAAGCCATACATCTCTTTATATTTGATCTAGAATGTTCCTGTCCCCTTCCAGGACTCAGCTGTGTGGGTGCATACAAAACATATGGCTAAGTACCACCAGAGTGGCCAACATGGTATGAAATAACTGCTAAAATAATGCAGCTTCTCTTTTATCAGAGTAATTAAATGATAGCACACTAACAGTGTCCTGTTCTACAAGAAATGGATTTTTTTAATTTCAAAGTTTTTGGAAAACAAAGCAGATATTCTGCCACACGTCATCTTGCATTTCAGCATATTATATTATTTTTTCATAATATAAAACTGGGAATTATTTCTGATACTGTATTACTTACAACTGAACTCTCAGCACAACTGTCAGCAATCCAAACAACAGGCCAGCAAGTAATCCCAAATCAAGTCCCAGAATGATGGATGCTATACATGTAAAAACCCAGATCATCTGGAGAAGAAATAACAAATGTAAAGTATTTTAATTTTAACATATGACTCCTGGTCATCCTAAAGAAACCGAAAGACAAGATGATATCTGGTAAAAGAAGCATATTTTAACTTTGGAACTGATTTTAGCACACTAGCAAATTAGCTGACTTCCATACAAAGCCTTCTTCTTCCTGCAAGATGCTTTCATCCATCATTATCTTAGTAGGCATAGTTAGCTTTTTAGGAAATAAGGGTATTTTCAACATAACAATATTTTCAAGGATTTGATTCCTTTGGTGAAATTAAAGGAGATACAGTTAAACATTGCATTTCATTATTTCTGATGATAGCAATCTTTGTTAACCTTTCTTAAAAATTGGAAAGAGTTTCATTTTACCAAGATGTAAAACACTGTAAGATGCTCCCCATGCAGACATATAGGGAAGGAAGGAGATTCCTCAGTGACATCTAAGAATCAGAAAGAACTGTTCCAAAGAGAGGTATTTCATATTAACAGGTTGATGGCACTTCTCTAAGATCTCCACTGAATATTCAGGCAGAACAGTTGAAGTGCACTCCTCAGTTCTTTCCTACATCACTGCCCATGCAGTAGACTAAATTTTTTAAAAAGCTGAGTGCTTGCACTTCTCACTGAAGTCAGTGGGACCTTTTGTCTATAAATCAGTAAATGATTGATTAACATATCTGAGATCTCTCTAAGACAGGTACTGCCCAATGACACTGTAACATCTAAGAATTGTAAGGACTGCATGGAAAAAATGTTTTCCTGCCCCAAGAGCCACAGTGAAGGTTTGTTCCACAGAATACACAGAGGGAGATATGAGCAAGTATTCTGAGATACGGTTGCAGTGTTTCATAAGAAAAGCCTGTTCATACATCCCTTAGCATGCCAAATGAATCCACATTCTAGTTTCGATTAGTTTTGTTACAACAAGAAAACACATTTTCTGAGGACTAGCTGAGATTATTCAGGCAAATGGCATGTTCATGGGCTAACAACATAAATATAGGTACATGAATTAAGGAAAGGTCATCTGACTTCTGTCAGAAAGGTTTTCTGACTCATTTAAACATGGCAAAAAGATAGAATGAGAATGGTAAAGGTGGCAACAGGCCATCTTTATTCTGCTTTTCAAGCCATATCAACACAAGATTGCTGTAAACTATGGAAATGGATATGAAGGAGTTACCACTGCACACAAATACTCTGACTGGCACCCTTACTGCAGGGTTCAGGGAATAAAGAAGATTAGCAGAATACTGACCTAAAAATGGGTCCTTTACTGACCTCATGGCATTTGCATTTTGAGGATGCACCTAAAAGTTTTCTGATGTTAACTCCTCAAAATCCTGTTTATGTGGTGGTTAAGAAAAACTTGAATGGCATTAAAAGGTAAAAAAAAAACCCAAACTGGACAAAAACATGCAGGAGAAGAAAAAAAGAATTAGGTTACTTACAGCATCCACTTTATTCTGTCTCCATAGACGGGGAACATCAAACACTTGCATGAACATCCCTTTCAAGTTAGCTATGACTACAGCTGCCAGCACAGACTGTGAAGAGAGAGAAATAATGAAAAAGTGGTATTCAGAAGCAAAGATGCACATTAAGATAGTGCTCAACATGACACACTATAAACCACAGCCCTGTCTGGAATCAGTCACAGTTTAAAGAATTAATCTTGCCCATCATAGTTGAGCACTTGAGTCTGATGTGGCTGTGCTGCAGAGGAAGAGTACAGTACCTTTTGTAAGGGCTCAAGCAATTTCCCCAGGGCAACAATAGAAATCAAAACGATCCCAGCTGAGATTATACCAGCAACCTGCAAAGAACAGTGTTTACAGGAAATGAACTTACTACAATTCCATCATCTGTTTCTAGGATTACAAAGGAAAAGGTACAAACAGTTGCACATTACATTTCTTTAGGAACAGGGAGACCTGCCAAAGTGTCATTGTGTTGAGGCATATGTGGGCAACCATTAGGCACTTGGGCTAACACAGAGGGAATTCAGTAAAGCAGGAAGTCTAAATAAACACAAGGTAGTAGCTCTTGAGGGGTTATGTTACAAAGACAGATGAATGGAGCAGTCTTTGTGTAAGCTGGACAAGGACCTGCAGGATAACCTGGAGTTTTTCACTTTTAAGAAGTGCACGACTGTAGTTTGGGAAAACAAAGTCGTTTACTCAACATGACAAAGATGTTCCACGGCTGATGGTGAATGGCAAACGGCAGAGCTGCTCAGGCCAGCACGTGGCAGCTTAAAGATATCACGGCCAGCTGGGAGAGACTTCCTCCCACATCCCACTGTGACAAACTCAGTCCTCTAACTGCAAATGAAATTCTGGGGAACTAGGGCTAAAAGATTTCTGACCCCTAAGGTAACTCCTGCTATGTAAAACTTGATTGCCCTCTTCTGGCAGAGCTACAAAAATGATTCACTACTAGAGCCGAGCTGCTAAGACACTCGTGGCTTTCCAGGCAATTATTTTAGGACTGTTTTCATCTCGTGTGAAATCTGTGGACTACAGAAAATTAAATTTACCTGTGCACAGTACGAGTAAGAAGAGGTCATTACCTGAGTCTTTCCACCGGTACTTTCTTGGACTGCAGTCCGTGAAAGAGCAGTAGTTGCAACAAAACAAGAAAAGGCACCTGAAAAAATGTTGCTGAGCCCAAAGGCAATAAATTCCTGAAAGATAATTGGATAATGCTGTAAATAAAGTTGCCTGAAGACAATTTTTCAATGGAGAAAGACAATATCTTCTGCAGTAGTTGATAAAGTAGGTGGCACAATAATATTAAGAAGAGTATGAATTAGTAATAGCTGTTAACTGTTTACACAAATTCCTCTTGTGCAGCTACCTCTGTTTGGAAAACAACACAAAGAAGTTGGGATACTCCCCCTGAAGTGGACATACTCGTCTGAGTACAAGGACAGTGTTTAAAAGACACTTCCATCAACGCTAACTTTTATTACTTCCATCAATGTTAACAAACCTAACATTTCTAAGAATTACACTGGAATAATTGCATCAAGAAACGGGTACTAGAATAAATTAACTCCCAGGTATCATCAGCTAAAGAAATTATTTTGATCAGTACAATAGTCTGAGCTTAGACAAGCCCTTAACTAACGTATTATTGTATTATTAGTAGAACTATTCAGGAACTTTGCAATAAAACACAGTTTCACTGAAAACTTGTAGTTTGCTGACTCAGACGTTTTTCACTCTAAGCATCCCAATGAACCCATGCTGAGTCTCAGGCAGAATTCTCACAGCTTTGCCCCAGGGTCACAGATGCCAGCACCTACTGATGCTGGTTTTTCTGCTCAAGTGACAAGGACCCTGAGAGCTTTATGTCCTGGGATCTGGGCCATTCCTCTGCTGGGAAATAAAGAATTTGGGAGCTGTCTGCAACCAACTCCATATAATTGACACATATAAAAGAAACATTGTTTTCACCAAGCTGACACAGGCACAGGAGCTTTTCACTCACTGCAAGCTTTTTAAAATATAATTTAAGATTTGATTTTGGCTGTCTCTCTTCTTTTCTACAAAATTAAATTTCTTGTAAATTTTCATTTAGCTCCAACTACAAGAGCAGTAACATACCTAAATTATTCATGCCTATTCCCATGTAACTGCTGTGATCTGTAAGAAAATATTGGAGGAATAGTTCCTAGTGTTCTTAGGCATTAATAATCTGGATGTATGAAGGCAATACAGACATTGGTAGCTAATTGTATCAACCAATCCTTCAAAATTATTTTACTACCTGCTTTTATGATGTTGTTTTAACTTCTCCAGATCAAATAAACTACTTACCCATCATCCTGGGCAGCATTTAACCTTTGCTACATGTAAAATTCATAGCATAGTACTGAAAGGAAGGCACTTTGCTTTCTATAAACTAATTCTTCTACTACACTATTTAATCAGTATCTTTGAAGCACATCACTGCTGGCAGAACAACATATTCAACAATAGAACAGCATAAACAGCACTTCTAGGATTATGTATTATTCCTTCAGATTTATTAAACTGAAAGTTGGTGCATTTTGGTCAAGTTTAAGACCAAGTGTTACCAGATATGACCTTAGAGGATTGTAAACTGACAAACAGAAACATATTTTTTCTTATATAATGCAAAAGTGTTTGTAAAGTCAAACTTTATGTAATCCATTAGTACTAAAATAAAGGACTCATTAAACCAAGTACTCATCTATTTGTTGTAGAAAGGGCATTTTCTAATATGCTCAAAGGATAAAATTAAAAATTAGCACAGGTGCAGGATAAGGAAGCTTTCTGACATTTTAATTCCACACCATGGGCAAGCAACATAACCCCTGGTGAAGACATTGAACAAATGCAGGAATCCTGTAAGAGCTTGTGATGCACAGCTCATGTCACATTCTGGCTATGTGTCCCTAGAAACCAGTGCTTAGAGCAGTGCAGCCATTTAGTGCACACAGCTACTCCAGCACCTCCATATGCTGCTGGGCATTAACTTCTGTGAAGCTGCAGGACTGATCTATTACGTTACAAGTATAGTAATATTGGCCTAACTGGTGTCATGCTGAGAAGTGCAATAATTTATTAACTGCAAAGTTCAGCTGATTCACATCCTCCATGAAGACTTAGCCTAAATAAAACTGTCCAGAGAAACTTCTTAGCTTGACACTGCCTTCATCTGCCCAAGCAGCCACCTCAAAATATGCCTTGCAAGTGGAAACGGAAAGAAGGTTATTAGGACATGTCAACTTGACATCACCAGAAAACTCTCCTAAAATTCCCCAGCCCTTTCAGAGCTACTGCAGTCACTAAACCAATACAGAAGGAATGAAATAGTATGAAAAGCCCATACTGAAGATGGATCTGGCTCTTTCTCTATGTGGCCATTCCAGCTAATTTTTTTTTCAAGACTTGAAAGAATTTCTCCTGTCAGACTTCAGTGCCTGTCTGAAGAATGTGTGTGAATGGTGTTTCTTTCAATTGGCTACACAAATCAGCACGTGTTACATTCACTATGTTTATAAACTACTTTGGTTATACATACCTGGTTTCCATCAATAGCATAGTCATACTTGGTTGCATAAACCTTCCCCACAGATACAGCAATAGCATAAGCAACAATAGCAATGGAAAAGGAGGCTGCAATCATCTGGGAAAACAGGCTGACATTTGGAGGCTCAGGAGGCAAAAATCTAGCATTTAGAAAATATATTAGTGTTACCAACTTTGAATTCTGTTCTTACCAGAACTGTCAAGGAGTTTGAGGCAGAGGCATACAGGTTGCTTATAATATGAAGTGTAATGTTTCAAGTTAATAAAAAGGTGGAAACAGCCCATTGACATACAGAACACGCTTATCTAGCTCACCCCAGCCCAAATCCTGATGCTATTAGTCAGCAACAAAGCTCCCATTGTCCTCAGCATGACTGAGATTTAGCCTTATGATAGCAAAGTGAAAAACTGCATTTTTTGAAGCATCAAATAAAGAATGTATTGAATAGTATGATGAATTCCATAAATATGTTAATGACACTTCGTACCATTGTTAACATACTTCTTCAGTAAGATCTCAGAAGCATTTTATCCCCTACTGTGTTTCCACAAATTTTAATTAATTAAGCCCTGAATACCAAATGGAATGTGAAGGTTACTACTGTGAAGTGCTCTGAATCTTTCAAGCAGAAGTGTTTACCAGTGTAATCCTCAACATCCTTGCTCCTATGAGCGCGGAAGTGATAAAGTTGATTGGGATAACAGTAGCAGCAGGAATATGAACTGCAGTGGGATAACTCAGGATTACAGAAATTAAATCTATGCAGAATTTCTTTATTAAAAATCCCTATCTTTTAAAAACCGTTTTCCATAGTCCTATAGTCACTTCACGAGCAGGAAGAAATTGATTTTTAGGTGGACTTTATCAATTAAACAGACATTCCTTAGCCCATTGTACAGAAGAAGGAAAGCTGAACAACACATTTAGGTGGCATAATTGATAGAGCCAAAAGTAAAACTCAGAAACTCTCCGGACCTGAGTTCCAAACTCAGGTTACAGTTCTCAATGTTTCTTTTATGCATTTTCTCTTACTACTGTCATTTTTAGCCAATTAAAATAATACCTTTTTCCCACAAAACAAAGACACTCACCCTCTTGGAATGCTCTTAACAATGCCTGCATTGTATTTTTTTTCCAAGTCGGCAGCGTATGAAATGCCAGTGGCTACTATTGTCTGTAATAAAATGAAACAACAGTTTTAAGACTTAAAAAGAATTCTTGTCTTCCTGTAGCTAGACACATCCATTTTATCTGTTTTCAGCTTTTGTTATGCTCCTTTGCTTACCACAATGACTTCTATTGGTATAGGTATAGGTATCTTGTGTTTGAAGCGATCATTTATTTCTTTAACTACCATGCAGACAAAAATGGTGAGGAGTCCAGCAATTAGATCTGCAATGTTGGTGGTGCCAATTTTTTCAAATGTTTCAACAAGAGTCTGAAAAATAAAAATGACAACATAAAACGTGCCCATGTCTACTTGAAGGATGTGTAAATACTCATGAGATGATCCAGACACATAGTGTTTTGGAGAAGGCCAAGTAACTTCTTCATTCAAGCCTGGAGAAGCCTGAGGAAAATGTATTATCAAGGTGCTACAGAATCAGTAAATGGATTCAATAGTGAATTAAATGGAAAAAGCATAACTGCAACCATTGTCTGCATAGGGAGCTTCTGATTCCCAATTTTTAGTCAATTAATACTAAGTTAAAAGAGCTAACTCTCTATTTGTGTTTTACTTCTACCTATATCAGAGCAAGGAAGGGAAGATCTGTAGCTTCTTCACTTTGACAAATAGCAAGGGAGATCTTCATTTTACTAAAGAGAGCTAGCATGGGCAACACTCTGGTTCACTCCATGCCCCCTACACGTGGTCTGTACCTTACATGGTTCCTGTTTCCACTGCTGGCAAACAGAGAATGCGTGTGAACACACAGGTCCTGCCAGGCTGTGGAGAATCCTGCACTTCAGAAAAGCAGCCACTAAACCTCACTCTACATTAAATTAACCCTCCCAAACAGAGGTAAGGCCCAGACTGGAGCACTCACAACTGAGCTGCAATAGGCATCTCCCTTCTCTACTCTTCCTGTGCCCTTGCTTCATCCTATTGCTTATTACAAGTTATTGTACAGAGAAAACACGAAAGGATGATTACAGAAAAGTCATAAATACTCCTCTGTCCTCCTAAGCATCAGTGTAGTTCTCACTTGCCTATCTTCCAGAAGATGTAATTATCCCATGCATAGTAAAATAGCTGTAGCAGAATGATCTGGTAAAAAAGGGGCTAGAAACAGACTTCTTGCATCCTGGTTGGCTCCCCCAGTAATGAGCTTTTGGTTTAAACATAAGAGGAGGTTTGCAGCAGCAGCACCACACTTGCCCTTCTGAACAGACTTTGGTTTGGAAACACAACATCTAAATGCCTAATTAGCTATGTTTTCTAAGGCAAAGAAGAAGCCTTCCTGAAACACTGAATCAACACTGGTTGACTGAAGCCCTTTTTGCCCATTCTGCTGTTTACCACAGATCCCAAAAGAATGGCAGACCACCTCTTAGACTGTTTCATTTCACAGGGAAACAGTAACTCCCTAACTTTGGTAGCAGATTCTGCTGATGTTGGATGTTTGGTGTTGCAGTTTGCTAAACAGTACTATTGAAGCAAGTCCAAAACTTGCTGAAGCAGACACAGCAAATCACTGGTTGAGCAGACCAGAAATAACAATTTCTTTGCTCTACATGCACCTGCAAACACACTGACCTGGCTCACCTGCAAGAACACAGGAGCTTTGAACTTTAACCTAGAAAGTCAGCATCCCACTCAGGCTTGCTGGAGCTGGAAGAACCACATAGTCCTTTTAAAAAGTGTACTATACTAAATACCATCCACTCAATAAACAACGAGATGGAAAAAAAATGCTGGATTAACAAGAACATCATTGTGCCAGGTCTGCTGTAAGGTCTATTATACAGTACTTTGTCTCACCTAACTTTCCTTGTTCTGCAGGGAAGAGTTTTCATTAGTTATGAAAAGGCCCATAAGTTAGCAATTTTTTACTCTACCCTCCCAAATAGTCCTCCAGATTTCTTTTTTAATTTTTACCTTGCTGTTTATAGTTATATTCATCCCATTATTGTTAATCTAGATGTCTACTGTATTTTTGCTAGTCTGGTTGCCAGAACTGGCAGGTAAAATCTCCAAATACTTTTTTTCCCCTAGAACAGCCTCTTTGAGAAATCTGCTATTCTAATATGAAATGCTATAGAAGATCTAAAATACTGTGAACCTGGATAGCTTCATGTTGAAGTCAGTGACACAACTCTGAGTAATTTTCCTGGGAAAGGATAATATTCTGTAATACAAGACCTCTAAGAATTCAGTATTTCTTTAATGCAACCAAAACTTTTTTCCATTTGAGCATTTTCTATAAAATCCACAAATGGAGTTGTGACAGTAACAGTCAGCCTGAATTTGCTAACAAGTGCCTGGGCAAAGACAGGAAAAAAGAGAATCTTTGTCTTTAGGTATTCACATGCATAGCTACAGTGTGAAATGGAGAATGATGCCCTCTACCAGAATGGTTTAAGTGTGAAGAGCCTTGGGACTGGCCAGCTTTGGGAGATGACCTGACAGGGTTAATAAATGATCAAATGTCCTTCACAATAAGTGAGAAAGTGAGATGAGACAAACTGTAGTCTCTAGAAGTGAAAAACTGTTTTGTTGGATAATCTCATTTAAACTTCATGTGAAAAAGTGCTCTGTCTGAAAAAGACTTCAAGATGGCAATTAGACTTTCTGTCTGGGGAAACCCAAAGGCATCTACTTAGAGCCCCACAGCTATAAATGAACAGCTGCAGATCTTCAGGAAAGTGAGAACTAAAGGAATGCTCTATACTTACCACCACATATATGAACCATCCCTGTGTGAAATGGAAGCAGAAGATAAGCCAGCATATAAAAATACCTCTCATAAAACCAAAGCAGATTAGAAGGGCATACTTACATATATTATGGAAAGGACACCATTATAATTTTTAGTCGAAACATTCAGAACTATTTTCAGTTGTGACACAAGCACTTGAAAAGCAGCTGCAGTTGTGAACCCCCCAACTAGTGGGTCTGCAAGGTACCTCACAATGAAACCAATCTGGAGAACTCCAAATACAACCTGGAAAAAGGAAATACAACCTGAAGAAGAACAGCTTGTTAAATAACAAAAAGGTACACTTTTATTTGGAGATTTCTTATGCTTTGCTTTTTCTTTTTGTTGATGCAGAGTCTTAGAACTGTATTTCCCCCCATTTCAGCTTAATGTAGCTTAGTATGGTCCATCCAAGGAAATAAAGGAGACCTGAAGAAATGTGTGAAAGGAAGCTCCAGGATATTGCACCATTAGTATTCTGTTTCATGCAGGTCTTCTGCTCTGCAATCACAGGGCTGTTCTGTTCTCTGTGCTCCCAGCCATGCTGTCAGACACTCTACACACGATAAGAAGCTGTTAAGAGTTTGTGATAACTTCCCATCACTTTTATGTTTTTAGTACAGGAAAATGTCTGACTACTATAAGAAGGTATTTTCCTCCCGTTAACATTAAAGCAGTGTCAACCTTGTGTCTTCAAGGCAACTATTTTACCTGTAAAATTCCAACCAGGAACGTGAGAGTGCTAGCAATCAGCACTCTCTGTGCATCTCTGGATTCAGTGTCTATCAGGGCCACAGTGCCATTAGTCCCTGTAGCATTACTGCCTTCTATGAGAAAGTTCTCATCAGGGGCCATGCTCAATACAACAGATCCCACCATCAAACTGACTACTGGGAATGGACCTGTAATGACAAACAGAACACACTGAAGTTTAACACACACTGAAAAAAAAAAATTTTATCAGACTAGACAAGAAACTCTAGATCAGAAAAACCATGTAATACTGTAATTGGGTACACTTAGTGGTATCAGGGGACCAAGAGCTGCAGGCACTGCATACATGACTGCACCTTTAAAATATCTTTAAATACTGCTCCTTCTTTAAATAACTTATGTTGCACATACAAATATAAGTTAAGTTTCATGATTTGCTTGAGCCAGTTTAGGGCTGTACCAAGGCCAAAAGAGGCAACATGTTCAACACACTCCAACCATCTCCCTTGTGTCAGCATCACAACTAGACAACACAGGTCACCAATCTAGATGAAAGCAACATTTATTTCTTTAAGGTTTGGATTTCTTTGTTTGCTTGTGGGTTTTGGGTTTTTTTGTTGGCTGGGTTTTTGGTTTTTGTTATGGTTAGTTTTCAGCTGATCCAGTGTGCCACATGATCAGGGATCCCAACACCACGGCTGTGGCAGGAACATGATCCAGTGGGTAGGACCACATCTTTTGGCAGTACTGTGTTATTACATAGGCTAAAGATGACTGAAACTATACTTTGGGCAAGGCACAGAAAAAGTGATCATTGTGTCAGCAAACCACAATCTAAAAGTAATCATATTTGTTGCAGTTATTTACTAAAATTATGCAAGAAAGGAAAATGTCAAAAAATGCCTTAAAGATGGTTAAGTTAATTTTACAGGTACCTTAGAGGATGCTTCATGCTCATGCTTCCAAGAGCGTTGGGAAAAGCATTAAAAAAAATTGTTTGATCATCTAGAAAGTAGGAATGCCACCATAAGTAGATATAACAAGTCAGATCTGGATAGCAAATGTGAGCTGCTTGGTAGGAAGAGACTAACAAAGCTGAGAAAACATATGGAGACTTTTGATGCAGCAGAGAAGAAAGCTGATGAAAAAGTGTAGCACCATGCCAAAGCTCTGGGAGGGGAAAACAATGTGCTCTTGGTAGATAAGAAGAAGGAAACACTAGGTTTTGTTAGAATGCAGAAAAAGGAACTTCAGTGATCAAGCTGTAACAAGAATTTTAAATGTGAGAACTGACAGGAAGCACACGTCATATTCTAAAGGAAGTATGCAGAAAGAATCAAGAAGGTTTACCCACAGCCTTGATGTGAGGACCTAGAGTGGGGCTGGAGTGGATATACAAGTTCTGGGTCTCCACAACAGGCAACAAGAAGATACTGTCCACAGTAATGGAAAAAGGATGCAGCAAGTAAGGCTTGTAGAGAAGACTAAAAGAGCTCTGTTTTAGCCATCTTGAGCTTTAGCTGATTGACAAAATGTTTGTCATTCATACTGCCTACTGAGGCCTTGATCTTGTCATTTCTTGCATGGAGTGTAGCCAAAGACAAGATTTAAACTTCAGCACAAATTCAAGCAAAAAGTAGGGGTATACCCGAACTTGGCTATTATGCACAATTGCCTGTATAAAGAAGAAATAAACCTTAATTTCCTAAGATCCACCAATATTAATATTCACCATAGCCAATTTGTTTCAGAAAGTAGTTATATTGTATGAAATATGAATGTCTGCAGTAAGGATTAACACTTTGTAATAGATAATTCACTGTAACTTGAACACATGCAGTTACCAACTGAGATGTGCCTTGATGTTCCCAGGAAAAAGTATGTCAGGATGGGGAAAAAAGCAGAATAGAGACCATATCCAACAGGGACTGCAACCAGCAAAGCATATGCCAAACCTGAAATGATAGATCATCAAAATATCACATTTAAAATCTCTCAGCAATCTACTATCTTGTCTAGAATAGACTTTCAGAAAGATTCACTGCTTTGGTCCAGATGCAATTTAGAATATTTGTCTGTAAGTCAGTAGCAGGCACACAAGTGAGTATCAGTGACTGTGTATCCCATGCTGGTAGCTGAATGAGAAAGTACTGAGAGATGTTCTTGTATTTGCATAGGTAGCTCAATACACAGGCTGAGATAGGAAATTTAAGTGGAGAACATCGTTGCAAGAATGTGTTGCCTCTTGAGAGAAAAGGAGAATGTGTGAAGGTTCTGGTTACAGACAGAAATTTCAAGTGTGAGACTGAATTATTGCACAGCAAATATGCTTCAGTATCTTCAGCTCTTGTGAAAATACAGCCACTTCTTTTCCCAGCAGCAGCTTAAAAACTAAACTGCCAATAGTAAGTCACGTAAATGAGAGTCTTGGTTCTCCTTCCTTTGCATACCTGTGCAAGCTGTCAAATCCAGCAAGCAATTTAAAAAATTGCCTTCAAAATCATATCCCAGTTAGACAGAGTATAGTATTCTCCTTCAAAGATTCCCCAAAACCTGTCAGAGTTCAAACTGAGTTCAACTGAACTCCTGGTTGTTCTACTGTGACTGATGGGAGGACTGCAAACAACACACATAGTTGCTGGGAATAGGAACTTCAGGGATCTTAAGATCCCAGAAGCCTCTTTTTTTGCAAATATTTTGGCCAATTTTTCTGTAATGTATTTTCTAAAATTTCAGTTTTTTTAAAATTATAGCTAGATGTAGATTTGCAATAATTTGGGTTTTTTTCCCTTTTTTCTATTTTTTTTTTTAATTCATAGGTGGAAGACCAGACAGTATATTTTAAAAAATTGGTTTTACAAATGTATTCTAATTAAGAGAAAATCAGGCAACTGAAAAAAAAAATAAGGAGGTTATAGTATGAGCACAATAGCTGATATAAGTAATATGAAAGGTCCATCTAGCCCAGTTCACTTTAAAGAGGCACAGGGATCCTGTAACTGTGCCACTACCTTCAGCAAAGATCTCCCAGCTCTGACACTCTTCTTTGGGAAAGAATCACTTTCTTTATTTCGCAGGTCACCCCCTGCCTGGGGCAGGAGTTTGTAATGTTTTTTTTTCTGCCAGTCTCGGCCTTGCTAGCATGCTCCAAGGGAACAGACAGGAGGAAATACTTGTGTCTAATCGGGAATGCGTAAACTGCTCTCTTTGTTCCCAATGTAAATCTTTGTCCCCTTCTGCAAACATTTAATTTCCATTGAGGGAAAGTGTGGGATTGACACAGCTAGTTTTGCCTGCTGCAGTGCCAAAAAATTTGTGAAAATAGTGTAAGAACTCTACTGAGATTAAAGAAATGAGCGTGGTGAATGTGTCACGGTTCTAGTCAGTCTTGTCTTAGATGGATGGTGGATGCTGCCTCAGCCAGGATGGTTCTGCCCTCTGAGTCTTCCTTAAGTACCTCGTTTGAACTAATTTCTGCTTATTTCTGCCACTTTCCTGTGTGTTCATCAACTGAAAGCTTCACTAATGATTGGAATAAGGAAGTAAAGAAAACTTAATATTGCAAGCCATGTGCTCTAAATATCCATCAAGTTTAACTTTTTTAAAATTGTGAATACGTCACCACCTCCTTGACCTGAACAACCTTATGAGATGAATTTTAAAGAAGAGTAGATATCAAGGGGATTATTTCAGGGGAGTAACTAGATTTTGTAGGCAGTTGCAGAACTATAGGTAGGCTTAGACAACCAAAAAAGAGAAACAAGACCACACAACCTATCTGATTTACGGCAATGCAATTAAAATTCTAAATATCAAAGTAGATACTCTTCGAGTAAAACGCCTGGAAGAAAAGTTAAATACATCTTCATATCAGCACATCACAGGAAATTTAAATCTTATAGCCGAGGAAAGAAAAAAAGGAATAAATTAAACCCATAAATTATTTATTGCAAAATAATACCTAATATCTAGTATTAAATAACAAGCCCAGATTTGTAATTCCATCTGCATAACATCCCTGCGGGGCTGTCCTGGGGAGCGGGAGCGCCGCCGTGCCGCCTTTACCTTGCAGGGTGGCAACGAGGCCGGTGCTGAGCCCCGAGATGATGTCGCTGATCAGCCACTCTTTCACCCGGTAGTTGGGCAGCCACTCCAGGACGGGCAGAAAGGACTTGGCGATCTGAAAGGCCCTTTTCCTTGAACATCTGCGAGAAAACGAGTGATGAACGCACCCCACGGAGCTGCAACTGGAGCGCCCCGAGAGCCCCACAGTGACAGAGAGCCGGGCTGATGCACATTTAAATTTCAGGGGCAGCGGCCGTCACAGTCCTGTCCCAGACAGGGACGGGGCGCGTACTGGCGTCAAAAGCGCGCTCCCTGAAGAATCACCCGCGGGCAGCTGCGATGCGCAGGGAGCGGGGATGCGGCCGCTCGCAGCCCGGCGTGCGGGGCACGGCATCCCTGGGCGGCCGGAGTTTGCGGGCTCCGGCGCCCCCCGGCCCCGTCCCGCCGCTCGGACCCACCTGCAGGCCTCCTGCGCCCGCTCGCGGAGCGTGGGCGGCAGCGGCGGCCGCCGCTCGTTCTCCTCCTGGAAGCCGGGCTCGCTGTAGATGGGCCGCGCCACCACGTAGTGGCTGAGCTCGGCCGGCGGCTCGGCCGCCCGCCCGCCCGCGGCCATGGCCCCGCCTGAGGCGGCGGGCGGCGAGCGCGGCCCCCCCTGCCGGCCCCGGGCCCCGCAGCGCTGTCCGCGTCCTGAAGCGCGGCCGCGGCGGCTCTGCCCGCTCCCCGGCCTGGGGCAGGGCGAGCCGGCCCCGCCGCCGCCGCATTTATACGGCCGCCCACGGCCCGCCGCTTTATTTACGGGGAAACGCAGAGAGCCGGCTCCGGGCCGGCCCGGGCGACGCCCCCTCGTCCCCCCGACACGCCGCCCCGACAGCGCCCGGCCCCGCGGGCGGGGGCTGCACTTCAAAGGCGGCGGGGGAATGACTCTGGGGCTTGCTGCACGCACACGATCCCCGCCGACGGCTGATGGCCTCTGCCCCTCGCCAGCTGCCCCCAAGAGCCACCTGCCCGCCGGCGGCCGGCCAGAGCGCTCGCTGTTAAGGAGAGCCTCGGGGAGTGAGATAGGGCCGGCCGCTCTGGCGCACTGCCCGGCCCGCACGGAGCCTCCTTGGAGCTCCCGAAGGCCTGCCGCGTTCCACGACCCGAGTTTCGGGAATCGTCTCCGTGCATAGATACAAATGCCTGGTAAACAGCACCTGCTTTCCGAACCACCCCGAGCTCACGCAGGAGCCTCGGTGGGAAGAAGTGGCTCAGGCCCCACAGGCTCTTGGCGTCACACCTGGAAGGACGGAAAGTGGCCCAGGGCTGCAGCTTCTGGTTTGCTGAAGGAGGCTCGTAGGGAATGACTCCCTGACAGCCCCGCTGTAATTTAGGATTACAGATAGGACTGGGGCTGAAAAAGTCAGTCCTGCATGCTGAATACTGCTGGCTACATTTCAGCTCTTCTATCTTATGTACCGAAGACAACCTAGCAAAGATCTTGCAGGAGTGAAGCAAAGCACGTGTCCTCCTCACTGAGGAGACTCCCTGAAATCAGTGCCAGTGTTTCAGCCAGCAGCAAAGAGGTGCTGAGGGTACAGCACCAAGCAAATATTTGTTCAATGAACTACTCAGGCATGGAGTTGGTTTCAAAGCAATGAAGTATAGTCCTAACTTCAGACATGTTGAAGGCAGCATTACTAAAATGAAAAGCTATTTGCTGAAGTAATTTTTGTAGGGTTAACAAAATTCAGGTTTCCTAATTCTTCAACTGGCTTCCCCTCTGCTGCATTTTAAGGAAATCTGGATAACCTGCTGAACTGTTTTGATCTGAGCAATGTTGTATCCAGCAATGAAGCAGCCACCCTCCCAAAACAGGTCCCAGCATTTTGTAGAAACCTGCAAGCATGGCACTTGAGTCAGTAAAAGCTGCCTTGTTCCAGAGGAACAAGGAAAGTGGTCTGATGTAAATGCTACTTAATCCAGGATGGGAAAGCTTCCACATTTTCTCATTAGCAGGTAATGGTATGGGGAAATGGAAATAATATTGGAAAAGACATATTAGACATATTCTAAAGCACATACTGAAAACTGAGCTGGCACCAAAACTGAGTAATGTATTGGGCTAGAATCCACTCCAGATAAAAATGGAACAGCATGAAAAGCAGTTTTGAAAACCAACTTTAAGCAGCTGTTGTGATAACATCATCTTAGTTCTAAAATTAATACAAAGACAATGAAATTACTCCAGCAGGTATAATGGTATCTAGGGTAATCATAAAAGCAAAGAACAGCAAAATCATTTGCAGGAACCCAGTGTAGATGCCCTATGCTTACCATGGAAACTCAGTTTTCAGGACTGGCTGTGTATTACATTTTTTTTTCTCCTAGAATACCCACAAAACTACAATTATCTTATTACTTATATAGCTAGGATTTTAGAGGAGAACTGCTTGATATCAAGAGGAAAATACATAGTACTGAACAAGTAATTAACACAATAAGGGTACAGTCAGAAGAATCAGAGTTGACTGTAACTCACACTCTTTGCAAATTTGTTTCCTGCAGCACGTGTCTGCCTGAACATTACTCCAAGCTTCAGCACCTCAGGTGATGCAGTAGGAGCACCTGCAAATGCTGTACAAGTGGGAACTCTGTAGGACCATGAATATTGGCAGGACAGAAGTTTGCAAGTTCAAGGACAAGAGGTTTAAAAAAAAAAAAAAAAAAAAAAAAGCTTTGTGTAACACAATGCATTTACTAAAATTTGCAAAGACAATCATTTCAGGAGGAGGCTGAAGATAAACCCTAGCCCAGAATGGATCCCATACACAGAGACACGTCTGTGTCAGATCAAATGCAGTGTGTTTCTGAACTGTGATGTTGCTGATCCCACTCAGGATTAATCTCCCTGCCTCTTCCCTTTCAAGCTAGAAGGCAGACTCTTAGTTTTTTATTTTTCAACTTTAGCTTTTTTTGGTTGGCTGGATTTTTTTTGTGGAGGGCTTTGTTGGATTTTGGAGGGAAGGGAGTTCAGAAGTTTTTTTAGCTTGAAATCTGCATCAGTCTTCTGAATCCTTTTGTTTACTTTATTATTTGCTATTATTTTCTAATTAGTTCATGTTCATTTTGTACTTGGTATGAAACAAACAACCTAGGCCAGATACACAGCCTGTTTCCAAGACCTCTGCTTCACTGTATGCTCTGTTTCCTTAGACCTCTAATGCCCAAGTCATGTCTGGAGAAGAATCAAAGCCTAAGATTTTGTCCATACTGGCCAAGAATAACAGTTCCTCTCTTCCTTCCTCTCACATTTTCCATTCCATACCCTGTTGAACTCTCAAAGAAAGGAGTAGTTTAGCACCTTCTTCCATAGTCACAGGAACAAGGATTTAAACCTCACACTCAGTAAGATGTAGCATATGGTCTCACCACCTAGGTGAGAAGCTATTACACTATCTTGCAAAATACAATTATCACCAAAGCTACTGCCTCTTCTGGCTGTTTTCAAAGACAAAAACAAATCAAATCAGGCTACACAGACAGTCTGACCTCAAGCAGCAGGATAAAGGGTTAAAGCAACAGCTATTTTATGTCCAGAGTCTTGCAGACGTTCTTTTATGACAGCAGTAATTTGTGTCCAATTTCCAGAGGAGTTAGAGAGATCCTTCCTGTATTCATGTTCCCTGGTAGCTGGTTTTGGCATCTCCTCTCTTCCAAGAGACACACTAGAGCTCCTATCTAACACCTACTGGTCACTAAACTTAGTGGGGAGGTTCCCAGTCACCGAACCCTGGTGCACCCAAGTATGTTTGAGCATCCAAACATCCCAGATGCACTTCATGCAGACCAAGACCACCTTCACACAGTCCTTCAGGGAACCTTTCAGCATGTATAGTCCTGGGCTTTATAGTCTGCTTCCCTCTCTGCTTAGCTCTCCCAAAGCTGGAGATGGAATAGCAAAAGCTTTTCACTTGCCTTTGCAGGTGATGGAAAAACTCCCTTTGGACCACAGCTGCATTTCAGAGTGGACACAAACCTAGAGGGACTCTTGTTTTTCTCACAAATACACCTTGCAATGCTTGTCCCTATTTGTACATTACCTCATAAACAGAACACAAATGCTACAATTTATAATAGAAAATAAAACATTCCACATTATTCCTGAACTGAGGATGCTCAGTTCTAGAACTGTTTTCAGACACTCCAGAATTAATGCACAGAGTACTGAAGCACAGGAATGACATAACTGAGAGTAGATTTTCCAACTTTTCTGTAAAATGACTTGTATTAGGTTGTAACAGGATCCAGATTACAGCTGACAGGGGGATAAGCATTGTCCAAAGGCAAGGCAAAATGAGGGCTTCTGTCCTAGAGCAAATTCAGAATTCCAAAGAACACTTGAGAACTGAGGCAGTCATGTAGTACTTTTACAGTAACTTCGCATTTGAAAAAACAAATGTCACTTCAATGCTGAGAGAAAAGCTGAGCTTTCACCCTTTACAAGAAGCTAGGAAAGCACAGTGTCTTTTCAATGAAGCTATGTAGCCAGGGACTACTGTGGCAGCAAACACACAGGAGTGCTAATGCAAGGGTACATTTTCAGAGAAGACTGCACAATTTATGTTATTAAGAAGATGTATTGTTGCATGTTTGTTGCAAAAATAAAAACAGGAAGAAACATCCTGCCTAGCTACAGGTGCTTTCATTTAAGGTAACACCAAAGCATGCAGCCAGGTCTATTAATATTCAGGTCAGCTCTCATGCACCCATCATGACCTCACTGCTTTCTTGACTCAGCAGAAAAAGGGGTTTATGAAAAAAATAATTTCTTTAAAATTTATAGAAAAAAAAATACAAAATTGACAGAATTTTATACTGTCAGTTAAACCTGTGCAAATATTTTTAGAATACTCTCTCCCATGCTTCCCCAATGAAGTATGGGAAATGCACATTTTTACTTTTGTAGAGGGAAAAAAGGCTCTGAAACAACCAGGCAATTACTTTGACATTATTTAAAGAGCTCCAAATTCTTACTTCTGGAGACATACTCAGAATAAATTAACTGTCCAACATGAATACAAAAGTTATTTTGATTCCACCAGTATTAGTGGAGATTTAACTATTTTCAGCTTTTCCCCCACAACACAGGCACATGACCAAAATGTGATGCAACAGACCGAAAGATAAGGAGATAAAAACATGAAATTTTGATTAGTTCTTTCCCTGGATACCAACTATAACTTGAGCATTACCAATGAGAGAACTGTAGTTAAAGTTGATCAACTCAGACTCCCACAAGCCCTGAAAGCATATAATGTGAAACAATGCAAATGCAAACTATTCACAAGGATCTGCCATCTACTAGAATGTCCAGATACACTATTTAGACCTACAATTTTACAAAACCCATGTGCTTTCCAAGAATAGAGTTCTACATAGCAGAATCTACAAAATAATTTTAATCTGAATAACAGAAGACTATTTTTCTGTGAACTAGTCTGAGCCTCCAAAGAGCTGGAAGTTTGGTAATGCAACTCAGTCAAACGTGTGTGACGGTCCCCAAAAGACAAGGACAAAAATGATGGTTGTCATACTCTGTGACAGGGAAACCTGACAAAGGATCCAAGTAATGGACACGACAGAAGTGAATGGAGGCAAAATACAAAGTCTGTGCATTTAAGGAATTTCCAATGCAGGGACCAGTTCCCTGTGGCCCAGTATCAAGGTTTTCTGTGTAATGTATTACAGCATGTTCCTATCATGTGTTCAATGCATGTTGCATGTCTGGAAAAACCCAGCCTCATTCCAGCTCCAAGGGAACAGTGCATACCATCCTGTACTCCTTCACACTTCAGTCATGCTCTACAGCAAAAACTGTGTAAAGCAGTGTTCCTTCTCAAGGAGAAAATTATTGGTACTGTCACTGCATTCACAGCCATCCATTTTTTATTCCATGTTATTTTTTTAAGATAAATTTTTAGGGTGAAAAGTGTAGTGCACAACATCATTCATTATAAGCTTCTAATTTTCTACCCCATTATCTACTTATACTAGCAGAAGAAGTGTTTGAAATTTGAGCAGATAAGTAATTAATAAGCAAGAGTTATTAGCTTTTGTTTGGTGTCTTGAAGTAAGAAACATTCATGAGTTTTTTTGTTCTGTTATTTAAACCAGCATTTGTTATACCTCCAAGGCTTCCAACCACAGCCTTTGGATCTGACTGGAGATAACATTCCACCACAATTTTAAATATTTGAAAAAGGGCGGAGGAAAAAAAAAAACCAAAGACGTATTCAACTACATCTTCAAAACATGTGTATGCAGGTTTGAAAAATCCGTAACTTTTCCTGGAAGTTTTTATATGAATAAAAAAAAAAAAAAATCTTGAGTGTCACAGAATCTCTGAAAACACATTCCGTTCTACTTCAGCAAGGGTAAAGTGTTTTTTTAAAACATATGCCTTCTTATTTAATATGGTATGTTATTATGCCTTATACTATTTGATAAGCTGTGTTTAAATTCCAAGCTAAACAAATCCTATTTCCAGAGCAAGCAAAACTACCACTATGAAGACCGTATTTTCAAGAAGAGTTAAACATCACCAAGTTACAAGTATATTTTGTTCCTAGTACATATAACTATTAACTATGATGAGGCAGTTAATACTGGGAGAGATTTACAAGAATAAATCCAGAAACCATGAACTTAAACAATCCCTTTAATATAACAAACATGTCAAACTTTCAAATATAAACTGGAACCAACTAACTCAATACAACAAACAAACTCAAAACAACTTTCCAAAAAGGTCTTATGCAAAACAGTGCACATTTATTTGAGGTATTGTATCCATGAAAACAAAACAGAACAAACCAAACTGTCTACATTTAAGAAGATTTTTTACTTAGCGAGGCAAAAAAAGTTAGATGGTACAGAAGGAGTAAAACAATGTAAAGAGTGTAAAAATAAAGACTGCTAATACTAGCCAACCCAAAACTTAAGTATCTCAGTATATTAAAAAAATAAACCAGAGGCATGCAAAATATTGTTAAAATAAACTCAAATCCATGTGGCTAAAGTGAAAGTCACAAGCTAGTGAGGTGGATTTAGAAAATGCAATGTTTCTTTCTTTATTTTCCTTAGACTGATTGTCATTCAGTTTTCCACTGATAAAAAGCTTTCAGCCTTCTTCAACCCACTGGGAACTGAATTTTTAAGACTCCAAACAGGTGCTCAAAGGAGGTTTAAGTAATTGTTTTTATGATCTAGAGTGATATGCAACCTCACTCAAATGCTACAAGCAATGGTGATCTGTTACCATTATGGGAGGAAAAAGCTTGGAAAACAGGTTGCTCCAGGTGGAGTTGAAAGATTTTTGAGTTTGTCCTCATGAGAGCAGTGACGAACTGCATGGTAAATCCGGTAAGCCACTTAACATTTTATTTGCATTTTGGCAACCGATACATTAGAGGAATCTGAATAGTGACCTGCAATGCACGTGCTTTTTGGAAAAATCAAGTTTTGTTTCAGGTATGCATCAGGAATATCCAGCACAAGACTTCTCTCATTGAAGCAACTGTAGCGATGCCATCCATCTTTGATGCACTTACAGGCCTTTCTTATCTTCTGCTTTATTTACATTTTGCTGAAAAGAAACAGATTAAAAAATAATTTAAGGCAAGATCAGAAACCACTGGCTCCAGACACTGCATTTTGCCCCTTTGCAGTCACACCTGATTTGTTCACCGTACACCTTTCTAAGCTGTAGTTCTATCAACACTACCCCACAGAATACCTGAGCTTCTGCTGCCAGCACTCAAGGCTGTGCAGCCTAGTTCTGTTCCCACTGGTGTCACAGCTGAGCTGTGCAGCAAACTCAGCAGAAAACACTTTCTGCTATCAACTCATTTATCCTTGGGAGCTGCACCTATTGTGTGCTCAGTACCTTCTGTTCTTTCCACTCAGAGGTAAACAGAAGATGTAAGGATGTGTGTTTTAGACCACAGGTCTGTTAGAAATGCAGCAGGACTACTATGGCTCATCATACAGGGAAGCACAACAAGGACAGGCCATGCATGGTGGTCTTGAATTGAACACAGAGATCAGCTGAGCAATCTCTGTAGAAATACAGGGTGAGGCTGGGAATGAGTAAATGGTTTCACTGAGTACAGGGAAAAAAAAGATTATTACCAGCCCAAAACTGCCTTTTTTTAAATTAACACAGGACAGAACAACTCTTCTGGAAAAGCAGGT
The DNA here is from genome assembly GCF_009819655.1 of Sylvia atricapilla. Classification (NCBI taxonomy): domain Eukaryota; kingdom Metazoa; phylum Chordata; class Aves; order Passeriformes; family Sylviidae; genus Sylvia; species Sylvia atricapilla. The sequence continues at coordinate 9,667,417 of NC_089144.1, forward strand.
CACCATAATTTTAATGATCATTTATTTTCTCCCAAGACCACTACTTGTAAATAGGCTAACTTTCATTTTCACTGAATTTTGCTTGAGGCAGATGTCAGGTATGGAGCATATGAACACCTGTCAGACAACTCAGAAGTACAGACTCCTAGTTCTACCAGAAATACTTACTGCATATCCTATGGGTATTATAGCTACAGACATAAACTCAGTCAAACAGCTAATTGAACTTTCAATTAATATGTTTGGTTTTTTTTTTAAATTAGTTTGTACTTCAGTTTGAACTTTATAGTAGCTTGTTTTTAGCCTGGGCTGTTTGTTGGGTTTTTTTATCCTTATGTATCAACAGTATTGCAACATTTATAATCCAGGATTGCAAAAGCATGTTTTAAGAGCAAACACAATAAAATTACTTTTATAAATTGTGTATATACTCCCTCTGTGACACACACCCACCCATACCTCCTATAATTTTCTTAAAGTATTTCAGTTTGATCACACCTGCAGAACCATCTGAATCTTATTTTACAAGTAACAGTAAAATTGAAGCTAATGATAACTCGAGTTTGTCCAAGTGCAAAAAAGAAAATGCTAATAACTTTGCAAAACAAAAATCTACTACTTCGAAGAAGTTTAAGGAATGCTGCCAGTTGTAACTTTATGCTATCCTAAAGATTTTAGTAAATTCTCTTGCACAATAAATACCAACAAACAGAATTTTGCTGGTACAATTTCAAAACACAGTACTTGTATGGTGATCCAGAGCCACCTACCTGAAGCTGTTCAAATTCTTTCATCAGTTGATCATATTCTCTTCTAAGGCCTTCAGACTGCTTTTTAACTGCAGCCACTTCAGTTTTTGCCTTATGGAAAGCTGTAAAATACCAAAATTGGTGTTTTAATTATTACCTGTATTCCTGCAGTTCCTCAGAGCCCTAGATGTGCATTAGGACTCCACTGCAGTAGACAGTCCTTCCTCTAAAAAAGCTTAGAATTTAACACAACATCACAGATGGACACATGAAGAGAGGCTGAGGACAGGGCGAGGAAAGAGAATGACCAATGTTCAGAAAGACCAGCATGAGGAATAGGAAGGGCCTGTTAGAAAGGTAGGGGTGAGACCATTAAACTCCTGAAAGAGGTAACTAGTGATGACTACAGTGTTCTGTCACATTGCAGGAGACAGTTCTAGAAAAACAAAACTATGCAACTCCAAAATCAAAACTGTCAGACCTCTTAAAAAGAACAGGGAACTTAAACACTGGGCAAGATTTGACACAGCAACTGAGATGATCTACAAAACACAGTAAGGAGGAAGATGATAGATGATTACAGGAGCACAGATCTCACCTTTTCACCCTGTTCTGAATTTTACCCTGCATGAATTAATTGATTAGTAGCATCAGTTAATGGATGAAAAGGCAGAAATGGTGGTGGGTGGATAAACAACTCTGAGTAGGTTTTTAACATCAGCAAAAAGTAATTATTACTCCACTCCAACTCAACACAAACTGAGAGCACATCTATGCTGCAGTACCAAACAGCCTAAGACTCCATGGGGGGTATTTTACAATGCAGGATAAAACAGCACAAAGTGTCATAAAGCCATTAGTGCTAAGCTGTTACATAAGGTAATTTAGACATTCTCATACTCCTCTGCTATAGCTGTCTCAGGGATCATTATATTTCTCTGATGCAGCGCCACAAGCATAGTGTAAATCTTGATCTATTCATGTGAAAACAAAGAAATGTTGTTAATGACCTAGTAAGGTTGCCTCACATGGCCACTTGAGCCCAAACGACCAAATCTGATGATACAAATAAAAAAAGAACATTTGCAAATTTCCTTGTTTGAAAAGTGTGAATCTATCCCTTTGACTGTGAACTGCCTGAGAGAGACTCTTTTTCCCCAGAGATCTCCACTGCACTCAAGAACTGCAGCACCCCTAAAAGCCTGTTCTGGAAAGACGAGGAGCTAGATGTGGTTTCTGTTAAGTGCTGAGTTACAAGCAGTCTGGTGTGAGCCAGATTTCTCTTTTGGAGCTAGTTCCTGAAACATCAGGAAATGAGATTTGACCACTCTCCTACATGCAAGAAGGGGAACAACTCTCTCACCCAAAATTTCTGCTATTTTTGAATATTTCATTTGAATGTATAGATGAAAAAAAATTCTCATTTAAGAACTCTGCAAGTGGTTTTCCTGTAACAGGACTTTTACCTACCCTGAAATCCTGATTCACTGGAGTCAATAAGACTTCTCTCTATTGATTCCAACATGATCAAACCCTCATAATTTTTCTTTAAATCCCTTCTTTCATATTGTTACACAGTTTTCCTTCATCCTATAATACAGATTTTCTAAAGGTTTTTATTTGGAATAACTTTGATTTCCACACACGTGACAAGTCAAACCCCACTGAATTTACTCTCTCTCTGATCTCAGTACTGTTTAAAATATTCAATAGTAAAATTTGAATATCAATAAAATAAACTTGTGACAATTTGATAAACTTCTGGATTTGAAGTTGTAGGGAAAAAATATACATATGCTATTTCACTTCTCTAAGAATCTGTTAATAAGAAACATAAATTTTGTTTTTGTTTGAACATCCTTGTACATAGTATAGTAAAAAATAATAATATCTCACTTCTGAAGAAGCTGTAACTCAATGTTATTGATTTAATACTATTTAGTTATTTATAAGTAGCAGCACAGTACTTTAGTTGCAACTAAAAACTACTTTATCTTTAAAACATGAACAAAATATCTAAAAGTATCTATGAACCAAGAAAGCAAACAAGCTACTGCATTGTTTTAATGTTTTGACCAAAACAGATGTATGACAGAAGTACCTCACCTAACCCTAGAAGAAGAAAAAGCAAAGAACAGATTGTCCTTTCCACCTGTGTTGGCTTTGGACAAAAACCCCAAAACATCAACAAACCACCAAATCCAGACTCATTCCTGTTGGGGCCGTACAATTAAAAGGATCATCACGTCTTTGACAACCTGAGCTCCTCAGGGCCCCCATTTCCCTGGATGTGAAGCACCACAGTGCTCACACACCAGTGCCCAGCTCCTCTGGGGCTGCGCGAGCACTGCAGTGCAGCCGAGCTCTTCAGGTACACTGCTTGGCATATGGATCCTATCATATGGACACGGATCCAGCAGGAAACAGGAGATCCTTTGTGTGCACAGGACACTCAGTTATTATTTCTGGCTTCCATCTGGCCTGTTGCTTTGCCTCACAGCAGCACAACAGCTGGACTGGCAGCAAACAAGCCCCCACAGCTGACACCTCCCACCAAGTCAATGCATGAGCAGGCAGGAGGTGAGGTGCTGCTTCTATATTAATGCACCCTTGAGAGGAATAATCAGTAAATTCCAAACACACAATCCAGCCTCAGTACTATGAGGGGTAGGCTATGTTTTTCCATTCCTTCTCCTTCCAAGAAAAATCAACAAACTATTCCTAGGGCAGTGTTTCAATGGAAGACATTTGTGGAAAGCTTTATCCCTTTAAACTTACGTGTGATTGAAGGTACAAAAACTAATGTAACATGTATGGTCTGGGAAAACTAGAGAATATTTTTTCACTGCTTTCTCTTAATCCTGTTCCAGGAGAGACAGTTTACTTCAGATTGCTCTGAATTCTAAGGATGAGGAACAAAACTGCTCTGAGGAGCTACATTACCACAGTGCAGCAGCTGTAGCATTTCTATGATCTCCTCATTTCAACAATGATGGAGAATCTAACACTAAAACCAAAGCCAAACAGCAACAAAAACAACTAATAATTCTTTGGGCATTTCCTTGCACAACAACTAGTCCTGGTCTGACTAAATCATTTGACTTACGCTGCTTGCTACTAAGGAAACGATCTGGAACTTACATTAGCATTGCTCACAATACAAGCCTACAACCCAAGTGATTTGGACTAGTTGAAGAGGAAAAAAGAGCCCTGTCTTAAAAGAGTTTTCAAGTTAAAAAAGAGCTATTCACATTTAAGAATTTAGGCACTGATGGCTCAAGAGATTTGCCAACAAACATGCTGTAAGGCTGGGAACACAACTCCAGTAACTCTAACTCAAGTAACTCCATACTAATTCTGAATTCTCTTCTTGAGATATAATGGTCAGAATTTAAAATGAGGAAGGCAGGGCCAAAAAATCTGCAGATTTGCTTCAAGTACCTTTTCCAACATCAAACAAAATTTTGTTACAAGAAGGATGTTATAGCATCATCAGATGGCATAAACAGCCTTGTATAATAAACCCGTGCTTGCTGTATGCAGCCATCTCTTCCACTCAACAAATGTGAGTACCAACTCTTGCTGCATGTGACACTGCAATGGCTCCCACCCTTGGTTATCATCTCACAGTTTTGTAAAATGTCAAATAAGGTCAGACAGACCTTGTATCTCAACTTTCCTCTGCCATTGGCTAAATAAGAAGACTGTGGCCAATTCTTTAAACTTGTTTGTTTTTAAATGCTGGAGTGCATCAGTGAAGCTCAGTATAGCTTTCATATATGGCACTAGCCTACCCAGCAACACCAAGGCCAAACTGAACTCTCCCTTGCAGCAGTTTTATGAAATGTATTCCCAGTGTCTGTATTTTTAACATGTTTCAAACATGTAGTAATCTTCACATTTAAGTAAGAGCTGTACATCTGTACATGCCATGCATACTTTCTAGAACAGCCAGTAGTTGGAAGTTATTTCAAAATCAGCCCTCCACATGAATTGTTGCTCTCTTCCTGTCTCCACCAACACTATGCAGCCATGAAAAAAAGAACACTCGTGCCAGTCTGTACACAAAACAAACCCCTTTAAAGGATGCATGGAAGTTCCATTAGAATTTCCTCCTGCCCCACCATACAGCTATGACAACAATATATAAACAGAATATTTTCAGAAAAAGCTGAACTGAAGTTTAAAAGCACCTAAATGACTGATGAGCCAGTACATATTTCATGAAACCCTGTTCCTGCCCCAGCAAAAGGACCACTGTAAGGACAAAAGGCTTTATGAAACTTCTGTCAGGTCTAACCTCATGCCCACTTGCAGGCAATTTGTTTTGTTGTGGTTTTTTGAATTGTTTTCCAAACTATCACAATGAAACAATACCATGGCATGTCTTCTTTCCCCAGAAAATTGCTAATGGTCCTAAGGCCAGTAGCCATACTGAGAACCTTTATTATCTGAATCAATATTTTGTTAGAAATATGTTTAATGTGTAGCAGAAGAAACATTCTCACATCTGTACTGGGCATTGCTACAAGTACGTACATTTATTTCTAGATATCAACAAGACATTTTCATAATATATGCATATCAATAAAATACCATCTCAGAAGTTTCTAAACAGTCATGTTATTACATGTCTAGGTATGCTAAAAATGGATTTAGGCTCTCAAGGGGCTCGCCCCACTGCTGGGTGCCTATAAAGCCCTGACAACAATATGTGGGTCTGCAATAGAATACTGAGGAACTAGCCTTCTCTGCTTAATTTCCAAAATAAAGCAAAAAAAGGCATTAAGTGTAATAGAAAAGTCAAGCCTGAAAAGAAAGCAAATTTGGTCAACACCCTTAAAATTAATTTCCAGCCTTTCCTCAGATTTTACTAATTTCACTGCTCAGTCTTGTATTTTGATTCTTCCTCCTCATCTGTTCAAAGCATGGGAATAAGGTCTTCTTAACTTAGGATTAAATTAAACAAGGAGAGAAAAAAAGTAGTCTCTGTTTTCTGTAAAAGGTAGAAAGCTGAAGAACTAGAGATGAGTCTCCTGAAAGTCTGCAAAAATCTGCCTACACTTTAATTTCAATCAGAATTTCAGAAAGAGAAGACATACAGTATTTCCTCTGCCAGTTGTAAAAAACTTTACAGGATTCAAAACTTTATAGGAAATTTGCACGACCTTTAAAGTCACAGCACTAATCTGATACTAAACTGTTTCCACAATTGTGAAGTAGGTGTACATTTAGGATTCTTCCTGGCTGCCACTGTACTGACTTAAACCACCTTGCAATTTATGTCCTACTTTAAAATAATTATTATAATAATGTATTACCGTGCATCAGCAGCTTAGTAAGTGTCCCAGACCAGAGCAATGGATACTTGAAACTGCTTTTGAAAAGAAAAAGATTTTCCTTTCAAGCAGCAAAAAAACACCCAAACACAAACCTCCTACCAACCAAGAACAAAATCCAAATTTACGACTCTTACTAATACTATAGCTGAAAAACAAACAGTAAGAAAACCTCAAAAACCAAAACCAGTCAAGATTTGATTTTTATACTAGTTTTCTATTGTATTATTATTAGGTGACACCCTTTATACTCTTCATCTCTCCCCCTGCCATTTCATGGATTAGACTTTACGGACACAGAGAAAAGGTTACTTTAATCATGTGAGCTCAGTAGCATGAAACAAATGAAAAAACATGAAACACTTGCTTAGAAGAGGCAAAACAAACTTTCCAACCTCAGCTTTCATTTTGTGTAATGCATTTTTCACACTTAGTGAACATGACAGTCAACACTCACCTACGCAGCTGCAGGAATTTCAAAAGAAAACAGTAAATTTCATTCACCTTCTCTAACACTCTATAGAAAGCTGTGTCTACAGATGTGGTTGTTCTTATCAAGTACTTTAAGTTTTCTGGCTATCAATTTGCTCAAAATAATATGTAAGAAAACTTACAAAGACTTACCTCAACACCACGCCAACTAGGTGCCCATGGTAATTCCCATACCACCCATGGGGTTTTGGCAACAAGGGGGGTGGCATCAGGAGAAGGGCTATAAATATTTCCCTTTTCACCCCTTAGAAAGACCCTCTCTACAACTTTTGCCCTCACAAAAGATTCAAGCATACCTTAATTTATACATCTTTTGGATGGACAACATCCCATGGGGAGAATGAAGCTGAAGCAGCATGAGGTAAATCTATTTATTCCTTAGCTTTCTCTAGCATTCCTGACTGAAAAACTTCCATTATATTAGTGTTGCATACCACCAGTTAGTTTAAATAAAACATAAGCATTTAAATTTTCCATTGATCCTGTCACTTCAAAGGCACTTTCCCCCCCTTTCTTCAAGAAAACAGCAGGAGAGGGGAAAACCTATCATCAAACATGCCTGAGAATGTGAACTAATGAGACTCCCTATTTAAAGATTCTTGTTGCTTCAAGCCCAGCTGAAAACAGCTGGTTTACATTTCTCATTTGAATTCCCAGTGGACAGGGAAAAAGGATCCATGAAATACTTCTGAAAAATTTATTCTTACAGTGTTCTAGCAGTGCCAGGCAATCTGAAAGTGGGGCTATGTTTTGATGATAACATGGTATCTCGTACCAAGAAAATTTGTATTTTTGTTACAGTCTGATCATCTGATTAATGTTTACAAGATTGCAGGCAGTGTTATCTTAAAACACTGATTTCAGATGAGCAGGTGTTGACAGGCATCACGCACCCTGAGATCCCAGTTAGACAGAACCAAACAGGTAAAATCTGCTTCTGTCTCAATCTGGGCTGCCTGTAAAGCAGTTTTGACAGCCTAAACCTTAAACACGGAAGCTGCTAACGAAAGTATTGTGTTACAAATTGCACGGTATGTTTCCTTGTAAACAAAGAAAATACTAAAAAAGCTAACATCTTAACACCTCAGCTGCAAAACAAATATAAATTTAGAATACTAGTCAAGGACTTTTCTGTTGTCTCACAGAAACCCTATGGTAGTAAAAAACCTCAACCACAATACTTTCCCATTTTATACAGGGAGAGTGGCTGCTGTGTATGACATGAAAGATCAAACTGATGTCTATAAGCAACCTGCAAATGATTCCATGCCCTGGTCATGTCATTGATGAAGACAGGTCAACACCATTTAAATATATTGGTCCATCTTGTAAATAATTACAACTTAAATAAGGTGTTCCAATTACACCTTATATATTTCGATAATGAACACATTTACTAAACTATTGGGATGGCAATGGCATGTTTTGTCAGCTCCTAGTCAAATGTAAAGAAACCCCATGCCAAGTTTTCTGGAAACAGAAGAAGTTAGTTCATGCTATAACTAGAATTTTTTTTTTGACATTCAGTGTTGAAATCATCTTTTTCTTATTTGCAAAGATGTCCTAACTAATACTCACCTTGTGACGTCTTCTGTAGCTCTGCTTTCAAACGTTCAACTTCCTCCTTCAACTTTTCCTCAGTTGCATCTGTTGACTCTTTCTTTTTACCATTTCCTTTTCCACTCAAAGCCTATTAAAAACACAGTTTGCTACAATTAATTTTATTTTCATTAGTCTGATATTAATGCAAAATCATATCCAGGGAATGTCAGCCCTGATCTCGCAAAGCATTAGGTTTTATTAAATGTCAACCTGACACAGGCAAATAGTCATCAAAGAAAAAAAATCCGCCCCCCAAAAAAAAGGAAATAAACAAGCTCAGTGTTCTAGGTAATGGCATACTTGTAACAGAATGGTGTTATCTCCTGTGTAAGAGTACTTTGCATGTCTCTATTAAATGTACAACTTCCATTTAGGTTATGAAATGGACTTTTCAGAAGATACACACTGGGACTTTATGTGTAACTGGTTCTAATTCTCTCCTTGTAGGTTTGCAGTTACTTCCATCTTCAGAATAGTTCTAATATCCAGATTCAATTCCCAGTGAAATTCAAGACAAAAAAAAAACTAGGAAAGAATCCAGGAAGAGCCATGTAAACACTTGACACACAAGCAATATATTCCCTGTACTCTAAAAATGTTTGCACTGTACTTATGCACCTTCTTAAAGTGTAAGATTAAATCCCATAATAAGATCCTTTTCTCATAAAGCTTCTACTATCTAACCACACATCATCTCTGCATTAGCAAAAAAAGTGCTAAATGCTTAATGGGAGAAAGAAAAGTAAAACAACTGAGACAAATAGCTGTTAGGTGAACTAGCAATATCAGAGCTCACCAGGCACATCCAAGAGCAAAGGGGAAAGACTATTTTAGGAAGAAGAAAAAGAGCTGTTTATAAAGACTGGTAAACAATTCAAGGAAAAGAGCTGAAAAAAAAATTCCAGAAGCTATTTAATCAAAGAGCTGAGATGACATTTAACGGATGGTAACAAAATCACAGCCAACTGTCCTCTTTGCTTTGTGCTCACCTCTTTCTATTAGCATGCAAATAGCTATTTCTGTAAACTTTTATCTCCTGTGCTCCATGGAACCTCTGAACAGGTGACAGTGCTGACCTTGCACACCAGAGTAAACTCACAGTATTTATACTTGCAGCCAGTGCCTTATGTACAATAGCTTTCACCTCTCTCTAACAGTGGAATGAAACACACTTGTAAATAAACACAAACGCAGGGGCCAAGCCACAGAGAAGCCTAAACCATAGGGTGTCTATAAAGTTAAAGTATTCTACCCCTGAACACTTCCCATGTCCATCACAATGGAGATCCAGCCACAGCATGCTGCCTGTACCTGTGGCTGGTTTTTGCAAACCAAACACACAAATAAAAACAGATAGGACTACAGTTTCCAATTTCTGGCTATCATTTACAAGTGGCTAAGAGAATGTGTTGCTAAGAGAATGTGAAAGCAGAACAAAAAAGAGGACTTTTGGCAAAATCACAACAGGACAAACAAGAAAAAAAACCCATACCCGTAGGCAGTAAATAGACAAATTCCATGGCTGAGGGAAGAATTTGGATCATTTTGACAAAATACCAAATCCTAAAATTTTGGAATAATTTTTTACTTGGGAAACACCTAACACAGACTAGTGATCCTTGTCTCACAACACCTCTCAAACAACTACATTTTTTTGTATCCTCTCAAGTACCTTTTGTCCAGAGTCTTCGTACAAAGATTTATTACAAAAAAATTGACAGTGCCAGTAACCATAGACACTGCTTTAGACGAACTGGAAGGAAACCTGTAGACACCCACAGGGAATTTAGTTTTGACAATGTGCTCAACTCTAAAAGCCTTCCTTATGTCTAGATGTCTGAACTCAGCTTAGAGTTCAGTCTCTTCAAACAAAAGTCAAACTAAACAGTTACAAGAAAAGATTTCATACACTTCTCTTAATTATCTTTGATGCCTTTCCTTCCTGACTAGTTATGTATTGAACCACAGCCTAATGATTCTTCACATAAAAATAGCATCTCTTCAGTCTGTTTTTTGGTAGTATTCTTATTAATACTACAACAGCGTCCAACTAAGAAAGGGAAGTATTTTGAAATTGGCTGACCTACCATAAAAAGATAGAAGAATAGAAAATACATTATATAGTAGGCTTTTTCATCTTGGACTGCTACAGCCTTAACCTAAACAGGCAACTAAAGGAATAAAATTAGTGTCTCGCTCTACTTTGTTATGATTAAATTCAGAAAGGTACATTAAGAATCTACTACTACTTTGATGAAATTTGTACTGGAAAGACAGAACTTCATTTATTTGGTTTACTTCCATTTCCTTTGTCAATAAGATGCTACTAAAATTTGCTTGCGGTATTTTGAATTACATACTGTAAAAGTATTTCTTTTTTCAACCAGAAGGAATAAAATGAACAAGCATGCCGTAGCAAACTATCCTTAGAGTACATTGTACTAACTACTTGCTGTAAACAAAGTTACTGAAGAAGCTCAAAGATACCTCCTGCAGCCTTTCGTTCTCGGCCATGTATTTTTTGGCTGCTTCTGTAGCATCATTGACTTGTGTTTCCAGAGCTGCATGAGATGCCATCTCTTTTGCCAACTGAGTAAGAAGGGTAACAGTACGTCTCAATACACTGGTGAAGAAAAACAGTGAACAGAATTGTAATTTACAGCACAAATAAAAAACAAACAAAAAAAAACCTGAATGACAAGCAAAAACCAAAACAACAAAAATCAAACCAAACAAAAAATTTAACAAACCAAAACAAGCCCTTTTCTCTCTCGACAGTAGATGTAAAAACAAAACCAGAAGAGGGCTGTTATCTTAAGAGAAACATCCAGGCTCATTGACGACAAATAATAGTAACAAGAGAGACTGAAAATATTTTCATCCATTGACACTCTGATTTTTATTTGATACAGAACCTCCTTTCTTCTAAATACACACAGCTATTAAGGGGTCAGAGACCTGATTGCTTAAAGGCCGTTTAAATGCAGTTATATGACACAGTCTTTTTAAAAGAATTAATCTCCAAACACAAAAGCCAAACAAGTTATGGTAATGAGCACAGTGAAAAAAAAAATCCCCAACTTCATAAACAGCCTTGCAAGAATAAAATTAGCAGTATGAATATAATAATCTTCGAAGTATTGTCAATACAGTTAAATCAGAACATGTATGGATGTCAGCACAGATATGGCATCTCAGTTCTAGGCTTTGCAAATACCTCCCTTGATTCTTTGCTTCACTATTTTCATTAAGCCTTTCAAATGATGCTGAATCAAGGCAACACACCACTGAATTAAATTAATGCTGATAACGTAACTATGTAGCTGCTCTTCAAATAAATTCGAAAATCCAAGTAATTGGCTTTTGCATAACTGGAAGAGTATTAACAGACCTTTTCAAGTTAAGCCTCCCTCCACCCCCTTGCTTTTTCATGGAAATCTCCTTTTCTTACTTTTTGGGGGGTTAATAAAAAAGTTAAGGTGCCCATGTCACTACTTTTCCACAGGCTAGCAAATTTACTTGCTTATTAACTTACAGATGCAGGAGTCATCAAAACATTGCAACTAAAAGAGAATCACAGAATCATGCAGGTTGAAAGAGGCTTCCATCTCATGAAAAGCAGGACAGGTTGAGCAGATTGCTCAGAGGCTCATCCAGTTGAGCTCCTACCATCTTCAGAGATGGAGATTCCACCATCCTCCAGGGTCCTTGTGCTAGTGTTTAACTGCTCTTGACAGCAGCAGTACTTTTTCTACCACAAGTCAGAACATCTCAGGTTCCTGAGATTCCCTGTCATTCCTTTTTTCATCCACTGAGATGAACTGGATCCATCTTTTTTGCTACTAGACAGACATAGAAGTCAACAGGATTTTCTCTTCAAAGTCTCTTCTGGCTGAAACCAAAGCTCCTTCATCATCTCCTCATAGGTCATGTATTTCAGCCTCCAACTTTCTCTGTAGCCCACTGCAGTACTCCAGTATTTTGGGGAATTAAAACTGGACTTAAGTCCTGCAGCTACAGCACCACATGTGTCAGACAGAACAGAATAATCACGTTCCTTGACCTGCTAACTACATCCTTGCCATCAGAGCTCAATACACGATTGGCTCTCTACCAGGATCCCCAGGTTTTTTCCTGCAAAACTGCTTCCTACCCACCCACACAGCCAGTCCCCAGCCCGAATGCTGTACATGATTATCCACTAAAATGTCAGACTTTGCATTTGTCTTTGTTGAGCTTCATGGGATTTTTGTCAGCACATTTCTTCAGCTTTTCTGGCTCCCTCTGAGAAGCAGCACTGCTCTCCAAGATGCCAACCACTCTGATTTGGTACCTTGAGCAACTTGCTGAGAGCACACACAATCCTATCATCCATGTAGTTAATAAAGAGATTAAACAATATTGAGCCCAGTACTGATCCCTGAGGAACACCAGCTGAAATTCACATTATTATCCTTTGGGCCCAAAGGTCCAGGGAATTTCCCACTGGCTTTTTTCTCCATTTCTCCTGCCTATGTATCTTCACAGTTAGGCTACGAGGATACTAAAAGATATTATGTCCAAGGCCTTGCAAAAGGGCTGTTCTGGTCTTTATCCACACTGCCATTCATCTCACTGCAGAAGGCAACAAGGATGTTCAGGCATCATCTTCCCTAAGTCAATCTATGACAGCAGTTCCAGGTCATCGTGTCCTTCATGTCCCTGAAGACGTCTTCGAGTAAAATTTGATTCATAACCTTTCCAGGGAGGTCAGTCTCTAGTTTCTTACAACTGTTTTTTGTCCTTCTTGAAGACAGTGCAATGTTTGCCTTTTTGCAGTCACCAGGATTCTCCCCAGAATCATGATCTTTCAAATTAAACCTTGCAATGACATTGGCCAACTCCCTCTGCCATCCTAGGATGCCACAGACTTTTATATGCCCAACTGGCCTATGCACTCCCTAGCTGCATCTTCCACTACTGAAGGTGATGCTAATACTCTGCTGACTCTCCTAGAAGGTGCCAGTGAGTGGTGGGTTCATGTTTTCTTGAGATTTTCTTTAGTTTTCAGCCCTTCTTATCCCTCTCTGGTTCAGCATGGGCTAAACAGAGGACCAGGTCAGACTAGCAGATGGTGTCTTTCTATCCAGGGCACAGTCTCCAGGGTCTATGACCCTCCTCTTTTCTGCACAGTTTGCAGATGAAGGGCTCAGCTTGCCCCAATACCCCCACTGATAGATAATTTCCCTCTCCTGTACCCAATGCTCTGCAATCACTGAACCCCACAACTGCTGCTGTCTTGCCAGAAGTGACAAGCTCCCAGCCTCCTCCATTTTATCCATCTCCACGCACCATTCTTGTGGAATTCAGACTTGTGGAATTCTCCTATAGGCTGATGTGCTAAAATGAACCAAAAATGACACAAAGAATGAACTGGGGGCATCCAATTACCCATTCACACTAGATGGGGCCTCAAGTTGGTTGGGTGATGGTATAGCAGTACAACAGGATAAGGCAATCCAAGCAACACTTTCCCTTCCTTTCTCTGACAGACATATGTCTTTTGCATGGATAAGCAAAACAGCTCTACTAAGAAAAGTCCTTTGATCTAGTGACTACTGGAGGAGTGCTTATTTCTCCTACATCTTGGTGAAAGGCCAGCAGCTCAAAGAAACCTCAAGCAAAACTCTTCAAGAGCAGAGCTTTTATACAAAATAATTACTGGGGTCACTTGACAACTTTTTTTCCTTAGAAGCTGAATGTAAGTAGGATCCTGAGAGAAGAGCTTCCAATTCTTGTGTAGGAAACAATCCAGCTATTCCTCTTGGAGCAGGGATTAAAAACATATTTGTGCATATTTATTTAACCTTTCTGTAAGAAGAACTTGATGCATTCCTATTACTGTTGAGCAAGGTTACAGCCACATCGTTTTTTTCCAAAGCTTTTCTGCTCAAGCTTCATATTCATTTTTCCTTCACAGTTCTTTATGCTCAATGATCTGCTAAAATGGCCACACATCACTCTAAGGGGAAGAAGTTTGTCGGAAGTCTGTGATTTTCTTGTTCTGTGTTCCTCTTGAGTACTGAGCCAATGTCAAGGAGCTTACTGAAGGAACTCCTAAGAGGACCAACTCTCCTTGTCCAGCAACCACAAAAATGTACAAATAGGCAATCATCAGACCAGCAGGTCTGTTTCTGTTTGTTCACATTATCCAGTGACCAGTGACTTCACGTGCTCCCAGCCCAACTGATAAGATCTGCAGGTTGTTGTGGCTACTGACTCACAGGTAGTCTTGGTTGCTACACGTGGGCAGTAGAGAACTTCCCTTTCCTCTACCCTGTTTTAGTAGCTGTACTTTAACATCCTGAAAGAGATACCAGACTTAAGATCATAACACCATAGCAGGCAAGTTGCCACAAAGCTTTTGATCTGAAATACAACTGAGTATTTCCTTGAAAGCTGGAATATTATCCTACAGCTCTTAACTTCAAACCTGAGCTGAAGTGGCTCAGGTCAGGCTTATGCTTTGCTTCTTAACACAGCAGAGTGCAATAACACCAGCCTGCCAGGTAATAATATTATTTAACAGTACTTTAGTTTTTGAGGGTTTTTTTATTCCAGTTTTTCATGTGCCAAACAAAGGGTGTAAATTTAAGGAAGGAAATGAGCAAGTATTCCCCAAGGAAGCTTCTGCAAAATACATGTTTTCTAGAGCATTCAAAATGTTTCTTTCCATGTGTTGCTCACACATCCTTCTAACTTTCAAACAGTTGAAAGGTATTATTTTCCCTGATCTTATTTGCCTTGCAGCCAACCTGGTCATAATTAATTCTTTAATCACCTGAAATTGTCCTTCTGATCTTTACTTTACAATTACTTTGTGCAATAGCTCCTGTCATAAATATACTATGTAAACATCAAGAAAATATTATACTTACAGCCAAAGAAATAAGGAAAAACCTGAGAGATACAGGTTTCTTTGCGACCGAAAGAGTTTCATCTGAATATGATCAAAGGCACTGCTGTTGACATTTGCAGCCTTTTCATTCACATGAACAGATGAGTATTTCCTGACTTCTCTAACAGCATCTGCAAACAAAAACAGTCTGTTCTTATTCACATCTGTGGGTGTGCATGTGTGCTAAACCAGACTTCAGTACCAGAGAAATGAACTTCGACTTTCTGCTCAGCAAACAGTAATAGGACAAATAGTGACATCAGTTATGTTATACACACAATTTAAAGATCAGTCTTAATAAATCATGAAGTGCTCTAGCACATTCCCAGAAATATGACTAACCCTTGCCCAAAATATGCTTGAACAGGTATTTCAAACACTTGTACCCAGCCACCAGGGATCAGGTCAAAGAAACTCACTCTACAGACGTTACCAAAGACCCCATGGTGTCAAAATGTCACTGCTGACAACAGAGCTAGAATTTCCTAGCAGACAAACAGCAAGAAAAGAGAAAGAGAAGTGAAAAGAAGCAGTATGTTCTCAAGTATTTGCTTCACACAGAGGGGTTTTTTTTAAGATATGCATGTGTTTTAGTAATGACAGAAAGGTCTACTTTATGCTTCAATCACAGAGGGAGAAAATTGTTTCTTCAAAATTAATCAAAACAGGAAGATTATAGTAACATAGCAGTAGTAAAATCAGTATTAACTACTAACTGTAACAAGATCATAAAAAGAATGGAAGAGGAAAGCTACAACTCGGCTTTCTTTCCTCTGCCTTTCATACATCTTTCAGCTTCCTTTCATTCATCACATACTCCTGACAATTCTGCAAAAGGGCCAGTGCACTGCAAACACCTTTCAAAGGACAAAATAATTAATTAGTACTTCTATCCACATAAACCCCAAACCTAACCCAGTTAAGAGTTCATATTACAGTCTTTAATGTAAGGTCATCACACATTCGTACAACCAACACAGCACACACATCAACAAAATACACATTTCATGACATGTTCTTGCAGAATATTCTGACCAGATGTTATTAAATTGCTGCTGCATTTGTCTAAGCAGGCAAAATCAACTGCAAAGAAAAGCACGTATGAATATCATCACTTATGACTCTCTCTCTCTCATATGTCTAAGTTATTTAGATGGCAAAAAAACCCTGATGTGAAGCTTCAAACAATCCCTCTCCCTGTGCTCTAGGAAGAATCTAGGCCTGCAGTAACTTCATGCTATGAGGCAGGTATCTCATCACTACCTCCCTTCAGCCCTGTTCTATCTTTCCACACAATCAATGACCATCACCAACTCAAAAACAAACTCTGGTCAAAGTTTTCAACAGCAGTTCAACAGAGTAAATGAAATACATTAGTTCTCAATATTAAGCCATTTACTGAAGGTCTACTTGTAAGAATAATACTAAACATAATCTTAAAAAAACAACAGAACAGTCTATTTGCATTTCTGGTACTTTATATATTAAGAATATAAATAAGAATATATAATTAAGAATATATACCATATACTTTATATATAGTACTGTAGCCTAGTCTCACATTGATATCTATGTAAGTGCCTCTGTACATTTCCCTTAGCAGAAAATAAAACCCTGCATTTTTAGAATTTCAAGTAGCCTGGAATTAAGTAGCATGTCTATTCTAAGACACTGGAAACATTTATCCATGGAGAACTGCTTAATATCCTGAAACAAAAGAGAACTGCTTTCATCACTGAAATAAAGGAGATGCTTACCACACAGCAGTCAGGACAGACATTAAATGAAATCAGTCAGGCATATGGTAACCATTAAAGCTTTACTCTTACTTCACAGATCTTAGGATCTACCCATAACCAACGTAGCCAGCAGCTGTTTTGGATCTGTGCTGAGCAAAAGTATTCAAACAGCCCAGTGCTTTGCCATATTCTGGTCTCCTATTTCAACAGCATTCAAAAGAAAGAGTGCCATCTGCTGCATGAAGTGCAGCTCAGCCCAATTCTGGTGTCAAACAAGTCCATTTACCTGTGTGAGAAAGGGAAACCAAGCAGCAGCCTAGACTAAGCTCCATTTTTCCTTCTCATTCACTAGTATATGACAATTGCATTTGGATTCCCGGTGTGGATGCAGTATTAGCCCTCTCCTCTTTCATTCCATTGTGTAACTTTACAATCAACTAGCTGACTTACACTAGGCTTGAATCCTTTCCTTTAGTTCACTGGTATAAACTCAATGTACCATGTTTCTTTTACCCATTTGTTAAGAAATTATGTAACACTTACCAAGAAACAAGACGATCAACAGAACTATTATTGTAAGGAACATCTTGTTCCAAAATACTGCCATTTTGCTCCAGAGAGGAAACATAAAAATCTTCTGCCATCTGTAAAATAGAATTGTGTTATTCAAAAATAATTAAGCACTAAAAGAAGAGCATTACAAGCCCACAGAAGAGAGCCTTGTTATTGATAAGAGACTTGTATAAGGTCTCTGAACAGCTGCTTTAATTGCAATATGATTTAGGTATACGTTGACTTTTCCAGTAATCTAGCTTCTCTTTTTTTGTTGTTAATACAGGCAAAAGCAGTTGTTTCAACTTGCAATTTTTTTGCAAGACAGCAGCTACTCTGCAGATGTGTTTTATTTTAGCTCATACTTTGGATAGCACTATTCTGTTTTCAGCTCTGACAATAACAAGGGATAGGGTAAAGACTGTAAAACCCATTCCATTATTTTTATTTTTATCCACTAATACCTCTTGTTGCCAAATAAAATTTAAAGCTTCCAGAAATTCTCTACCATCCTACTTCAGAAGGCTTATCTTTTACATAGATGAGTCTGCATAACTCTGGTACAAGGACTGTTATTACATTCTAATGTGTAATGGTGAAAAAAGGACAAGTATTGTGTTCATATTTTAAGGGTTAAAACCTCTTTCCCAAGCATAAATTTTTGGCTATAGAAGCGACTTCTGGTGAGGCCAATGGTGATGTAGACAATTTTTTTCTTTTTTTTAAACAATTAGTTGTCTATTTGATATTGCTGCATGAAGGGCTGTGGCAGAAGTCACACTTGCAGCACAAAGAAAGAACATCTGATGTGCTCAAATGAATTGAAACAAGTGATAATAAAGCATCTACTGTCCTTTGCTGCAGGTTAGAATCAGTGCTACTGTACAAATGAAATAACACCCAGTCATGCCACAGGGATGTAACACAGACATACCACTCACCATCTGATTAAATGAGGTAAAATTTCCTACTTTTGTTAAGACTATTTACACTTTCCAGAGACTGTTAAAATTTGCCCTCTAACAGCAGTTCCCAAACTATTAAGAATTTAATTTAAATGAGACTGTAGCATGATCACCTGTAGTTCTTTCCAGTTCTCCACCAGAAAGAATTAAAATGCTTTAGGACTGTGCATGCAAAAATCGTATTTAAATCTTCTAGTATAATCTGAATTCTTTACAGCAGACAGCCACTCTCTGTACCAAACAAAAAGCTTACTTCAAGCTACAACTTAAACAAAGTCAATTCACTAATTCTTTAAACTCTTCAATTTTCAAGCCCCATACTGACCTTCACTTAAAAAGTGATTTTTTTGAGGCATGACCTTATATAAAGTATACTGCCACGTTAAAATCAAGCTAAAAATTTGTCTGTTGGTGTATTTGCATTTTTATACTGTCAATTTACTTGTTCCCCAGGAACTTACAAACTTGTTAGCAAATTTGGAAAAAAAAAATTTAAAAATGTGCACACGCAAGAGAGACAACAAATTCATTTGAAGACTGACAACTGAATAAATCAAAACAATCTAGAACAGCAGTTTCCCACCTGTCAGTAACCATGCATGCCTTCCTGCTGACAGAACCAGCTCCCAGGATGTGTCAGGCAGGGCTGCTGCCCTCTGGTACTGTCACAGCAGCTAAATATGATTTTTAACACCACAAGATTCCTGCTAGCTTTGTTAAGAAGATAAATTGTGATTATCACATAAGGGATAAAATTATTTCACTCATTTGGAAACCACTGTTCAGAGGAATGGCTGAATGCTCCAAACACAAATCTATCCTTTCCATATAACTAAAAGCACTGTGTTTAATGTTTGAATGGCATTTGGTAAAGCTGCACATTACAAAGTTGCTTTTCAGCCACAAGCACTGGACTCTGTTTGCATCATAAGTGAAACATATTTCAGCACTCCCAAAGTATTCTGCTTGTGACATCAGCATGCTGAAATTCTTGCAACTAATTTCCTCACATAAGCCATTAATAATCTGATCATTATGACTCCCATAATCCTCCTATTCTCTTACATATTTGCACTTTTGCTTAGAAAACAGTAAGAAATACAACTCAGTAGTCTATGTCGAAATGCTGAACTCCTTGCAGGCCAACTTGTAAAAAACCAGAAGCTGGACTAGATTTCAGAACAATTTCAATCTCTCAAGCTGAGCAAACATGCCTAATCATTGGTACCAGCTGTGGAGGAGCCAGTCATTTTCAAGACTCATTCACAGGTTTGAGTAGTTAAATCCCGACTTTCCACAACAACTCTTGTTACTTAAGAGGACAGCAAAAGCTCCATCATTCTAAATATATCTCAAGATGCAGGAACAAACATGCAACAGTTTTTACAGAGTACTGCTGAGACGGCAGCATTTAAAAAGGAACAACCGGCTTTAAAGTTCCATTCTGCTTGTTGTTTTGGGGGGTTGTGGGGTTTTTGTGGGTTTAGTTCCTTTTAAGACTTCCTGATATTCTGAAAAGTAATCATAAGTCTGCTTCTCTTGCCTCCTGCAGAGAATCCAGCTTTATTTCCTATAGGGAAATAATATTACTCAATTTGAAGGCAAGGCAACAAGATAATGCTTAAAGTCAGGCCTCTGCATACATATAGTAAGGGTAATAAATTCATTTTGATTCTTTCCCTTACTATGTGCATTTATTTGACAAAAGTTTATTATTTTTAAATATTTGTGTTGTGTTCCAGTAGTATTTTCCTAATCTATTTATGTCTTTTATAGAGTTTTACAGAGGCCTTTATTCCAGCAGTCCTGAACCTTCTGCCTTAAACTCAAGCCCAGTTTTTTTCAAACAAGTGATGACAAATTTCTTGCAGCCGTTGCACAGTTTGCCGCTTGCTTTGAGTATCTGACGTCTTATCTGTTCCGCACCCACAATGCCTTGTGTACACCAAAACAGAAAGCTGCACCTCACAAATCTGATAAAAAACTGCTCCAAAAACCGCACTCTCCTCCCATTTATTACTGCCAGATGCCTTCCTCTGTGCTGCATACTCCGGGACTCCGGGAGAAGCCGTCCCACCTGCTGAAGCAAAGCGGGGCCCCTCCGGACACCCCGACCGCTGCTCTCGGATGAATCAGCACTGCGCAGGAAACACACAGCTCCTCAAAGAGCCTTGCGATTCCCGCACCTCCTGATATGCAAGTCCCAAACAGCATTCCTTCGGCTTAGTTCACAGCTACTTTAAGATGCAGCAAAGCTCCGTGTTTATGAGAACAGAGGCATGAAAGAAATCCAAACTGGTGAGAGGAGCGAGCTGCGTCGCTCAGCACACCTAAGTCCTACCTCAGCGGAGAAATGAACGGCAGGCAGAGCACGAGAATTACTCCGATTTCGCCGTACAGGAAGGCGGCCACTGCCGTCCACTGGAAAGTCATGGTCCCGGCGGCCTGCGGAGGAACGGCGGCTCAGACTCTCTCCCGAACGACACCCGGGGCAGGGCGGAGCGGACCGGGACAGCGGGCAGAGCCCCCGCCAGAGCCCCCGGGGTTCCTCCCGCCCCCCAGCGCTGCCGCGGAGCCCCGGGGCCCCATCCTCCCTCCTTCCCTCCCTGCCGGCCGGCCTTCCAACCTCCTCAGCGCCGGCGGCCGGCGGAGCTGATGGCGGCCAAGGGGCGGGAGCAGGGCCTCACGGCCCGGGCTGCGGAAGCGTGGGCTCGTCTCTCCCGCCGGCACAGGGCGGGGAACACACGGTGTCTGTGCGGACACGGTGCCGCCTCCGCCCTGCCCGGGGGTGTGGGCCGGCACGGGGGAGTGACACGGCGGAGGAGGCGCGGAGCTGCCGCCACCCGGCCCGGGAAAGGTGCTGGCGGGGGAGAGAGCGGGGTCCAGCCGGGCCCGGGGGAGAGAGCGGGGTCCAGCCGGGCCCGGGGAGGGAGCAGAGTCCAGCCCGGCCCGGGGAAGGTGCTGGCCGGGGGAAAGGCAGAGTCCAGCCGGGCCCGGGGAAGGCGCTGGCAGGGGGGAAAGGCAGAGTCCAGCCCGGCCCGGGGAAGGCGCTGGCCGGGGGAAAGGCAGAGTCCAGCCCGGCCCGGGGAAGGCGCTGGCAGGGGGGGAAAGGCAGAGTCCAGCCTGGCCCGGGGAGGGAGCAGAGTCCAGCCCGGCCCGGAGAAGGCGCTGGCAGGGGGAAAGGCAGAGTCCAGCCCGGCCCGGGGGGAAAGGCAGAGTCCAGCCCGGCCCGGGGGGAAAGGCAGAGTCCAGCCCGGCCCGGGGAAGGTGCTGGCAGGGGGGAAAGGCAGAGTCCAGCCCGGCCCGGGGGGAAAGGCAGAGTCCAGCCCGGCCCGGGGGGAAAGGCAGAGTCCAGCCCGGCCCGGGGAAGGTGCTGGCAGAGGGGAAAGGCAGAGTCCAGCCCGGCCCGGGGGGAAAGGCAGAGTCCAGCCCGGCCCGGGGAAGGTGCTGGCAGAGGGGAAAGGCAGAGTCCAGCCGGGCCCGGGGAAGGCGCTGGCCGGGGGAAAGGCAGAGTCCAGCCCGGCCCGGGGGGAAAGGCAGAGTCCAGCCCGGCCCGCAGCCCCGCAGAGGCCCTGCTCGCCCCGGTGCGGTGCCGAGCGGGGAGCCGAGAACGACGGCGGGCGCGGAGTTATCCAAGGGGCCGCACTTCTGTGGGAAACGCGTGGATCTACGCGCGGAGAAGGGTTCAAATGAGCTTTTTTCCCCCCCTCTATCTAGGGAATGGTTGGAGGCATTTTGCTGCGGAATGCTGCTGTGGTCATCCCACCGCTCCATGACTCGAGCTTTATCGACTGGGAACTTCAACTCTGCTCTCCAGCATTAGCACGAGTTTCTAAAGTTCAGTTAGAATACTGCGTGTGTACATCCATTCCCTCCTTCCTGTGTTACACTACATTAATGTGTTAAGACCCAGTAAATCGTTTTCTCAAGGAAAACAGGTGCAGTATTCATAAAGACAGCACAAATGATGACCAAACAACAGTCTCAAACAGGCCTGTTTGGGTCTCATGAATAAAACAGTATTCCTTCAGAAAACCTTGTTCTATTCTACTGTCCTGCACAGTGCTTTTTATCAGCATACCAAGGCTCCAAGAACATAATTTCCATGCAACTCTCCTTCTTTGCCCCTGCATAAGGAGATCCTCTGATCACTTTTTCCTTTTGATCCTAACAGATGCTGAGGAGCTGTCAGTGGAAGAGGTCACCTTGTCTACCTGGGCATCACCAGCACCCTTTGACACAACTACTTTCTTCGGGGATTTTTTTGCCCAATCAAGTTCCATCAACGTGAGACAGATAAAATGCTGTGAATAGTAGTTCTTTGTTGCTCTAATCCATTGGAACTGACATTGGCAGGAGGGGCAGAGGGGGAGAGTTCTTGCATAAGCAGTTTTGAGCAGAGCTGTTTGCAGCTGCTCACAGTCTGAAATTGTTTACTTAAAACTTCCCAGGTCTGCAGCCTGGGGATGGAGGAGCCAGTGTGTCAACACTTTCCTAGTTGCTGCCAAGCAATGTCTGGATGAAAGGTTACATCCCAAATAATTGTTTAAGCACAACAAATACTGGAGAGAGATATAAGAAGTCATTTCAATCCAATCTACACAGTAGGGATAGACCCAGTTTTAAGTAGTATTTCTAATGCATTTTCATAAACATTTTTAATCAGCACTCCAGACAAAACACAACCTCTTAGAATGTTCTGGTTATTACATTTTAGCTATTGGCTTACAGCCACTTTACTTCACTGAACCTGTTAAAACATGAATAAAGACTTTCCTTTAATTACAGAGCAGTTTCCATTTCTGAGCTGCTTACTCACCTCTTTGTAGCATTGTAAGCTGCTCTCCCACTAGCATAGCCTCATACTGATGGGACTGTATTCACTTGTACCCGATGCCAGAGATTTGGAGTCACTTTAGGGGCTTCATAAGATCTCAGAAAGACTCACTTTGAGTGTGACTGCTGTGCACTTCCTCTGCAGCTGATGCCCCCGCCAACCCAAAATGAGATATGAAGAAAAGATATGTCTCCTGCAAACATCTGTCAGAGCTCTCTTCTCTTGTTCAGTGCACTCTGCTGCTCCTGGAAGGAATTCTGACTGAAGCTGTAGAAGTCTGGGTTGTCGATCTAAGGCTGTCTCTCTTACACTGAACAACCATATGATCAATATGATGCTATATTTTTTATATATATATATATGA
The DNA here is from genome assembly GCF_009819655.1 of Sylvia atricapilla. Taxonomy (NCBI): domain Eukaryota; kingdom Metazoa; phylum Chordata; class Aves; order Passeriformes; family Sylviidae; genus Sylvia; species Sylvia atricapilla. The sequence continues at coordinate 9,690,993 of NC_089144.1, forward strand.
TGCCATATATATATATATATATATGATGCCATACTATATATATATCCATATATATAAAATGGCTGCTGCTTTAGGGGAAGAATTCACAAACCTTCAAACATTACAGTTAAAAGGAATACCTTCCTCTTCCATCAAGGAGGTGACAAAAGTATTCAGAAGCAGAAATAGGAAATGCCTATATATTAAGTGGTTAGAGGAGTGAAATCAACTAATTCTCTTCTGAAACAAAAGGAAAATTTAAACTTTTTCTGTTCTATTTTGGCTTCTGTGACAGTCTTATCACATGCTGCTTTTGTCCAGCCATTGTGAGCAACTAAGCTATGATTCGTGTCAGAAAAAATATGTATAATGATGGGATTGTGATATGGGACCAATACAAAGATAAATTTTGAGAAACTGCCAGGTGGAACTGGAGGAATGGTACCTGAAAAAAATGTTGTAGTTACTGAGTGGAATGGTTGAGCAAGGACATAACTGTATGAAGCTGCAAGCAAGGCGAAACTGCCATGAAAAGGAACCAGAGGTCAGCGAAGGGTGAAGGATAAAGACTCCGAACCCCCCAGCAACCACTAGAAACAACGATGAATGGGAACTAGACATCACAACGAAGAATAGAAACTAAACTTCATAATGGGGAATGGAAACTGGCAGGGGACGACTAACATGGACATGTATAATGAATACCTGCAAAATTAACAGCTGGTGTGCATGTTGGTGGAGCGGTGACTCCCCATGCACCCAGCGCTGTCTTGCCTGCTTTTTGCTGAACACAAAATTAATAAATTTCTTAATTTGAAAATGGAATAAAGGAGTACGCCATCTCATCACACCATCAACCTAAGAGACCTAAGAAATTTAACAGTAGGCAATAGAGAAAACGGGATTGTATTGGCTGTGTGAAGGTGCTGGGGTTATTGTAGCAGGATAGAACTTGCAAAAACATACAGGTATTCTGAGAGTATGGTATTGTTGTGCAGGGGGGTTGAACATAAAGAACAAGATCAGTTACAGGAGGCCAAGAACCTAAAATAGGAAACAATGCTTTGTATCTTATGTTACTTGCTTTGTACTTATGCTACATTTAAAAACTAGAAAATAGACTGATCCCCGGTGATGTTATGAGTAACATACACGGGAGAAGGAGTACATCCAGTGGTTTTAAACTGAAAATTAATCTTTTTCCATATTCAAATGTCTTACAATGAGAAATATTACCATATTCTAAAAACAATACTGGGAGCTGAATAACTCTCATCCTTAGCAATTTATGTATATTGGAACCGTTTAGTGTTCAAAGTATGGCTTAAAGACTCCAACTTTGCTGTTTATTCTATAGAAACACAGTGAAGTATGTTCAGATGCATACAGAATTCAGAATGGAAGGAGTACAATTCATTTCACCCTTGGAAAGGGATGATGAACTTCCATTGATTTTATGATACATAAAAGGCCTGATCAAGCACTCCATAATTACTACCAACATTAACAGAAACCTAGGTCTTGTACTTCAGGCAGAAATCTCTGTGATTAATCTCACACAGGCATAACAACTGCTGCCTTCAAAATCATCAAGTACTCGGTTCCTAAATAGGTCAAGGTATTTCCAGTCCTCTGAAATTCAATTTTCTCACTGCTAGAGTAAAAATAAAGAAAGCCTTTAATTTGTGTTGATTATATAGAATAAATTTTTCTTCTCTGCTCCTTAATGGGACAGTTAGCCACAAATAATAATTGCTAGACAAATGATAAAACTCTTTAAGAAAATGGAAACAAAGAGTTTAGTTAATACTTTCACAAATCCTTTTCATCTACAATTCAGGTGCATAGTTTTACTTCAGAAGAGGCTGGAGGCATTTCAGAACTGAGAACTGTGTTGCAAGATAATTTGATCAACTTGATACTGGAAATTTGGCAGTACAAAATACCTAGTCATGCAGTTGGGAAGCAAGAACTTATGCTCTAAAACTGGGAGCTCATAATTTACACGATGGGCATTAGCTGAGGAAAAGTGAAGTATCAGAAGCAGTATTAACTGCAGAAGACGCTGCTGGGAATTTACCTGGAATGCTATACAGTTATGCCCAACTAATGTCAAGAAAACATTACTATCCAGAAGAGTGAAAAAAATAGTTGTCTGAAGGAATGGAGACACACCAAAAATGGTTGCAGAGGTTTGTCTCAGCCTAGGAGAGCAAAACATGTCTGTAGTTTTCCATTTGTTAGCACATCAAGGAAAGGTGATCATATCAGAAGAGTTACATAACTTTGCTGCCTTAAATAGTGAACTGGACTTGATGACTTGGGTCATGCCTTTCAAACTTTTGTTTGTATGCCTAAATCAGACATACTCGTCATGAAAAACAATCAAGTATTTTATGCTATTGCATTAACAAAATAGTGACAATTTAAGATACCTGAACTATGAAAAGATTTAGAGAGTAGCATCAAAAGCAACCTTCCCCCATCCAGACTGCTGTATAATAAAAAAAAAATTACAACTGCATACAAAACCAAGTAATTTATTTAGAAAATTTGGAACTATTCACATATATACTCATAGAACAATCACAGTCAGAAAACTCGGCCTTTTTTGGTATGAATTTCTGTGTAAACATATAAAGAAAAACATTATTTGATTACAAATAATTGTTCTGTACAGTTTTGTGAATTTTCCCTCGCAGAACAAATGCAGCTGGTGTGTAATGTTATTATCTCGTTCTAATTTTCACTATTTCACTCCTATATAATGATTCAAAGCCAAGTGGCTGTCATGCTTTGATAAGCAACATGCCAGCAGGCAGAAAGGACTGCAAGAGCCCCACTGAGAGAATCTGTCAGCTTTTCTTTGACCTAAAAAGTTCTGGGATTTAATCTTGCATACAATTATTCTACAGTAGACAAACAAAACTGAATTTAGTTAGTTTAAGTACAAACTTAGCTTAATCTAAAGAACAAGACTTTTAAGTTCAATCTATCTCTTCACTTCCCTTTTTTCTTCTTTCCCTTTTAATTTTCCTCCTTCCTTCTTTCCATTATTGTTTAACTATTCTGTGTTTCTTTTGCTATAAAAAGTATGGAATTTTTCTAAATTGTAAGTAAGTTACAAAGTTTTTGACTGCAAAAGAAACATCAAGTTTAAAAAAGCATAGTATGATGGGCTTTAAGATTATTACATCTGAAGCAAAAACTTCTATAGTTGCTCCCTTTATATTCTTTTGGTCTGAAATTACTGTCATTATCTGTATGCAGTTCTGATTTTAGGAGGTTTAATGTAAGAAAGGCCTTGGTTTTGCAATCATATTGCTGTAAGCAATTATCTGGTGAAAAATTAAACTACTGGGGCCTTACAATAATCAATCCTCTGCAGTAGTGAACTGTAAACACAATTCCGCATCTGTAGAATCTTGAATATTCTCTAGAGTGAAAAATGGAAGGAAAAAAAAGGTATCATCCAAATGATAATGTTTTGCTGTGTTGAAAATACATAAATACAAATGTGACTAAAAGTAAAAACCCAACTAAAACTGTTACAGTTTATCGACAATTGCAAAATACAAGTTTACACAGGACTAATATACCTTCATTTACCACACACCATAATGCTCATTCAGATAATCTAGTACTGCTGAAGTACTCGATAAGACATTAAAAACTTTCTTTTCTTGTTTTGAAGTTATGCGCTCCATCATGTACATTAAGTGGTGGTGAAAACAAGTAAAAGGAGTTCCGTGCTCAAGAGCAATGTCAACCCAGTCCTGGATGCACTGAAAAGGTGTCTCTTCATATCCTGCAAACATGGCTGGATTTGCCAAGAGTCCTCTAGCTACCATTATACCTTCAAATTGGAAATTAAAGCAGTAAGTTACATTGTAGTTTGAATTTTATGCTAAATCTTCCTGTAGATTTTGTACAGCACCCCTTAGGACAACCACCCAAAGCTTACAGGTAGTAATAGGAGAACAATGGGGATGAGTATTACACCTGTATCAGAGAAATCCACTGAACAAGGCAGACCTCACAGTATCTACAACACCTATCAGCACATTCCAGAAATTTTGAAACAAAACACAGGTCACAGAAGCATTTCTTCCCTTCTTTGGAAACTGCAACTAATAAAAACTTTGTTTTTATTTGCTACACACATTTATTGCCTTTATAACACAAAATTAAAATCGAAAGACACAAGAGGATCAGTAATTTTCTGTGCAACTCAGTCTATTCACTGTCCTTCTTCCACTAAGAGCTCAATGGCTCAATTAAGTAAATTTTAGGACTCTTGATCTCCAGTAAATCTTTCTGAACAAGCATGTAGTGTATTTGCAACTCTAGTCCCATACTGTCAGATAAACCCATACAAGTTTTATTTAATTTTTCTGTGATTAAGAGTTCTGTTTTCCTGCACTATCAACATACAATCTATCACACTCAGTATTTTCTTTAAAAATAGGATGATGAAAAAAGAAAAATTTCTTTTGTCATTGTCCATGACAGAAAAAACGGAATGCTTAATATTTTTACTACTGAAGAAGGTCAGCTGGACTGTAAGAACATTTTTTTGTATTATGCATTTCCTTCCTGCTCTGTATTTGGGGCGAAAGTCACTGTAAGCAGCATGGCAGTACAGTGTCAGCAGAAACCTGCCATGTGTACTGTTCTCTTTCCTCTTTTTCTCCAGCTGAAAGACACAAAGTCTGTAGATACAAATTACCTTTTCAGAACATATACCAAATTTCCACACTGTCTTGAAACCACTGACAGTTGCAGGAATCTATTGTGACTAAATAACTGCAAAAACCCCCAAATTTTATGACTGAAACGAAAGGGCATTGCCTCACTGTGTCCTTGAAGTTAACCATCTGGCTTAACAATAGATCCCTTTTCCACTGTGTTTTTACTGTAAGAAATCTGATCCTGTGTGCAGGAAGTAGATATTTCCAAGTTAAAGTTTACAGTTCCTTAAAAGGTGATCAGCTCCATAATGAGAGAGAATGTCTGAAGGTCCCCCTGAACTCCACTGAGTGATGAGATAGCATAATTAATCACAGAGCTTTTGTAATTTGCCTCGGAAATAATTATTTGTGGCTTTGAATAGCAGCGCTCCAGTGTTCTGATGATTACCAGTGACTCTGCTTATGAGTTTTTTAAGTCGTACAAAATATCCTCTTTCATTTGTCTCCTCAAGGAGAGAAAGCACTCAAATCATGTCCTACTTACATCCAAAATAAATACCTTGAAATCTGGTAGGTTTACTTAGAAAATAGAGTATGTTTAATCTTACCATCTGCTTCTGTCAAGTGATGAACATTTTCAGCATCTTTTAAAGTTTTAATGTCTCCATTAGCCACAACAGGTATAGACATGCTTTGTTTAATTATTTTAATTGCATCATAATGTACAGGTTGATGCCTCTCTTCTACACTTCTCCCATGTACTGTAATCCATGAAACGCCAGCTGCTTCAGCTTTTTGACACAGGTCAACTGTTCTTTTTAAGTCCTCATGGATCCTAAAATTGCAAGGAATGAAAGCAGTAGGTAGTGAGTTTCCTGGCCTATATAAAAAGCACTCCTCCATAGGGAGGAATTATCATAGATTTCCATAAATAACAGTATAAAAACAGTATTACTGATGGAAAACAGTGCTTGATTTTGGTTTTTTTTTCAAGATATATGAGTTTAGTGCATGGAAACTGGTACTCAATTTAACATTTCCCAATTATATCATATCTCTGTAATATACATGGTAAATTTTATACAGATTGAGCAAGGGTAGCTAAAAAATCTAAAATCAATGCCATGATTTTGCATATTTTGTGGGAAAACCCCCCTAATTTATAATAGTTCCTCTTTCCAGCAGGACTGGAAACTGAGTGGAAACTTAAATGACAAACAGCAAAAGCCACATAGCATATATGGTTAAATAATGGATCAAGAATGGTCATAGAATCACAGAATGGTTTGAGGTGGAAGTAACCTTAAAGACCATCCAATGGCCCTGCTATGGGGAAGTACTGGATCTTCCACAAGATCAGATTGTCTTACAAACTTCCAGGGATGGGCATCCACAGCTTCTTTGTCTGGGCAACCTGCTCCAGGGCTTTACAACCTCCACAGTAAACAATTTCTTCCTAATATCTAATCTAAACCTGCCCTCTTTCAGTTTGAAGCCATTCACCCTTGTCCTTCACATCATGCCCTTGTACAAAGTCTGTTTCCATCTTTCTTGTGGACTCCCTTTAGGTACTGGAAGTCTGCTGTAAGGTCTTCCTGGAGACTTCTCTTCTCTGGGCTGCACACAAAGCAATGCTAAACAAGTCTACAGAAGTTTAGAAGCTGATGTAGGGAAGCAGAATGTATTCCTTACAGCAGCTATGGGACCAGTTCCTGGTTTTGTTACCCATCCCTTTATACCCAACTGCAACTGTGGCTCTGCTCTCTAATAGCTCATAAAGCAAATCCTTATGATGATAGAGACTATGCATTGCTTCTCTTTTATAGAAGCCATAATCTTTTAATTTGTACTTTCATGTTGTTTGGATTGCAAGAGAACTCTAGCTTACAGTATGTTATCTGGGTAAGTAATCAAAGGCTGTGCTAGTTCTAAGTTTTGCATTACCTGCCCCAGATATCCGAGTCAAAAAATCTCAGCGGTCTTCACATGTAAGGAAATTACTGTAGTGTAATTTTGTAGTATTGCATTAACAGAATTACAATTATTATTACTATTACACTAAATTCTTTAAGAAAAAAAAAAAAAAAAAAAAAAAAGGTTTCTTCCGTGTACCACAAACAGCACTTAAGTTAGACCTACCTTATTTTAATAGATACTGAAAACTTAGGGTTGTCGATCTGACTCCGTACATGTTTCACCATATCTTTAACAAGCTCAGGTTTATTTATTAAGCAAGCACCATAACCTTCTGAAATCGCCCATCTTTAAAAGAAAAAGAACTACATTTGAAGAAATGCAGATCAGTATCAGTCACATACATCAGTTTCTTTCTTTATGATCTTCAGAATGTGTGGTTAAGTAGGCAGGGATAGTACTGTAGATCAATCATTTTTAGCAGTTTGGTACAACTGGTTCAGTCTTCCATCGTGCTACTAGAACTTTGGACAAGTTACTACTCTCTTTAGGTTAATTTTTCTGTTCACTGAATGGACTCATGAGGAAGATAAATTAAAAATTAATCGACAGTGCCTGCATAAAAGAATGTGATGTTTCCCCTTCCCCTTGTCATGGATTTCTTCTAAACAACTTCAGATGGAAAGAAGGGTTTTTTGAAGTGCAAGTGAGGTTATTATTTTAGTGATACTCTGGTCTCACTATTTTGACTGGCAAAAATAACCTTTGCTTCCACTTAACCACAGTAGTTTTTAAAATAATTTTTCTTATAATGGTACATTAAGTAAACCAACTTTTGTTATTTTGAAACTAACATGCACAAGAAACAAAGGATTCAAATGTAAGCATGTATTTTTGGCCTAAAAGGTATAGATAGTTTGACATAGCTGTCGTTAGCTTAAAAAAAACCAACCCAATGCTTCCATGGAGAAGCCTCAGATCTCTCCAGAAGTCTTCTCAAATACTATAGTTTTAAGTCAAGAAAGCCCAATTAGAATAGAGAAATTAAGTAATTGCACTGTAATTTAATCTTATACTTTCTCACATTTTTCAGGTCTTCATTTAGAAAAAGACTGGCTGACAAACATAAAATAGATGGCTCTCAATTGAACCAGTTAGGAAGAATCTTACTACTCTGTTTCACTGTCAAGACAAAATCTTTATCAATTTAAGTGAGAAGTACATGACTAGTTCACTATACTTATAAATTTAATAAAAGATGGAAGAAATTATTTTCAGTTCCTAATCTGTATAATTTTATTTTAAAGACTATCCTTCACTTGCAGAAGTTTGAGACATCACAGACTTGCCTCATTATTCTGGAAATTGCTACATCATGATTCAAAACACTCTGCGAATTATTTGCAGCAAGCTTTTTTTGGTAGTACATGTTTGACAGTTCTTGAGAAGGGATGGACCCTTCTGAGCCAATACTCAGTATGTCAGAAATGAAAAAAAAGCAAGTTGGCAAATACATATAGTTTTCCCAGTCTCACCAGGGTGACAGGATTCTGGGAACACTCAGAACAGTGCCTTACCATATTTCTGACAGGGGAAAAAGCTCTTACTCTCCTGGAATCTATTCTTAGGTTAAGATAGAAATTATGATGAAAAGGAAGACCAGCATTCTTTAGTCTCTTAGTTATTTCATTGTGTTTACCCAGCTTTTTCAAAACTTTACCTCTGAGGACAGCCACAGTTTAGGTCTATTCCATCCGCAAAAGGACAGATGATACGGGCAGCATCACACAAAACCTGTGCTTCTTTAGCAGCAAACTGAACAATCAGTGGGTGGTCACCTATGCCAATGAAAAGATATTTGGAGATTTAAAAATTCCCAGAAAATAAAAAGAATGAGTTCTAGATTTTGAATGCTTTCTTGCTATATTCTACAGCTGTCTGACCATGGTCCAGGCAACCAGGTATAGGTGACCCTGCATGAGCAGAGTGGCTGGATAACATGACCTATAGAGGTCCTTCCAAGCTCATCTATTTTGTGATTCTGTAAGCCCTCAATCACAAATAAACAAAGACAACTGGCCAGCGGTTACTTACTAAGTGAGTATGTCTATTACAGAGATGGAATTCAGACAAATATCCTGTGTCCTACACAGTTGCTGGCTTAACATACACTTTCTGGCTGAAACTGGTCTGTTGCTAATAGTTCACAAAGACCATCTATGAAACTAGGCATTCTCTAATTTTCAGCAGCCTTCATGCTTCCCCTCCTAGCCCACCCCTTCTTGTTTGCATGCTGCCCCTTTGCTATGCTGACATGGCTCTCTGTCTTGCCAGGTGGGAAACTTGCTTACAGAACCTTCAGGAATTAAAACACCCACAAGCTTTGCCCTTCCTCATCCCAGCCCATAATTCTCTCCTTTTCTGTGCCAACATTGCTGTTTTTCATCCACAGCGTGACACGCAGAGTTGGAACGAGCACATGTGTGCAGAAGCAGCTCTAGCAGCTTTGTCTCAAGTGAGAAACTGAAGTGCCAGTGCTCCTCAGCTTGGGTCTGCTGAACTACTTGTGATTTACTAAGCTCCTGCAGAGAGCCAGATGGTCATTTGGAATATGCTCTCCTCTTTTACAGCTACTGCATTGCATTAAAGGCATCTCAAATATCTCAAGCAGTCTTAGCACTCACTCTCCATGTAAACAATTGCTGTAGTTAAGAAGCAGCAGCATGATATCTGAGCACTGATGGAAAGAGATCATCCAACAAGTGCACAAAACAAGTGCACTTCTTGTACTGAAGAGACCACAAGTGCTTTCTGAACATTTTTCTGTTTTAGAGGAAAATAAGTAGCTATCGAAATGGTAGAGATTAAGTAAGAAAGGCCACCAGTACCCTCTCAATCAAGCTGAGACATTCCTAGAAATTACCTAAAAATACAGCATGCAAAAAAAATTTGCATGCTTATTTTCAAAAGTGTCCCTTTTATCCAGTGCTCTAGCTGAAGAGATTTACATTGTTATAGCTAATATTCTAGAATAAGCCCACATGCCTAGTTTCTCTTTGTTGAGCTTTAAGTAATAAAAATACTGAGTCTAGCCACAGAAAAATTTTTAGCAGCAGCCACAAAGAACACTTATCTCTATCAAAGAAATACACAACAAAGAAACATTAATGGCAGAAGAAAACGTAAAACATGAATTGCAAACCTACTCCACTAATTAGAAGAGAAAATCCCCAAACAACCAGCAAGTTAAACATAAAACCACACAAAAAGTATAAATGCTAATAATGTAAGTACTATAATCAGGTCAAAGCATGAGGCAGAATGTTTTACAGGCCTGTAAAATTAAGGACAGCATAAAAGAACTGTGAAGGGAAAAGATGTTGTTTACAACACTAGAACATTTCATCTCCTCTTTCCCTGTCCCAGCACCCCCAGAATACACTCCATATCTGACCTGTGGAACTTCAAAGCCACTGCACTTTGTGTAGATCAGAAGTGTAAGTAAATTCAAGGGGCACAAACTATTAACTGTGGAGCTTTGAGCCGTATATATTTGAGTCAGCTATAGTCTTACTCATTTATTTTTACATACAATGAGTTATTCATGGTTTTTCTGAAGTTGCATTCCACTCACAAGCTTTCCAATACGAATTTTCTCTGTTATTGCTCTGTTCTATCTCTGAATAATGCACCATAGTACATAGTCAATGCTAAAACGGTGAAATACACTTTCCCTATTAAATATACACTTATGAAACCAAAAATTCTGTGGCCTGAATAGACTAAATCATCCCACTTTATAGACTCTACATCCTGATCTTACTCACGCGTTAGCGGCGCTTTTCATTCCTCCAGTTGCAGCCTATGCTCGTACATCCCTTGTCACGCTGTTCTGCTGCAGCCACTTCATGCCAACAGATCTGTATCGTTTTTGTCACCTCTTCCCACATACTTCACATCTCTTTACAGCCATGACACTGTACAAGCCCTCGTACTTCTTCTTTTTATAGGTGTTCTGGTTTTGTTTCTGTACCATGCCAGAAGCCTTGCTTCTCCCCCTCAGCCCCAGCCACGCTAAACTTCTGATCTCTTTTGTGCCTTCTTGAGCTCATGTCTCAACAGCCCCTTCCACTTTCCAATCTGGCTAATATGAAACCCTTCTTCTTTTGTCAGTCCTTGACTCTATTGTATCAATGGCTGGTCTATTACTTTTTTCACCTTTAGTAACACTCTTATTTTTGCTAGAGACTAGAAAACTTTTCCTGGCAACGAGTTACACATTTGTCTCTGAAACACACATGAAACAACTTCTAGAAAAAGAATCTTACTGTCATCTTGTACCTGGTCTAGCTGTGGTGGGGATACTTTTCAAAATTATTTAAAGTTCATTTATAGTAGCCTCCATGGTGCTGCATTTTGGATTTTGTGATAAACCCAGTGTTGATACTTCACAGTTGTTTTGGCTGTTGTTGCATTGCACAAGCACAGTGTCAAAACTTCCTGTTTTTTTTCACTTTCCCCCAACAAACAGACTGGAGTGGGCAAGAAGTTTGTAGTGGACAAAGCTATGACAGCTGGCCCAAACAGAAACAAGGAGTATTCCATACTGTAGAATATCAAGCTCAGCAAGGAAACTGGAATGACAGGGAAAGTAAAAAAGTGGGTTGGGACATGGATTTTTTTTTCCAGAGTGACTATTGCTTGGACAGTGTCTGGGCATTGGTCTGCTAGTAGGAAATGATTGCCTTTATTTGTTTCTTTCCCGTTTTCTTTCCTTTACATACTAAGCTGCCTTTATTTTGACAAATGAATTTTTCTTGCATTTGCTCTTCCTATTCTCCCCCAGTGCTGCTGGGAGAATGAAGGAGGAATGAGGGAGCAGCTATGTGTGGTCAAACCCCACAGATATAAATCACTTTGGAGGCCTTGATTTCAGGTGGAGACAAGGTTTCCCACTATTTCATTTGAACCACTATCACTGGACTGTGCTAACTCTCACTTAGAATAGTTCTGTGTCTTTATAATCAGACACTACACCAAAATTGTTAACAGGTGTCAAGTTATGTGACCGACTTCACTCATTTGGCCCATGACCACATAAAACATTCTGACAAGGCAATGGTTTATTAAAAATAATACCTTTGTTTGTTGTGAATTCGCTGTCTCTGGCCTTTGCAGATCTCACAAAATCAGCTGCCACAATCATTGGTGTGTAACACAAATCACAACTGTACTTCCTAACCAAGGTCCTGAATGCCAACCTGCAGACACATGAAGATTAAGAGGTAAATAGTTAAGCCATTTTTCTGATTAGCAATCCAAAAATGCTGTTCTAACATGAAGTATTGTGGGGATATTTGAGTATTAGATGTGAAAATATGTAAAATGAAACGTCCCACATCTACCTCTGTCTTAGATAAAAGATATGGTAATCACCCATTTTTAGTCAAGATAAATTTGAGAAACAAGTATCTAAACAGAAAAAATACACTGAAAACAGCTGGCGTGACAGTTACTTACTTTGAATAACGGACCATAGGGGCACATATTTTTACAACTTGTCCAGAATGAAACAAATCCATGGGATCTTTTAGTTGGCATTCTTTGGTTTCTCTCTCAATCATGTATCATTAACAGCCCGTTCAGCATCTGGAAAAACAAACAGCGCCTGAAACGTTCGTCATTCAGCTACTTCACACAGTCCACGCTGCAGAGCACCGCAGTCGCAGCCCTTCTGGTGAAGCGTCCGGCCAGAAGCCGCTGCCTCGCAGTGTGCCGAGGACAGACATCCCCACACAGCCTCCTCCCGCACGGCACGGCTCGGCTCGGCTCGGCCCGGCCCCTCAGGGCACGGTTCCCCCCGGGCCGGCCCCTCATCTCACAGCACGGCTCATCCCGGCACGGCCCCTCAGGGCACGGCTCATCTCACAGCACGGCTCCCCTCACAGCACGGCCCCTCCCGGCACAGCCCCTCCCGGCTCATCTCGGCCCGGCCCGGCCCCCCCCCCACCACGGCCCCTCTCGGCACGGCCCCTCACAGCACGGCTCATCCCGGCACGGCTCCCCCCGGCCCGGCTACTCACAGGACGGCTCCCCCCGTCCCATCCCATCCCGGCCCGGCTCCCATCCCATCCCGGCCCGGCTCCCCCCGTCCCGGCACGGTTCCCCCCTCACGGCCCGGTTCCCCCATCCCGGCCCGGTTCCCCCGTCCCGGCCGGGCTCCCGCCGCCCCGCTCCCCACGTGCCGCCGCCGCCCCGCTCCCCACGTGCCGCCGCCGCCCGCTCCGTCGCGCGCCTTCGCCATCATCGCCGCGCGCCGCGTCCGGGAGTGACGCTGGGCCCGGCAGCATGGAGGAGGCGGGGGCCGCCCCCGCCCCGGCGCTCGCCGAGCTGCGGGCGGACGGTGAGGCGCGGCCGCGGGCTCGGGGGGCAGCGCACCGCGGCGCCGGGGAGGCCCGGAGGGTGCCCTGCGGGGGCGGTGTGGGGCCGGGCGGGCGGGGAGCCCCGCACGGCGAGTCTCGGGAAGGTCGGGCGGAGCAGCGAGCGCCCCGGAGGGTCTGCGGTGTGCGGAGTGTGCGCTGCGGCTCGCTCGCTCCCAGAGGGAAAAACTGCACTAGGAGGAGAGGCGAAAGTGCTTTGTCGAATTAAGAGTAGCTGCCTGAGAACTCTGGTCTGGCTTGATCCAGAGTCATAACTGCAGTATAATTTTATAATTGTTTTGTAAACTCACACCGTTGTCGAAATCCGGTATGATTTCATGAAGTTTTGTCTCATGCTACTTGTCTTCACTGACTAGTGTGTTTGGTTATGGGTGCAGGCTCAACAGCTTCACCCTGGTTACACCGTAAAGTTTGAGAAAATAAGGTATTGATACTTTTTAGTCTGTTCTGCTCCAGAGAAGGGTGTGGGGAATAAAAGAAACATACGTCATTATCACTGTTTGCAAAACCCCAAAACAAACACGAACCTCAGTTAGCAGTTGCAAACTTGTTTCTCATTATTGTAGTCTCTTCTGACGTTTGTAATATGTGATGTGGAGGACATTCACTGTTACGTTGAAGAAATTGAAGGTCAGAGAACTGTACACTGTACGGCTAGAAATATTATTTAATTCTTCTGAACCATGAATATAAAATCTATATCCTTTTTCAGAATGTTATGCTGACTTCTTCAGAGAAGACTTTGATGTGAAAGCTTACACTTCCCAGTCCATCCATCAGGCTGTGATAGCTGAGCAACTGGCTAAACTTGCTCAAGGTATCAGTCAGTTGGATAAAGAGCTGCATTTACAAGTAAGTTTAAAGCATACCTGTTATTGTGGGGTGACTGATATAAACTAGTCAAAAACTTAGTAATCATACGAGCTTGTAACTTGTGAAATTGCCCAGTGTCCTCTGGAAGCAGTTATTCAAGGTACAACTTGCAGCTAAACTAGTAGTGAGTTTGACAACTCAGTTAAGCCCACATTTAGTACTCCTGCCAGACAGCCATGTACTGCTTCAGTTTTTGTAGTCTTATAGCTGTATGCTGTTTTCCTTTTAAGAAGGAAGACTCTTCCCGAATGATTGTGTTAACTATCCTAATCACTTGAGGCCGTGTTTCAGCTTGGTGTTGTGAGAAGATAGGGAGGACTTGCACCCTTACATTGTGTGCTGAAGAGTAGCATAAGCCCCAAGACTTACCTTCAGCTACATAGATGTAACCTATGTTAACATGCCTCTAAACCTTCAGAAAGGCTTTTGAGTTTAGATAGAGGACTTTTCCTATGCAGAAATCATAAATCCACAGTAGACATTGCCATGAGAACACTTTTAAAGCTTGCATGTTAGTTTCAAAGTTGCTTCCTCCCTACCTCAGTTGGTAAGTTCTTTGGGAACTAGTTTATAAATGTCATAAATAGAAAAAAAATATACATTATTATGGTGTGATTAATAAATTCACATTTACAGTTATTATTAAATATGAAGATGTGTTGAAATATGATTGCTCTGCTGGCTTTAATTAAGATGTGCAGCGTTGCTGGACATCTTAATTAAGTACTGACCCTCTTCTCATTCTGAACTTGTTGCTCTTGTGAATTAAAACATCTTGTGTTCTTAAAACCCTTTCTCCTGTAAGATGTACCTGCTTTTTCCTGTGTTTGGCTAATGTAGGGATGCTGATACTTAAATGCCTAATATAGGAATGATGTGATATATTTAATACTTCTTTTAGGCTCATGTAATTTTAGGCTCATGCCCATTTTTCTCTTTTGATGCTTATATTTGGTTTTTTAAGGTTGTTGCAAGACATGAAGATCTGTTGGCCCAAGCAACTGGAATTGAATCCCTGGAAGGTAAATATTATTATATTATGCTAGCTATCCTTACAGTGGGGGAAACACTTTTAGGATCTATGCAGGGAGCATCATTCACTACCTCCAGTGTTAAAGCTCCAGATCTGATTTCTGAGGAGTAACATGTGGCAGCTTTTTTTTTTTTTCTTTTTCTTAACGTCAGTAGATGGAGCTCCAAGGAGAACATTTGGCTGACACTTCTCTGGAGTAGCTGCTTCATAGGAAAATGTGTTTTGATAATGTTCTGAGCAACTTTAGTAATAAAGCCTTTCTTGACCTTTTAATAAATTTTTCTAACTAAGCCTAATTTTGTTGCAACGTTGGAGGGTATCTGTTGCCGTAAGCACCAATTTTTTTCTGTTGCATATGTATGTATTGCAAAGTTTGCACATCTTAACCAAAGTGGCTATAACACATAATCTAAGCCATGTTGAGGTATTTTTTACTACTGAAGGGCTACTAAGTTAAATACATACCTTTGTTTTATTCCACTGTTTGAGATGTGGAATTTAACATAAACTGCTGATTTTCAAATGCCTTGCTTAGGAACAGTTGACTCTGTATAGAAAATGGTTGCAGTATATTGTTCTTGTGCCAGGAGTTCATTAAACCTGCCATTCTGCTCTTTGTCACTTTGCTGAGAAGGTCATATGGTTTGCTATTGTGGTGGTTTTTTTTGTGCAGACAGATATTTACCTCTGTAGCATGCTAGAATCTCTATAGCATATTCCCTTGTCCTTTTTGTAACTTAGTAAATAATTTATCTTAGTTTCTTTTTCTGCTTTCAGGTTTTAGCATAACCAAAGTTTCTGATTACTGATAGTTATATCCTTAGTGTTTGGAGCTGTTTGGGTATGCTGTTTTGTGTCAGTAATTGCATATAGCTGTAAAATTAAAGAAATAGCTATTTAATCTAGTAATGGTAGGTCCTGAATAACTTTTTAAACAGTTGGAGAATCAAGATGCAGAAATACGCGCTCTTTCTCCAGGAAAGAAGTAGACAGGAATGTATAGTCTGTCTTGTGACTGATAAATACCTCCCAGTAACAATCTTCAGCAATTTGTGCTCAGTGGAATTCTGTTTTCTGAAATAATGGTTGTTTCTGAAGGCATTCCTTCCTAAATTTGCTCTGAGAAAAGAATTATGTACTTCAAAACAACTACTCAATTAGGAAACATTTCTATAAGGCAGGTTGTAAATAATGCATGTTTTACAACTAATGTGGCAAAGTAAAAATAAAATCCGATTCACCTCAAATTTGTTGAAGTTTTTCCATTTCCTTGGGATTATGCTCTTAAAGGAAGCACTGAGTCGAGATTCGTAAGAAAAAGAAAAGGTAAATGCCAACAGATTTTTTAATTGTGGTGTTAGAAATGTATAGCTCTTGGTATATTTATCAAGTAAGTTAACAAGTGAAGATTATGGAGCTAATTCACAGCATGCATAGTCGTTTGGATGTGTGCAGGTGAATCTCACTGGACATTTCAAATTGGTACACCCAGCCTGTAGAGTCTTTTTTAGGCCTGTGCACTTTTTTTAAATTGTACACAGCTCTGGTATGTATATTCTTTTCTGTCTATAGGTAGTTCAGCAGATATCTTGAGCTACCTGTTATTTTAAGATAGGCTAAATTATATCATCATGTATCTTCCACAGCCAGTGGCGAGGGGAGAGTGCCTTTTCACCCATCCTTATTCTGTCCTCTGGGAAGAGGGCTGTTGTATGTTTAATAGCAATATTGCAGCCATGCAATATTGCTGCAAAGATGCAGCAGTGTTGTGCCACTGGCCCTCCCCCATTATTGCATTCTAGGGTAGACAATGCAGCCTGTTTTGCCAGCTTTTCACTGTATCTCATATCTTCATCCTCATGATCTGTTGTGTGCCAAACCATGTATAAATAACAGTAAATACACGAGCCTGTCACTAAGCTAATAGTTCTGAAATATGGAGAAGATGAGAATTTATATGTCTGTATAAAACCAGTGAGGTGCAGTCACAGTACAGGACAACCAGAATATAACTATTAGCAGTAGTTTTGTTTGTCTTCCATCTTACTGTATCATGCTGCAGTCTTATCTAATTTAATGATGGCATGCTTGTAAACAGGGCTTTGCAAAAATGTAGTATGTTTTAGAACGCTAACAGTAACTGGAACAAAAATAATTTCATAGGCCTGGGTTTGTCTAACTTAATTAAATTCTCAGCAGGCTGATTCTGTATTGCACAAATGACTCCTGTCCCCTACTACTTTGTTTGCAATTTACCAAGAAAAGAACAGGCATGCTTGTTGGTTTTCTTTGTGCCGCTTTGCCAAACTAATGTGGAACAAACATGATTAGAGTAGTTTGCTCTGCTTCTAATCTAAATTAGATGACCTTACAATGACATTGATACCTTACTTTTTGCTGAAGATGCTCATGCCCAGGAAGAAAACCTTGAAATAGCATTGTTTATCTTCTCAGTTCTCTTTGTCCTAGTCACTAAATAGTGTTAAATGGGTTGTGCCATTTTTATAAATCATGTTCAGGTGTTTATACCAGGTTATGTAATTTGAGCTGCAGTCCTGATCAACATTCTCTTATAAAGTAACATCCTCTAAATATTATTTGAAACTTCATGCGTGATGGATTTTGGAGTGATATTTATTCTGTGGGTTTATTTTCTCTACCAATACATTTTCCACAGCATTCAGTAAATGACCTGCTCAGTTTATTTCCCAATATGCTTACTAATTTTGGTTTCTCTGATGCTCTGTTATAAAGGGGGAAACGGCTTTTGGTTTTTGCCAAAGTAGTCTGCAGTAGTTACTATGATTTGAAGAAAAACTCTTTTTATAATTGATGAATGTTTCATGTAAAAAATCTGCTTTATTTTGCAGGTGTCCTCCAAATGATGCAAACTAGAATTGGTGCTCTACAAAGCACTGTTGATAGGTATGACATTCATTATGCAATTAGAAAGTACAAATTCTTATGTTCTATAATGCTATTTTTTAACACTGCTATGAATAATTCTCTCCTCTTATTTTTAGAATTAGAGTCAAAATTGTTGACCCCTACAACAAAATAGTGTCTCGCACAGCTCAGCTAGCAAAGCTACAGGTAGGTTGCATTAAAAATATATTTAAAAAAATCCTTTTTGAACATGTGTTATTTCACAAATGTCAGACATGGATACAGTTTTTCTTCTACTTCAGTAACCTGTGGTTCATTGTCAGTATTTTTCTGAAAATCAGTATTTGTGTCTCTTCAAGGGCTACTGAGAAGTGCTTAGTAGAAAAGTAGCAAATTGACCTTTGCACAAGCCGATTGAGTTTTTGTAAAGATGGAGCTAAGAGGAAAGGGTTATTTGAGTACAGATTAATCAAGTTCTCTTAACTTAGTGTTATTTTGCTGTTTAATGTTATGCTGCTCTTGTGTAGAAGACACTTTTTGCCCCTAAGTTAATGCAGGCTTTGCTGAAGTTTAGTAAAGAGTTTGAGAATTAATTCTTTTAAATTTCTTCACAAGTCAAGATGCAACTTAAGGAACTATTTGTGGTTGTGGGGTTTTGTAAACCCATTTGCATAGTTGTCCCTGCCTTTTAAATAAAAGTGGAGTCTACAAGAAGGATGTAGACATCTGTTAGAGGATAGCAGTGGGAGAGAGCTTATTACAATGATGGTGAGATTAAGTGTCAAACACTTCCATTGATAATTTTATAGTAGTTGAAAACTTTTCCGTAGATCTTCAGGAGTCACGTGTGTGCATTCTGTTAAGTTTATGGTTTGAAATGCAACACAGCTCCAGCCCCACAAGTGTTTAACGAGTTATTGTTTGAACTGTTTGTCTTTGCAAGTTTACCTGAATTTTGAGCTGTGGATGTACACTCAAGTAGATTGCCATCTCCAAGTGACTGCTCTTGTAGAGTAGATGAAGCTACAGACTCATACAGTTTCTAGTCTGGGGACTGGTGGACAGCTGCACTGTCTCGTCTGAACTTCTATTTTCTATGTTACTTTCAGTAGCAGTGAAATTCAGCAGGGAGCTCTTAACTCTATGCAGCTAGTTTGGCCAGATTCTTTTCCTGTTGTTTTCAGCTCCAGCTGTTAATGTTTTTGCCACTGGCCAAAAGTCCCATGACTTTCATGTGACAGGTTAGGTGCAGATTTTTTGGTTGTTCTCTGATGTGTGTTGTGCCTGGAAAAAAAGTTGCGGGAATGTGAGCCTAAAGATGAAGATCATTTCTACCCTACCCTCTCTCAAGGTCAGACTGCAGAAGGATGTCTGAGGAGAATGAGTCTGTGAACTTGGGAAATGTTTCTTGGATGGTTTGTCTTGTCTTGTTACATGGTTGCATAGGTTTTCCTGTGGTGTGAAAGTGGCATCCATCCATGGTCACCATTATTCAGGCTGTGCTAGGGGATTTGTAATACCTGACTTTTTTTGCTGTAAGTCAAGAAAAAAGAGGTACAGAGTAAGTGGGAGCCTGGTAGACTGCTCTTTTAGCATCGGTGTAGAAAGAGGAATGATGATTCCAGATTCTCTGCCAGTGAGAGTCAGAGTCTCAGCGCAAGAGCTGCTGTCCCTTCTTTTGTTGGCAGATACTTCGTGAGTGCTTTATGTTGCACTACGCTGCTGGGAGGAGTTGACAGTCAGGACACCTGAATTAATAAATGAAGCTGAATTTACGGAGACTTGAGTCAAATCTCAGCTCTCTAGCCTCCTAAAGATGCACTGCTGGGGTGTCCTTGCTCTGGGGGACTAATTTGTTGAGGAAAGAAGGGCACAGCACAGCAAAAAAGGCAGGGCTTATGACATGAAATTGCTCCCAAATTCAGGACTTGCGGTTTGGGACATTGTCAAACTGACTAATTTTATCAGCTGATCTACAGTTGGTAGAAAAAGATAGCTAGTAAGGGAGGTTGCCTTCTGTCAAAATCTGTAGGGTTGGCAGGTATGTTTTGGTGGAATGCATGATGTTTCAGTGCCTCTTGTACTTGTGATGGTGTTATTTTAATACCTCTGCATTGATTGCTGTGGGACTGCTTGCTAACTGAAGGAATATTTGACTTGCATAAAGCTAGATTTTGCCATCCTTAATTGTTTTTAATATAGTCTGGCTTTTTCATAAACATTCTCACTGCAAGTTTGTTGTTAAACTTCAAATCTAGTCCTGAATTCTAAATCTCTGCTATGTGCTTGTACATGTTTCATCTTGCTCTGTTCTTACAGCTTCATGGCATCCCAAGACAGCAGCAGACTTGGGAAGCTCACTTCCTGCTTTAAATCATCCTGTACTCTTCTGACTTTTTCCATAGTCAATCACAAGCTGAGTGGGGGTGGTTAAAAACTGAAATGTGTAGACAGGGAGTTTGTCCTTCAGAGGGTTCTTTTCTGTGCAGCTCTGTTTAGATGAATGGTTTTGCCTGGTCTCTTAGTTTCAGTGTCTTGGTGTATGAAAAACTTTATAATAGCAAAATATTTTTAAAAACACCAATAATTTTGTATTCTAAAGTTATTCTTACTTTAAAATATTCACCAGTAGCAGATATATTTGTGATGCTACTGTAAATAAATAGTAAATGTAGTCTGAAAATTGTGGACTGTCTCCTTTCTTCAGACATTATAAACAACAAAATATGTGCATTCAGTTACCTTGCATATATGAGCTACACACTGGCACATTTTCCAGTGACTCTGTCTTTATAATTAAGTCTTCTTTCAGTAATTTCTTAAAATTAATTTGAGATTAAAAGTAAGAGGCTTTTCGATGTCTCAAATTGTAGCAATAATTTCTGTTATTGTTGACACATTGCTTTAAATCTCAGGAGATAGCTAATATGTAATCTCAAAAAGCATTGGGGTTTATTTTTAATTTTACTGAAAATTACTTGGACTAACTGGGGCCACTCGCATTTTCCAAATTAATTCTTGCTTGAACAGTAGAATTTGTTCCTTCTTGGATTAAAGCATCTCCTCTAGAAAAGCATAATTCAGGGGGAGAGTGTTTCCTGAATTAATTCAGACTTGTGTCATGTGTGTAGTCAGGTTAGAGGATTTAGCATCTAGCCTCTGTGAACAGCTCCACCATTAGATACAGTTGTTTATTTCTGTTATATATAGCATTCTTTTGCTGTGACTAGGAGTTTTATTAAGTTGGACAGCTCACATAAATAAAAATACTTGAGTGAAACAGAATCTTTGTCAAGGGTACAATGCCATGGAAATTACTACAAAATTTAGAGTGCATCCTCAGTGTCATTGGATTTTTTCCTCCTACTAACTCTCAGGGCTAGAAATTAAAACAATTTTTTTTTCTCTTGTATCTAAATGGAACTTTTCCCATCTCATACTCTCTTTTAAAAGATTATTTCTTGGGACAGGAAATAATAAGCTACAATTCAACAAAGAAGAAATAATCTTTTGGTGTATAAAGTAGAAGGTGGTTTAAAAATAACAGAAAGTGAATTCCCAGGGAAAAACTTTAGCCAGAGGTACACAATGGGATTAAAGAGTAATTAATTTTGAAAGCAAAGTAGTAATACCATGCCATCTTATTTGGTGAAGCATAGTGCACTATATTAAAAGCTATCTTTGATTAATCTTGCAGAAATTTAGTTCACGGATATGAAAGTGATATGTGGATCAAGATTTTTCTAATTAAAGAAATGAATTAATAAAAATTAATACATTAATCTCTCAAAGCAGGATAAACCCTGCTTAGTTCTCACTAAGTGTAACAGAAATCATGTGGCTAGGTTATCACAGAACACTTAGAAAACTTCCTCTTCAGGCTGTGATAGAGAGCCCAAAGCAGTGAGGGTAATTGGGCTTTCCCTGATTTGTCTCAGTGGGTTTTCTTCTAATTTTTCCTTTTTGTTCTGTCTAGATGTTTAATAAAATAAAACTGTAAATATTTGTGGATTTGTTAGTTTGTGCAGGCATAGGGAAGAGACTGCCAGGTTGTACAATCCGCTGTGGATGTTGGTTGAAATGATTCACTTTATATGTTTTCCTATGTGCACTTCAACATTAGTTTTCAGCAAATGAACTTGAGTCTGAAAAAGAGATTCTAAGTCTTGTTGAATACTAAATATTTTTTTTAAGTAATTTAAAATTAATTTTGATATCCATATGCCTTCAGTACCACGTAATAACTCCAAAGACTATGTCATACTTGTTCCAAATTCCTCACTTGCCACTCTGGTTAATCTGATTGCAGATGTTGGATTGTACCTATGACTTTACTGAAATCCATGTTGCATTTCTGAATTCTATTCTAGTTGTTACCCACTCCAGGATGTTGCTTTCCCATAGCATGTATTTCAAAAAGCTAGTTGAGTGAAAAGTTACAAAACTATTATATTCAATTCAGATGTCAGCAATGCCTGTTATTCTAATTTGGTGCTAACAAAAATGCACATGAATGTGGTTCCTAAAAATTTATGTATACGTCCATATTCCTAATCATTAACCAATAATGCTCTGTATTTTAATAAGCATATGAAAGAATGTGGACTCTCAGTTGGTTGAATGAAGGTTACTGCCTTCTGAAAGTTTGGGCAAGAATTAGTTTTTACATATATGCCTACCATAAGTGTCAATATCTGTAATAATTATTTGGTCTTTAAGTTTTATTGTCTTCTGAAGTAAGTGCTACCATTTTGCTTCTTTTAGATGAGTATTTGATTGGCAAAGGCAACTTCTTAACTTTGCTAAAGCTTGAAGAGGGGAGAGATATTAAGGAAAGATGAATGAGATAAAATAAAGCTCATTTCTAATTAGAACATGCCTCTGTCGTGGGATTCTGAGTTTCCTTTGTTTTTTTTGTGTGGGTAGTGACAGAATAATCTCAATAGCCCCATAAATGTAATTACCAGCTTCTGAAAGTCTTGGTCTGTATAACATAGAGTCATATTAAAAAAATTTGGAAAACAGGGATTCAGTGTTCCAAAGTTCCTTGTTTTTATTCACATTCCCATTTCCTTTTTTGGTTAAGATGTTTCCACATTTGAGTGCTCATATTATGTGATTGTAATGTGCTGATAACATCCCCTAATAGCACAATTTCCCTGCAGGCTGCCTGTGACTTGCTGCGGAGGATAATACGCATCTTGTATCTCAGTAAGAGACTTCAAGGACAACTGCAAGGAGGAAGCAGAGAGATAACAAAAGCTGCCCAGAGTCTCAATGAACTTGGTGAGTCCTTCTTAATTACTATTAGATACATTTTTAGCTTGTGTTCGCATGATTTGCACTAGCGTTTGACTTAAAGAAGCACCCAAAACTTTTTACTCTGGTTCTTGCTTTCTCCTTCCTGATTTAAATTGAGACATGGCATGGACAGAACTTACTACTCCTTTACATTTTTAGGTTGTGAAAATTCTGTGATAATAACTTGTGTTCTTTTGGGAAACAGTTTTTTTTGTGAAGCAGTTTCTTAGTGATTTATGTTTCTATAAAACACCCTCAGAGGCAGCAGATACATGTTTAGTTTTTGGGAGACATTGCACTCCCATAAGGCGTAGTTTAAATTACAGTTTATGTCCTAAAAGAAAGATGTTGGCCATGTGACTTTTATGAGAACCACAGGTGATACAGATACCTAACCTAGTTCAGATACTGGAAGTGTTCTGCTGCAGTAGTGACTGATTTACGTTTTATTTTATTGGCTTCTAGGAAGAATAATGAGGTAGTTCTCATGAAGGCTCATGTAACATTGCTCAAATGTTTTCTGTACTTGAGCTAGCTTGAGAAATTCTACACAGTGCTGCAGGATACAGTGAGGAGCATCCCATTAGTCTTGGATATCAGTTGTTGGTGTTGCATATGGTATCTTGCCAGCTGTTTCTCCTGATTTAATGGTATTCAAATTCCAACTTCCAAAAATAGATTGTGAGAGGGCTGAACTAACAAACATTCAGAAACATCCTGAAGTTTATTTTGCATATTTGTCACTACTTCTCTTTTTATACTGTGTGATCAAAAAATTATGAGACAATGACTTAGTCTTATAACTGGCAGATGCTGTGTTGCAAACAGAAAGTTTATATGTTTTTATAGTATATCAGTCTGATTGAAGCACTTAAGTGCCAATTGTATCGTTGTAAGGTAGTATATTTTTTCTGACTCTTCTTACTTTTTTTTCCATTTTGCTCTACCATTACATCTTCACAATATATAAAATATATAACTGTCTGTTAACTACCTGGATTGCAGGTGTTGTGGGATTAATTTGAGTGCTAGATCCTATTAAACAAATTAGTACAATTTAGTGGTGAAATTTGAGATATTTAATGTAGTTTTTTAGCATTTCTTTCTTTGATCGGAAGTATCTTTTACTGCTCTTCTTCCTTTCCACTTCTTTTGTTCCACCATTGTAAAAAAAAAAAAAAAGAGCTTGCACTTTATTTTGTTGAAATGCCACAGTCTTTTGAGTTTCTTGTTTTCAAATACTTGATCTTTTTCTGAAGCTTAGCAAATTATTATAAGTAATTATTGTTAAAGTTCAAGGGAAATCTGTCCTCTTAGGCAACTCTTTTGAATTTGATCTTACAGTCCATGGAGGTAGCCAAGGCTTGTGGTCCTTGGTTTAATCCTTGTTTCTGGCTGGTTTATGGCCCAGTAAAATACCTTGTCTGCTGTCATTTCTCTCTCCATCTTATTTCCTGGTATCTCTTCCTTTCTTCTCTCTTACCTCTCCCTCTGCATCACTCCATTTTTGCCTGCCTGTCCTTGGTCACCCTCTACTGCCCACCTTGGCTGGTTTGAATTCTTCCTGCTTCCCAGCTGGCCATGCCTCCCAGCGCCTGAATGGATGGGAACAGCTCCCTGAGGAGATGCTGGTGCAGGGAATTGGAGGTGTCTGTCCCGTGTGCAGAGGTAGTGATTGCTGGGTGTGGGGTGGCTCTGTTCCGAGGGGAGGAACAGCATGGGTCAGCATGGATCAGGGTACTGCTGTGGGAGTCAGCAGGAAGGAGGCGTCCACAGGGAGCCTGGGATGTGGGATGTGGCTGAGGTTGTGCTGTGCTTCTGGACTTGGAAAGCATTGGGATGGGTGGGAGATCTCTAGCACAGAGGTGGTGGTGGTGTGTGGCAGGAGAGCGCTCAGGATGTGGTGGCTTGAGGCTGTGGAAGTGCTGTGCTTCAGAAGGAACAGGAAATGTGATGTAGTGCTCTGTGGTGTTAGGAGGGTGGGGAGCATGGGGAGCAGCCCTGGGCACTGCAGTTTGGTTGGTGAGGTATGAAAGCTTTGGGAGGCCTGGGGAAATACTGCAACATCTGATAGTAGTAAATAGGTCGTAGACATGAGTGGTGTGAAAGCCTGGTATTGATAGGGACCTCTGTGTCACAGAGGCTTGCTTTCATGTCCAAGATGAATACTGATCTGTGGTTTTAGCCAGATACTCCTGAATATCCCTTTCATCTCTCTTTCAAAGAAAAAATTATTCTGTTGTTTATTACTTTCTGTTGTACGTGAGGTGCAGAATAATTTCTGCTTTGTCAAACTCAGTTCTGTGATCTTACTGTGAAAGTTTGCACTTGCTATGGTAAAAGATACCTTCCATTTCTTTTAAGGTATTCTGGGTAGAATTTTGAGGTAACTACCAATTTTTTTTAATACACTGCTACACTCTGTGTTTATATTTGGGGGACACAAATGTGTGCATTGAGGTGTGTATTTAATATATATTCCTGTAGCTAATCTATGTTAGTTCAATCACAACTTTTTCTTAGTTGTATATTGAAGTTTATTTGGCATTGATGGGAAAGGCTATGGTAAATATATAAACTATTTGAATTAGGTAGAAATATGGGTGAGTTAGAGGAACTACAAGAAACAGGAGCTTTTACTGAGAAGCAGGTTTTTGCTGGATGCCTAAAGTTGCTAGTAGTCTGCAGATCTCCAGCTTCAGAGTATGATTTTAGGAAGATGCTTTCTCTGAAAGTGTTTGGTAAAATTTTGACCAAGATCTCTACTTAGAGCTGAAGTAGATCTGAAATTACTCAGTATTGGATTTTCACATTCTTTGAACTTAAGTTCACGTTTTGGCACAGTAAAAAGGAAACCTAATTTCCTTGTAGTTTAGAGATTGAAAGTGATTTCTGTGTGCAAATGTGCATATATATATTTATATAAAATTAAACCCGAGACTTCTGCAATTCTTCTACCTTCCAATATACTTTGGGTTCTCTAGCAAAGAAGAATAAACAATAAGCTGCTTCTCTAGTGCTAATTCTTTGAATTATGCAATCCAATTCAGCGTTTGCATAGGAAAAACAAGTGCCAATATTCAGGTGTCACACAATGCCTAATGCTGTGAATTATATGCCCTGACTATGCTTCTCGGTGGTATTTAAATACAAGTATTTTATAAAGTGAAAAAGAAACATTCCTAAGCAAGATTAAACAATAGAATGTGACAAGAAAATGGTACCCTATATACAATTCCCTTTCATAGAAGAAATTCTGTAGGTACTAAAACATCATCTGTCTTCCACGTGTGTATACAGAGATTACTGTCTTTAACAGTGGCCAGTAACTTATCAGATGGAGATGAAAAAATTCTGAATTGTGCAGCAAAAGGCTGGTTTAAGCATGGACAGGCCAATTCCATCTGTCAGTTACAGAGCTAGCTCTGGACAACAAAGGATTTCTATTTTCCTGGTTAAATGCTTATAAATGATGTCATCATTATTCATATAAATGCCTAGACTTCTTTTAATGATAATGTTTTCCTCATCTCTCTATATGCTTGTATTATAATTTATGTCTCAGCAAGTAAATCTGTTTGCTTAAATATTCTTCTGAGTATTTAATATTTCAGTGCAGGCTCTTGCACCAGCCATGATTTTGCTCTTTTGTAAACTCTGGCTTAGTCTGTGACTGAGCTGTGCAGTCATAAAATTAAGGAGAAGGGGTCTATTAAAATAACAGTTTCAGGTATCTTCAGTATAGAAGTTATTCTAGGAAAACATTGCCTTCCATGGAACTTGAGAGAGGATGGGCAAAGAGAGCTATAACCTTGCTTCAAAATTAAATTCATCTAAAGAAATAACAAAACTTTGTCAGTTATTGAAGTGTAGCTAGAATGGAGAAAATGCTACTTATGTATTTGTGTGCCTGTTGTGGTTTAACCCCAGCTAGCAGCCAAGCCCATGCTGCCTCTTGCTTGCTCATCCATGAGTGGAGGTGCAGTGGGGCAGAGAATTGGATGGGTAAAGTGAGAAAACCCATGGGCTGACATAAAGACAGGTTAATGGGTAAAGCAAAAGCCAGGCATGCAAGAAGAGCAAAACAAGGAATTCATTTACCATTTCTCGTGGGCAGGCAGGTGTTCAGTGATAGGAAAAGGGCTCCATCAGGCGGGGACACAAACACCATCACTCCAAATGTCTCCCTCCTTCTTCCCCCAGCTTTACATGCTGAGCATGCCGCTGTGTGGGATGGAGTGTCCCTTGGATCAGTTGGGCTCAGCTGACCTCTCTGTGTCACCTCCCAACTCCCTGTGCACTCCCACCCTCCTCACTGGTGGAGTGGGGTGAGTGACTTGACTCCTAAGTCCTGCTTGGCAATAATGAAAGCATCTCTGTGCTACAACACTGTTTCCAGCACAAATCCAAAACATAGCCCCTGTCAGCTACTATGAAGAAAATTAACTCTATCCTTTCTAAAACCAGCAAAATCCATTATAAGGAGGGAACAAAGCTTATCTGGGCCAGTTTTTTAGGCTTAACATTTAAGATGTAAGGGAAATTAAAGAAAGACAGCTTGTGAAGAAGTGTTTCTGGGCTGGAGACAGTTGAAATTGATTAGAGACTGCATGATACTGAGTGAAATACAATTAGAAAAAAATTATTTGGATATGCCTGGAAGGCCTCTTTATAGCTGGTATAATATAGGTGTTGATATCCTGGTCTTCTGAAGTGTACCCCAGAACTAGTGACATCTGCACAATGACAACAGTAATCTTGGATGTGAAAAATTCTTGTGAAGGCTAGAAGTAAATTTGACTTAGCAGTTTTCTAGGTAAACAATATGGATCATACATGATTTATAAAAGAAAAAATTGTAGATAAAGTTCATACATCTGTTAGAGTACAATTAGAGGCAATGGAAGGAGGAAAATGCCTGTCTTAATGTGGTTTGCATTGTGGGATCTTGTCTTTTTCAATATTCAGGTTTCTCTGTTTCAGGGCACTTTTCTGGTATTGCTGCTACATATAGTACCCTGAAGTTTCCACTGGAAGGGAATACTGTTATAAAGACTGTGAATTTATCTATGGTACTGCAGCTTATCACCCAGTTTGTTTCAAATACAAAATAGTGCTTGATAGAGGGAGACAACATGGTCTCTGTTACCCCCATGTTTGAAAATATTATTAATTAGATCAATATTTTCCCAAATATTATAAGCTTAAAAATAGCTTAAAAAGCTTAAGTATTTTTTCCTTTTTGTGTTCTGTTGCTGATGGGCTTGTTTCATGGAAAAGAAAGCATGTTCTTTTATGTACCTATATATAGTGTGTATATGTATATAATAGCATGTGTATATAAAGATTTATAATATTCATAAATACAAATACAAACAATATGTATATCCTAATATAAAATACAAAAAAAGTGTATCTCAGATGCTTTTCAGAGGAATCTCCTTGTTCTTAATAGTTTTCTTTGTGAATTCTGAGGGGAGAGATTAGATTCTAGAATCTGATGGAGCTTGTTTTATTGAAAATAGACCTTACTGCTACCTATTTTACACAATTCAAACTAACCTGGCTTCCTTAAGCAAAGGAACTCTAGAACAAATAAGCTATTTGGTGGAGTCTATATAAAAGTGCTGTTAAATAGTAGGACACACAGCTTTATCAAGAATGAATCCTGTTTAACCAACCGTATTTTCTTTGCTGGCAGCGTAACAGGCCTTGGGACTAGAGAGATCAATGACTGTCTTGTAGTTTGATTTAAATAGGGCTCTTGACACCATTGATTTAAATAGGGCTCTTGACACCATGTCACACTAGCAGGATCAGCAATAGAATCCAGATGAAAATGTCATGCAGTGAATGCAGAAGTTCAGAGAAAGCTGTACCCCAAAAGCTTTCATCTGTTGTTCACTTATCCAGCAATACATCAAACAGGGTGTTGTTAAAATGTGTTCTGTAGCTGGCTTGTATTTTTATTAATGATTTGACTGATGTAATATGGCATATATCCTTATTAAATTTACTACCAGTAATCAAGCAGAGAAGAATGGAAAGTATGTTGAGAAACAGGATTAGAATGAAGAATATTCTTAGCGAATTGAAGATACGTCTTACCTGAACTGATTTTATTTCTCTTCCAGACAAGTTCTAAGTCCTCACAATGAATAGTTATCGTTAAGAGGGGGAACAGGAGAAATGACTGTATGAATTACAGTTCTGCAGAGAGGGTTGATAGTTCCTCACAAATGGAGTGCAAGCCACTTGTTCATTTATTTTGTAACAGTGTGACATTGTTGGCAATGAAGTTTGTGCTGTTCTTTGTAAGGAAGGATGTTGTGTGCAAGGCACTGGAAAATAATCTTTTGTTCACGAGTCACACGGAGTATCAAGTCCCCTTTGAAGCACTACATTGAAGGAAGATGTAGGTTAATTGGAGAAACTCCTAAGCACAGCAGCAATGGTGGCTGAAGGTCTTGAGGATGGTCAGTGGGTAGAAGAAGGTGTGTGGCTGTGGTTTGGAGAAGAGGGGTGTGAGAGGGGGAGTAATGTTCTTCAGATAAACAAAGGTTTTTCATATGGGAAAGGGAGTTAATGGCTCTCCATATGCACTGTGATGGAAACAGTAAGTAATGGGTCTGAAATGAAGCAAAGGATTTTTTTTTTTCTAAAATGTTAGGAAAGAGTTCTGCCAGAAATGATAATTTCAGGGGATCTGTGAAGTAGTATTTGAAGCCTTTTTAGAAGTGTTTTAGACAAAGCATGTACTGGGAATGAAATCATATAGTCATGGAATGGCTTGGGTTGGAAAGAATCTTTAAAGCTGATCTAATTCATCTCCTCTACAATAAGAAGGGATAATTAGATAGAGGTGATTTTTGCCTTGAAGTAGAAGGACTCAGTGAGCTGATCTGCTCCCAGTCCTTTGTGTCTCTTGGAGATGTTCCCCTCCTTTCCCAATTTTTCTGTTTGTTTTGTGTTGTTTTGTTTGTTTGTTTGTTTTGAAAATTGGAATGCTTGATGTAAAATGTTCTTCACAAGTTATTTTTTTGGGCATTGTTCCCAGATACCACCTGGAATATTATTAGGACAGTGTGACTGGAAATTTCATGCCATCACTTCAGTTCAGCCTCTTCTTTTCATTCCTTTAGATGAGATAGATAAATCTCCTCAAAGACCTTCAGCTCAACCCTCTGGCACAATTTCTTCTGGTTGTGACTGACATTCACATAAACTTCACATAGTTCATTGTGCTACTTGAGTGCTGCAAAAACTGACCCTCAAAAACTATTATGTCAGTTTGGTCTAGAAGAATGCAATGAGCAGGAAAAGGAAGGTAATACTGACTGTGTGAATGTAAGTGTCCTGTATCAAATTCTTTTCCTCCTTTGCTGAGAAAGAAGGCAAACTGTCTGACTGTTTTTAAGAAAGATGTTACTTTAGTTCTTTTATTTTTTTAGTATTTGGGATGAGTGATGAATAGTGTTTTGCATTTATCAAAATACTAGCACTAATAATTAGCATTCAAGAAACAACAGTTCTAATTGGTTATTTTAGTAGTAAGTATTAAACTAGTTTATTTTATACCAGTTAGCCCTATCTATTGCAAGGTGGAATTACCTTTACATGTGGTTATTAAAGTATTAGTGTGGTTATTAAGTATTAAAGTAGCATAAATAGTCGAGCTAATACACAGTGACTTATTCTGAAGTGATTGCAGATCGGCTGACTGCAATATTTGTTGCTCAGGTTAAATATTGTTGTCTAAAAGCTGTTTCATTTTAGCTGCTACAGTTCTTGCAGTAACAATCAATATGTGTTATGTATCTGTGCACAAGTATTACTATACCTGCAATGGCAAACTGTCTGAGCACCTGCCATGGATACTCTTTCGCTGCCACCTTCTTCCTGTATCCTGTTCAGTGATGGACCTAATTTTTTTTTCTATTCCAAGCAATAATTTACAGTGTATGATTGCCAAGCCAGATGTTGTGTTGACTGCTGTTAAAGCGAGGATGGACTTGTTACTGTCATGTCAGTGAGGTCTTGCACTGCTAGTACACAGAGCAGACAGGTTTGGTGATACTAATACTGCTGTGCACAGTTTCTCATAAGAATCAGCACACATCAGACTTGAGGGAAATGTTGCTTTCATGGTGCTTTTGTTTAGGGACTTAGATGCCTTAAAATTTGCTGCCATGTGCAATACCTAGTGTCCTCCAAAATAATATAGCATGTGTGTGTAACACAATGCTTTGTTCTGTAGGACTAAGTGAACTGATTTGATTAATAGAAATTACATGGCTTTGATTGCATGACTTTTTGCCTGGAGTAATTAGTCTTGCTGAGAATGACTGAATTGTATTACTGGCTCAGAGCCATCTGCATTACTGCTGCTGCTTCAGGTGGTGCATCTGCATCCATAGGAAGTGCAAATATCCTGCTAAGACGTTTTTTCTTCTGTCCCCGATGTTAGCAGTAATGCTGCCAGACTTTCACTGAAATGGTTTGGACTAAAAAATACTGTGTCTTTCTGTAGCTGAATGTAATCTCCATGTTCTTCAATTTCATGTTGTTCCTTTCAGTTGAGTTGGTTTTTATTTTGCTTTGTTATGTTTTTTGTGAGATTCTGTTACCATAAGATGGAAGATTTTTCAAAAACTAGATGTGCAGATTTTTTATTTGTAGTATTCCAGGCCAAAAAATATCCTTTCTGATAGGAAGGTCAATTTTTTTCTGGTTGGCTTTTGAAATAAAGAAGAATCTTGCTAGTACGTAACAAGTTCATTAATTTGAAGATTCCAAATTAATGTGCATGTAATAGAATGACTTTCAAAACTTAATAACATTTTTCATTATTAAGAGGCCAGTACTGTAAGACCTCTTTATCCTCTTTGAGCAAGGCAGACAAAGCATACAGATTATACCATCAAATTGTGTTTTGCTGCGACTAGGATTCCTACCTTGGAAACCTGATGTTTGACAAAGCATTTTACATAAATATTTTGCATGTTTTACCTAATCTTCGGCATTCTTTTTCTAACCATTTCTGTTGAAGACACTAAATAATTACAGACACATGAGAGAAAAGACTTAAGTTTGAATTGATGCAAGAAAGAAATCCTGTTGCAATTTTGTTTTTTAATATATCCTTTAAATTGCCAGAGTTTGAAATTTAATTTTTTATATGCATACGGTTCAAGAAAAAGGATCCAAGTATAATTGTAATTCTGGGATTTCTTCATGCCTAGTTTCCTTTAAACAACTGTAAACAAGTTTGATGTTTGCCATATTAAGTGAAACTATTTTTTAATGTAAGCATTAAGTTGATTTCTGGTATTGATGACAATAATCTTTTATCTGTAACTACTCAAAAAATTTGATTTTGCCATACTATTAAGTGTTAGGTAATTTTAGTCTCAAGCACGTAGACCTTGTTGGTGGGCTGTGTGTCAGTTGTTTTAAAATGGGTTTAGTATTCCACTTTCTGTCGTGGTGTTAACCTGTTCCTAAGTTATATGTTACTAACAGCCCAGTGATAAGGCTGTGGCAGAAGTTAATTATGGTGTGTTCAAGTTGCTTTTGCTGTATCATGTGGAGTTTTTATCTGTATTCTGGGCCCATCAAAGACTGTTTTCTGTCTTTTGCGTTTTTCTTTTTCAGTTGCAGATGTCCACACCTTTTGTTCCATATATTTCTGGAAAGCTTTACTCTTTCCAACTCCCTGTCATCTGTTCCCTAAATCTGATTGCTGCTGTTTCATTATTAGGATCAGTTATGACTGTTATTGTATGGTCTAATGTATAGAAGGATTGATTAGAGGCCAGTATTACATTAAGCTAGGCTTTAGCAGGTTCAGAGTAAAATCTAGGGCCTGACAGCTCTTGATTTATTCCCTTCTAAAAGTTCAGAGGACTCCAGTGGGAAAGAAATGATAGTGGACAATAACTAAGGAAGGGGAGGGGGAACATGATAGTCTGCCACAAATTGTTTTCTGCCTGGAGAGGAATTATTGTCAGGACAGCAGAATAACTGCACCCATCATGCAGTTGATAAATTATTATGTATTAAACTCTGTATAGACAGGCTCATGAGGCACAAATAGAGTTTGCATTGGTAGCACATTCAGTTCAGTGTTTGAGATTAAGCCAGTGCTTCTTCTTAAAATTACTGTGGCTGCAGTGTTTTCCATTTGCTTTGGTAGTATATCAAATAGTATGGGGTTTTGTGAGCTAGAGGATATATCTGGGGTTTGTAGTGACACCTAATGCTGAAATAAAGGAACTTGGGAATTTTAAAAGAAAAACTGAAGCTAGAAATGAAGAATAGAAGGAGTGATGAAAAGGGAAATTGTGGAAGATCTTGGCGATTGCACCATCCTATCTTTTCTCATTTTTAGGTGTAAATGTAAAGGCCAGGTCTCATAGTTCTTTTTTTTTTTTCAATTTTTGTTTGCTTATTTTGCAATTAATGAATTTAAACGTGTAAGTCTAAAATCTAAAAACTGTATTTGTATTCTGTTTCTCTAATTACAAAATTATCCTACTTTCTTCTCAAAGTATCCCTATAGAGCAGAAAGGAATTATACCAGGCCTGTTTCTCTTTTGCTGTTAAGGCATATTTGTTCCTCACCAGAAGGATGGCATTCCAGCAAGGTTTGGACGTTGCTTTGCTTTACCTTTTGATCTTTTCAAGTGTTTGAACAGTATTTTTGTATTTGTTAGCTAAGGTGTGTCATAAGACTGGAGTTATGAAAGGATATGAGAGAACCAGCAACACAGATAGGTTTGTATTTATGAATGCTTGTGTTCAGCCAAATACAAGATAAATACAGAGGAATTTTTTATTTTTAGTTGGTTTAAAGCAGTTATGGTTCTGTAATTAGTACAGATCCTAGGGCATCTTTGAGTTTTGACACACAGTATTGTTACTGGATAGTCATACTTCTTCAACAGAAATACATAATTAAAAGTAGAGAGAAAAGCTCTGGGTTTCTGTTTCCAGGTGACATACAGAAAGTAGCAAGACCAAAAGATGTCTGCAAGCTCTATCTGCCTTTGAATCTAGTAATTTTTATTCACTGACTTTAAAAATTCCATATTATTTAAAAAAGGTTAAAAATTGACCAGACTAAAGATGAAAAGAAAAGTTTAAAAGAAGTACTTTTGACTGAGAGAAGGGAAGGGCCGCAGAGATTAGTGGTGAGTCTTTGAGAGATTATCTTTTTGCAACTTGTGTATTAGAAATACATTGTAGAGAGAATGAGTAGATGGTAAGACTTTGAAAATAATTTGCACTCTCTCTTACATATTACATAGACAAAGCAAAAGCTGTGTGTGTATGGGCATGAAGAGAAAGGCAAGTGGAATGACATAATTCCAAGCAATAAATGAATGCAGGGATATCAACAAAACAGAGGGATGTCATCTCTAATTTTGTGGTATATTCCTACTCTACTTCAACAGGCATAAAAGTTCAAGTAAACAGTGGAGAGCTAGGGCACTTAAGTTGGTGACACAAATAACTAGCATGGACAAATTTAGTTCTCTAGTTCCCTTTACAGCTGGAATGATACATCTGAAACAGTATGGATCCAGTTGTCTGTTCTACTCTGGCTGGAGGTTCTGCAAGGAAATGGCAGTTTTATGTTTCTGGCTAAGTATACCTGGGCACTGTCTGAAGCTCTGGTAGGAATTGGCATTTATAACTTTCTCTGTTCCCTCTTTCTGAGCGTTTACATACTTGGAGATTCAATAGTAAACTGCAGGTTAGAGTAGTGATCTCTGAGGTGATCAGACTTGGTGGTTTATGTTCAATGGATGATCACTTGTCCATGGGAAGGTGTGGAGAGATGTCACACGTATTTTTTTCTAGGGATGCTGGCTGAGGGTAGCTGAGTTTTGTTTACCTATGGCTGATGGTGAAATCAGTTGTTTAGTGGTCAAAGAAGTAACGCTGAAAAGCAGTTTCTAATATTG
This sequence comes from Sylvia atricapilla, assembly GCF_009819655.1. Lineage (NCBI taxonomy): Eukaryota > Metazoa > Chordata > Aves > Passeriformes > Sylviidae > Sylvia > Sylvia atricapilla. The sequence goes on from NC_089144.1 coordinate 9,726,079, forward strand.
ATCTTTGTCTTTCTGCTGGGACTGAAGCATTTATTAGTGTGTAACCCAGTGGCTGAACAGAAGAACACGGTTCGTTCAGAAATAACACCTCAATATTGTATGTCTGAGAAGACAGAGTGTTTCTATTTCTTTTTGAACAAACAGATTCAGCAATAGAGTGAGAGAATAGAAATGGATAAAATGGACAGGTGACTTGTGGTGACCAAGGAAAGAAGTGAGCATTGGATTAGAATGATGACTAGAAGATCAAATAATGGTGGTAGCAAATAATTTTCAGAAAATTTCACTGAGGATAATAGAATGAGACGTTTCAGTAGAAACTGTAAATGCATATGGATCTGAAAGTCAGGTAACAAAACCCAAAATATGTTACTTTCACAACCCACTGAATTAAAACAGAAAAATTGAATCATTGCATGTTTCCAAAATGTGTGGAAGAACAGTGTTGGGAGCCTAGACTACTTGTCCTCTGCAGCCCAGTGCTTAAAAATCACCCATTTCTAACACAGGAAATGTTATTTTGTGTTCTCTTATAATAAATAAACTTAGTGGATTTCAAAGCCATTGTTGCCAGAGTGGCAAGTTGTCATGCACAGGGCAAACTGAGAATAGACCCAGTGTTCAGTGTTTCATTTTTAAGAGACTTAATTTTCCATTGCAGAGGATCATCTGTTCAATAGGTGGGGCAAATGTATTTAGCCAAACTTGAAAGCTGAAAGCTTACTGAGAAGACAATACTAGGTTGTGAAATACTGGCTTTTTTGGCAATCAAGAAAGAAGGTACTCCTGGCTGAAAGCCTGTTCTAATGTAGTGACAAAGCAAAGACAACAACTACAATTGGAAAACAATGTTTATATGCCACTGAATGCATTAATTACAAATTTAGAGTATAGGTATGAAAAATTTAAAATACTGCCAAAAAAAAAAAAATCCATGACTGACTGGAACCAGAAAGACACCTATCATGGAATACACTTATTGATATATTTGTTTCCGGATTGTTCATAAGGATGGAGAATAGGAGGATTTTTCAGTAAGTGCTTTTGCTTTGTCTTTGAAGGCAGGGTAATTTGTTCTTCCATATAGTAAGGATACCAACAACTAACTGGGATGTTACACAAAAGTGCTAAGTTCCCAGAGACATTAGTTTGTAATTCCTTACTGAATAGGGAAGGAGAAAGGCCAGCTTGTGTTGTTCCAGCATTCAGAAGGAGATGGTATTTCTGTTGCTATCAATGTAGTATCAATGAGTAGATACAAAGCTACTCTGAAAAAATAGTAGGCAAGTTGAATTCATTTGAAAGAAAAATTCAGGGCTGTAAAGCTGAATTAATGATAGTCAATTTCCTTTTTTTATGGAAAATATGTGTTGTCAAACAAGTTTGTGTGTTTTGCTTACTGAATTGATTAATGAAGTTGTGTAGATGCATTATAGATTTATGTGCATATAAATTTAGATGACTTAAACCTCCCTTTAAGTTATTTTTCCCCAAAGCAGATATTTAAATAAGCCACATTCTCCTCACTTCACAGTTGCTCTACAGTCTTAATAGATGATTTTGTTACTAGGGAGCTGGAAGAGAGGAACAGGGGTAAGTAGCTGTAAAGCTTTGGAATTGGAGTGTGTCCTTGCTGGGATTGCTTTACCAATGTTGTTTTTGTTCTTTCATTCAGGCAGCTATGTCAGACAATTCTGTACTTGTGCAAATGGTACAGGGAATTGTGCTCTATAGATAAAAACAGTTTTGTGGTTACCTGTGAATAAATGCAATTATACATGTCACAGTGGGCAATTAAGTGGGCTCTTTTTCTTGAAGATTAAGGCTGTAGAGGTGCATTCATGGGGAGAAAATAAAGGACTGCAGAAGGGCTCTTGGATTAGCAGGGGAAGAAATGGCAAGAGCTAAGGACTAGAAAATGAGGCCTGGCAACTTCAGAAGTATAAAATAATTGAAAAATTGGATTATAGACACAATTTTGTTGTAATTCCTCAAGTAAATACTAGTTATTCAAATCTTAAACATAATAACCAATTCTGTACTGTTCATTTCCAATTGAAGTACAACCAATTCTGGTTAAAAAAATCTAACCAAATAGCTATGAAAATAAGACTGAAGACTTCTGTTTGTTCAGACCCTGGATGGGAGCCAGTATCCCTGTAACTATTGTTACTAGTTATCCCTGTAACTTGTTGCTATTGTCTTGCTTAAAAGATCAGTGAAAAATGTTACTCTGTGTTACACAAAGTAATGAGAAATGTAGAATAAGATTTCATTCTTCAAAGGAAACAGCTTAAAAATGCGCTATTTTCACAGGAGTTGTTTTTTCTCTTTGTCACCCAACTCATGCACGTAATTTTCAAATATTGTTTAAGCATTTTATCAACTATTTTCAGTTATTGTTTAAAACATAAAATAGTCCAATTGTCTTGCGTGTTTACCTTCCAGGTCCAACCTTCAGTTATTCACAGGCATTAAACCTGATTACTGGCTTTATTATCTTAAAGGTAGACCTTCTTCAGCTGAAAACCAGCAGAGTCTCATAATTCTTTTCATGTAATCTCAGGGAAGAATGTGGAAACTTAACCTCATTAAAAGAAGAAACTTCCTATTATTTTGAGAACATACTGTTTCTCTGCCAAGTTGTCCACAATTTCAAAGATTCCCCCCTGCCCTGATTTGCAAACTAGAATTGTAGAAACTTTTGACTGGAAAAAGTCGAGACACAAAAAAAAAAACCAGTGACTGAATCAAAAGTTTTCCTCTTTTATTGTAGTTTATTTAAACTGCTCTGGAATCTTTACTGTATGCTGTAAAACTGCAGGAAGATTTATCAGAAACTTCCAAATATATTAATTTTTAAAAGATTTCTTTAACTTGTTTTCATGGGCACTTTTTCATACTTCATTCCCATTTAATACAAGTGTAGATGAGCTGTATGCCTCCATTTTAGTAATTTTTTGACTGTAGAAGGTTATATGCCCGTAATATAATCTTTAGCCACAGATTATCTTCACAGAATCACAGAATGGTTTAGTTTGGAAGGGGATCTTAAAGACCATCTACTTCTGCTCCCCTGCCATGAGCTTAGACACCTTCCACTAGACCAGGTTGCTCAAAGCCCCATCCAACCTGGCCTTGAACACTTCCAGGGATGGAGGGTCACAGCTTCTCTGGGCAGCCTGTTCCAGTTCCTCACCTGGACTTGCCCTCTTTCAGTTTGAAGCCATTCCCCTTTGTCCTGTCATGACATGCTTTTGTAAAAACCCTTCTTGTAGGTCCCATTGGTACTGGAAGGTGCTCTGAGGTTTCTTCAGAGCCTTCTCTTCTCCTGGCTGAACAGCCCCAACTCTCAGCTGGCTTCATTGGAGAGTTGCTCCAGCCCTCTGCTGTCGCCATGGCCCTCTGGACTCGCTCCAACAAGTCAACGTGTTTTGTGGGTTGGGGCCCCAGAGCAGGACACAGCAGTTCAGGTGGGGCCTCATGAGAGAAGAGCAGAGGGAGCCATCACCTGCCTCTTCCTGCTGGCCAGATTCCTGCGATGCTGATGAGGCTAAGGATACAGTTGACTTTCTCTGCTTCAAGTGCACATTTCTGGGTCACAGTGAGCTTCTCATCAACTGATTTTCACATCTTTTGTTTTGTTTGTTCTTGTTCATTGATAGGTCTCACTTACTAGCTATTAGAGCTCTTAGCAGGAGTAATAATCTTCCTCATTATTATTAAGGTGTTTTACAACAGCAGTATGAAACACATTCACTTTTTGTTTTGTGATGATACATATATGGCAAATAGTGTTCCTTTCTCATTTCCTTTTGCCTAAAGCGTGTTTTCAGCAGCCTAGTACACAATTTAGCACTGATATTTGTAATAAATTACTAATGTGGGAAGCAGTCCTTTTCTCCTACTTATCCCTTCTTCTCTCTGTTTGTGACAGGGATTTATGAAAAATATCTTGAAATAAAATTTGGAAGAAAACTGCGGTGCAGTAGCAATAAGTTACTGTGCTTTTCTCCCAACTACTAATTGAGTTGAAATTGAGTTTAATTTGAAATAAAATCTCACAACAGATTGTGAGAGTTCCTGGTACAGTTAAAAGTAAAACTGGGCTAATACAGCTATGTTAATAGCAGTCTGACATAGCCAGAGTGACAGATTTTACAGCAGTGTTGTTTCAGCAGTGGCATTGATTTGTTTATTAGATATGGTATCAGGTTAAACTGTTACAATATATGGTAGGAAGTTGGAGATCGTATCAGGGTAACAGAACCCAAAAGTATATTTCCAAAAACCCATCTTGGAAAGGAAATGAGGGTGTGCTGTGTGCCAACAGCTTTGTGCTCTCAGCCTGCCTGCCTGCTTGCCTGGCTGTAGTGTCAGGAATCAGAAGGGGGATATATATAGAAATGCTTGTATGCAAAGGATGTAATTCATCCAAACTGTAAAAAGAATTGGTTTCATAATTTCACGGTGTGTACCTATCACACAACTTCCACTGTAACTCTTCTGTTTTTTCATTTCAAGTAAATTTCTTTTCATTGTGTGAGAATTCTTTTGTAAAAAGGGAAAACAAGAGGATACAGAAATTTATAAAGAAGATATTTCTCCCATTCTGTTTCAATTTGTAATAATCACTGAAATGTAATTTTAGCAAAGAATATAAAGATGCCTAATGATTTATCTCCTTCAATTTATTACTCTACAAAAATAATTAACTTGTGATAAAGAAGCAGTAGTTGAAAATATACTGTGGTAGTGAAACACACTCAAAGCATCCAGATGAACTGAAGTTAACTGACTAAAGGAAAATTCAATAGTATATTTTAAAATGTATCACTGGGAGCAGATGCTTAAACTTTCAGGTTTTCTCCTGTAATGATTGTACTCTGCGTGTACTTTATCTGTATGAAAAGAGGTAATAGAATAGTGCATGCTTTTGGTTTGTTTGGTTTTTATTCTGTGTATATTTTGTTAAATCAAGGGCCTTTTCTGGAGTTACTATTCGTCTTGCTCTCCCCTCTCTCAGCAATTTTGGCACAACCACATATCACACTCAATGGTTCAAAGATAAGTTCTTATTTTTTTGGCTGTTGTAACCTGAAAAATAAGGTTAGCATTTTTTCCACAGCAAGTGCATGTTTCCCTCTGCCTTTCAGTGGTCTTGATGGCCAGAGCTTCCTTAGAGTGCTTCTTTCTGCCTTCTGCCCTTTTCACTGGACCTATGCTCTTCACCTTCTTCACTTATTGGCTCTGTGTGATTTTGATTTTCCTGTTAGCCAGTTAGTATGTGTTTTTTTTCCTTTTTTTTTTTTTAATCTTCCCCTACCCAAACAATTCTCAAACCCTGGGTTTAATTTTGCTTCTTGACTTGCACAAGCGTTCTGTGAAGTAGAGAAAGGAAATGGTAATTACAGAGTCAGATTCTTCTTTCCTCTTGGCATAAGACAAATACATTCAGTGATATTATGGCAGAATGCATGAAGTAGGAGTGGAATCCGGCTCTTGTAAGGCTGGAAAATTTTAAGACAGAAACTGATTGTTCTTAGCTATATGTTGGAGGTAATTTATCTGAATAATGGGTAACAGAAGAGTAATTTAGCATATCCTAGATTTTTTAACGCTGCATTGAAACTTTGCTAAAGAATGCCGTATTCTGTCCTTTCGGAAGAGTTTAATGGCAATTGGCAATTAAAACCTTTTTCAAAGGAAACAAACATAAGTCTAGAATATTCAGCTATCAAAGAAGTTTGATGATTAGCACATGCATCAATTCAAAAATAAGTACTACATGCGCTGCAATATAGTATATTTAATGCTTAACACAACAGAAAATTTTTCCTTCTGTCTGGGCAAATTTTGTAGCTTTTCAATGTATTATTTAATTTAAAATGAAAAAATCCATCAAGGGTGGGGAAGATAGGATGTTTATGTGTGGTGAGACGTAGTGCCTGTCAGTCCAGTCCAGTACGGAGATACTCTCACCAAAACTTCCTTCATATAAATACAAAATACTGATGTTAATAAACCCAACTTTTTGGTACATACAGATAAATAATTATGTGTGACATACATACGTGTGTTTATGTAACAATGAAGGAAGAGGGGTGAATTGATCTGATGTGTATCCAACTGCATACATTTTTAATCTAATATATTTAGAAAGTAGGAAAGTGACTGTTATTCCCCAGGCACTAATAAAGTAAACAGACCTTCCAATCATGTGTAGATTACCTCTAATTACACGTATAGATTACATTGTAATCCATAAAAATTGTTGCGTACTAGAAACTAGATATTTGTGATGTATTTACATTTCTGTTTCACAGGTTTGTGATGTACTAGCATGTGAAGGTATGCTCCTTGAATATTCTAATAGATTCTGGCATTGCACTCTCCTTATTTTGGTATTTTTAGTGTGGGATAACGTCATTTTACAATGTAAAATTGAATGGAAATGCATGTGTAGTTAAAAAGCAACATAGTCAGAATACCAGCTAATACTTTAGAGACAGAAAACGTATGAAAATTGGCAGTGCTTGCCTGTGTTTCTGAAATGCATTTGCTGGAATTAATATTTTTGGAGTCCTGTACAGTTCTGCTTGCCTTAGGCTGAGTGGTGTGAAATGTAACTGAACTAATGATTCACTGTGGTGAGATCATTTTTAAGAATGTAGTGGGCTTCTTATTGTACAATACCATGGCATAAATTTGCCCTTTTTTCTTCAGCGATGCTGCCTCTTTGCATTTGTTTTAGTCTATCTGTCAAGCACCCACACCTTCATATTGCTCCTGAAATCCTCTTGTGTCTGTAGGATATGTAGTGTGTCTTCACAATTTACTCTTTTTGTCTTGTGTTAAATCTGTCATGTGCTACAGATCACGCATGGTTCTGTTTTATGATGGCTTCTGGGTGTATTTAAGATGGCACATATTCTTAGTTGTATTCCTTCCTGCTCTATGCAGACTTTTCTTCTGCAGCCCTTGAAGTGCACTCCAATGTAGTGTAAGTCCCCTTTTAAAAAAATTTAATGAAGATGAAGCATAGTAAAAATGAACCTGCTTAAATTCATAAAGGCAATCAATGAGTGTGATCGACATAGCCTTTAAAACTGGGCTTAATCTCTTTGGGTAATTCCTAGGCTGCTCTTTCTCTGCTGTGAAGTGCTGTTTCATTGCATCTGATTTTCTAATGAATGAGCTTTTAACACTAAATGTGTAATTCTTGAGGTTTTATTTAATTTTAAAAAGTAAGGTTATGTTGTCAAGAAACCTTTCAAGTCTGAAAGCTTTTCTAAATGCTTTTTTCAGATAAGGACATGATGTAGACTTATTAATCTGTTCATTATCATTTCTCCTTTCCTTCTTTTTAAATGAATGACTAGCATCTTTCATTTAAGAATGCTTTATTGGAAGATTAGTAATCACTGAAATCATGTTATCATATTAACCCTACACATCCCACTTTCTCCTCCTTCTAGTGTTCAAAATACAGAGAGTAGCTTGAAAGGGAAAGAAAGAAGTGATACAAAGAAGAAAAAATAGTTTCTGCTTAAATATTTTGGGTTCGTTTCTTTTCAGAAGTTATTCCCAAAAGAATTTTTCAAGCGGTAAATATGGGAGGATATGGGATTAAAAAAAGAAAAAAAAAAATAAAGCAGCTTATTGCATTTACTTCCTCTCTGCAAACTCTTAAATAAGATGTAGGATTTCAATTCTTGTAGGAAATCAGAGATAACTTAGATTAAAGAAGTGCTTTAAATGGGTACAGTTAAATGCAGGTATTTTTGCACGAGTTTCCACAAAAATGGCAGTGAAAATGTGTTTGAATATATGTTACATTCTAATTTCGCATAATCAGTTATTATCACTCAGGTAATAACATTTCTAGGTAAAATTTGCATGATTTTAGTGGCTGTTCCTTGTGGAATATGGAGCTGTAGTATTGTATTTTGAGTCTTCTGTTCTGGCAAGCTAAGGCATGAGCCCAAGTAAACTGAGGTACTTCACAAGTATTTTCTTTTAAGCACAAAATCAGTTTTGGCAATACACATATGATTGATAATTTAGCGATGTAGTGGAAAAGAGCTTTTTGTTCCCTTAAAACCGCACCTTTTTTTATATGCAACTTCAGAAAAGAGCTTTAGAAAGCCTAATTTTTTATGTAATACTTTAGTCAAACTAGCTCTCATATTCAAGGGTATGATCTGCTTTTTTATATAAGATAATAGTTATTGAGAATTAGCATTTTAAATATAGTGGTAGCTGGTGACACACTGATCAGTTTATGTAACAAGAGCAGTGAAATCATGCTCATCGATTTTGCAGCTTTTTGGTTTGTTTCCCCCTCCCCACCACCATTTCATTGAAATTAGGAAATTTTTGACCATGGCAGAGTGCAAACAACTTGACAAACTTATGTTTGGATGAATATCTTAATTCTTGCTTACAGTGCTGTGGTGATAACTTCATAAAGCTTCTTGATTCTTCAGTGCAGGTTTAGGATGAAACTGAAGAAGACAATGTAGAACAAAGGTATGCCATGGCTGCCTAGGAAATGCAGGAATACAGTAGCTAGCAGCATTGGTGATTGCTTTGTGACAAGGAAATTACGTGGCTAAAACTGAACACACTAGAAAGTAATAAAGTTATCAAGGGCAAGAAAAATCATCTTCTATTTTAGCTGTGGCATTTCTATGTAAATAGATGGTATGAATGAAATATTTCTGTATGAAAGGTCCTTGTGTAACACTAGATATCAGTGTGAAAAATCTAAGCTTTTGCACAGGATTGACTAGGTTGGTTGGTTGTCTTTTAGCATCAGCTCATCCCTGCTTTTTTCCTTCATTTAGCCTTTTACCTCCACCCTGTACTTTGTAATTATTCAAAGTTGTGTATTTTCTATGTAGAAATTTTGGATCTGAGATTGTATATGCAAAACTTTTTACCTTTCTTAAGAGTACTGTCAATTTTTGGACCAGCATGAATTTTCTTTCCCCATATCGAAAGTTTCTGAACCATTCACTGAGGGATATCATGTAAATGGCTTTTTCTGTGCACAGTAGTCACATGCTGGAGAAGACTGAAATAAGTGGGATATCTAAATAGAGGTCAAAATGCATCCAGGCTGTAGCTGCATAATATTCAGAGTGCCTCTGATCAATACTGTTTATGAATTAAATTTAAAAACATAATATTGTACAAAATGATGAATTTGTGCTATAGAAAAGTATTCCTAAGTGCAATTTTTGCTTATAAATTCTTCTATATTTACAGAGAAACTGAGCCATACAAATATTTTTAAAAGTTTGCACTTCTTTAAGGCTATTTATTTTCTAAAAAAAGAGGACTTGAATATTTTTGACAAATATACACATGGTGTTACGCTAACAAACAGCCATGCAACATATATCTTACATAATGAAGAAATTGAATATACAAGACCTACTCTATTTAACATATATATTGAAAATATACAGTCTCGCCAATAGTTAAAAAAGTTTTTCTTATTTGGCAGTATGTTTTTTACAATTTGTTCAAATATTCCGTTTGATGTGTTTTGGTGAATACTGAAATCTAGTCAGTGACAACCTGAGGTACTAAACATTTCTGCCTTACTTCGCTGTCTTCAAAGGTAATCTTTTTGTTCCTTTTAGGCTCTATCCATGAGTTGTGTATTACAGCGTTATTTGGCATGGGATCTGCTTCCACTATTGAAACAACTCGCTTTTTCATCTTACTTTTCAGAACTTTCTGAAACTTTTGCCTCGTGAATGCGTAAAGTAGAGGGTGAAATATAGTTGTTCCATATGCCATTACTAGAAAACATAATCTCAGCTTTACCAAAAGGTCACTTGGGCCCAAACATAAGATGGTGGTGTTTAAAACAGAGATGGGTGTCCAGCAGAGAAGGAATGTTGAGATAATCAGAAGGGACATTCTGAAGACTCTCTTTTGCCGTTCCCGTCGCTCCCGGTGCCGTTTTACAGCTCGGCGTAGAGCAATTATTACAGACACAGAAGTCCTTACACCAAAGACAACATTTTTTCCTGCACTGCTGTGGGACACATCTGTAGTCTCGTGCTGAGTGGTCAAAGAAATAGTTTTTTTCTTTCTGTTTTTCTTCTTCTGTCCCGTTGTAAATCGTGTACCAATCCGAATATTTAGGGCCTGGAGTATTTTGGTGTATGTAATTAGCATTACTATAACAGTGAAGAAAAATATTGGAATCTGAACGAGAATGTGGTAGTACATTCCTAGTTCAGTGTGGTACTCGTTTGTACTCACACACAGAAGTGTCTTATTTTCCCAAGTACTTGCACTTTGAAGACTGAAAAAGTTGACTTCAATGAAAGGAATCAGGAAGGAAAAAAGTGAGATGATCCATATTGAAGTCATTAATATCACAGCCCTTCCCATGGTCAGGATTCGATTAGCAGGTTTTACGGAGATGTCGTATCGGTCCAGGGTGATAGCAAAGACGTTGATTGCAGTTGAAACGCTTGCAAAAGAGACACAAGCCTCATGGAAGCAGCAGATGAGAGCAGTGTTACTCTCCAGTGAAAGCAGAAGGATAACTATAGTTAGAGGAATACATCCCACACAAATTATTACATCAAGTACATGAAGGTTCATTGTAATTATGTTACTGACAGAATTGATTAAGTTGGATTTCATACAGTAAAGTACCAGCACGGTGAGGTTGCTGCCAAGTCCCAAAACAATTTCTAACATCAAAAATCCAGTGAGAGAAACTTGAAAGCTTAATGGATATGACAGTGGTTGGTACATGTTGGTATCGATGTCATCAATGGCATCTCGAACAGTAATGTTAGATTCGGACTGCATGTTGACTTCCAGAATGGAGGACAAACACATTCTTTTGTTGCAGCTGGTTTTTCTCCTGAAAGGTGAAATAAAATATGGAACTATTTGATTTCTTTTTTTCACAGTTATTGTAGATAAATGCTGGGGAAGGAGGAGGGAGGAAAAGCAATATTCTTACCAAACTCTTAATTTACAGTAAGTTTAGAGCTTTAATTGGCATGGACTCAAAAGCCTGAAGATCTAGAATAAGGTCCTTGCTTTTTAAAAGAAAGCAGGATTTGTTTGAAAAAAGAAGAAATAGTGAAAAGCTTCCACTTAGGGAGGCAAGCCTTTGTTTATAGTGATGTGGTTTTTCACAAAGGGCTCATTTGTTGAATAAACCATACTTTGTGCATAGCCTTTGTATTGCTTTGAGGGTCATTTTAGAAGAATGTTGTTAAGTATTAACAAATTAGTGATCAAGTTCATTTTAAAAAGCTCTTGTGAAAAAAGAAGTGGTAGGAACATGGAGCACTGTTGCGTATATATTTTAAAAAGGATATTTGAATTAGTGATGCCAATTTATCCACATCTTTCTTATGAGGTTTACAGTAGTGTTGTGGACTGAAATGTGATGTTCTGTAATTCACTAGATTTTTATAGATTTTTACATTCTTGCATTTTAAACCTTTTGTTCATTTTAATCTTTTCTGCATCTATGTGTATGATGCTTGCCACTACAACAATTTTATAAAAGTATATATAATTTCAAATGCAAAACTTACGTGGGTTTGGGAAATTGAGTTTATTATAAAATACTGCATTTCCTTTTTCTGATTTGAATATTCAATTTCTTCGAGAAATATGTGCATATGTGGAATGGAAGAGTATTTAATTTTATTCCAGAATATATTTAAGGAAGTAATTTTAGCAAATAATACTTAAAAAGAAAATTAACTCTTTCAGGTTTTGTTTTTGTTTTGGTTTTGGTTTGTTTTTTCTTTACAAACTGCAATTAAACCCAACAGATGTACATACATAGAATGTTTCTCTTAGGAATAAGTAAGGATCAAAAAAGTATTTATTTTATCTAGCAGATTTTTTATTTTTTGTCTCATCTGCTTTAGTTTTACACATGCGGGTAAGTTTTAAATACAGCATCTGCATGTAATGCATAATGTTTGTATTATTTATATTGTCAGCCAGCTCTTGAGTTTGTAATTGATTGAATAAATAAAAGAGAGGTTATTCAATTTCTTGTTACGATACTGGAGGGGTTTTTTTCCTAGGTAGCTTTAAATTTAAGAGGGGACTTCTTTGGCATGAAAATAAATTTGAATGTCGACCTTTGTTCTATTCTGAATACATTAAAATGGATAGCACTAAGGTGAACAAAATTGAGCTCTTTTAAAATGAAAGTATGAATTAAGCACACTTGGGATACAGTATGCAAATGGATTTCATCTGCAGTTCTGAAAAGCCTCAATTGAACAATACTATTAATTGCAAATTGTATGATGAAAATTCTTGGTATTCTTCAACAGTTATTTCACATGTGCGTCTTAAATAAAAAATATGTAAATTAGAATGTATTACTCTCAGGTGTGAAATGAAACAAGAAATATTTCAAAAGCTTTGTTTCATTTCTAATTTAGGCAACCTCTATCTTCTTACATTAACCCTCATGAATATGATCTGCTCTTGCATGCTGTCCTGGCTGTGAATGGATTTCAAGAAACCATTCCAAATGCATTGCTGGATAAATGAAGTCCTTTTCTATTAGCAAAAGCCAGGAAGAAATCAAAACCAGATCTGCTAAAACAAATGACAGTCTCACCCTAACATTCTAGCAGCCGAGATTTTGTGAAAACAGAAAACCTCAGCTGTGCTGGGCTGTCATGAATAGATTAACCATCACCTCCTGGATGCCTCGCCTCGGTTTTGGGCGCAGGGAGGCAGAACCGTGAGGACAGGAGCTCGTTCACCCAGCGCCACAGAGCCGGGGCACCTACCTGTTCTCTGTGCCTCAGGGGCCTGGCACAGCGTGGCAGCAGCTTGGCAGAAACTGATACATGGTGTCACTGAGAGATTTTTGACACGCACTGTAACCTGGAAATCAAGTGGCAGCTGAGCTCTTATTTCATTTCTTGCAGGATTTTTGTTTTCCTTTTTTTTGTTCCTGCAGTTCAGCAGCAAAAAGTTCTGATTAAACATGGGGACTTCTTAATTGCCTCAGATACTTCTACAGACCAGGGCATATTCTCTGTGTCTGTTCTGAGTTTCAAGCCAGCAATAACAAATAAACCTTCTTTTAAGTGATGTTAATTTCCTTCCCCTGTTGCATTTTGTAGAAGCCTGTTTATATTTTCCAGGTTTAAAGAAAAATAATTTCTGATCTCTGTTTTCAGAGTGTGTGTAGACATCCTTAGTTTATGGTTGCGTATTTCTTTCTGTAATATTCCTGCTCATTACTTTTGAGTGATGGCTTAGTGAAAGAAGTTGCTATACATCATAAAATCCAGTTCGTGTGCTTTGAGAGTAACCATGGGTTACCTAATTTGGTTTATTTTGATTTAAGGAGAATACATAACATCATAAAATTGAGAGAGAAAAATATCCATTAGTCATTATGACAAGTAAGTTATTTAATGAGTAGTATAGAAAAAGCTTGGTTAAACCTTTATTCAGCTTGCTGGTGAAGTATGCATATTCTCCTTTTGGGATTTCATGTTTCATTGTCTCTTCATGCATCAGTAGTTTCCACAATTCTGGTTTTAAATTATAAATCCCTCTTTAAGAAATGCTCACCATTTTAAGAATCAATCATTGCACTCTTCTTTTAATGAAAATCTGAGCAGATGTGTTAGTCTTCCATGTATATTGTTGAAGTGTCATGCACGTAAATGGTAATGCAAGTGTGTTCCATGTTTTGTTTTTAATTCCTTTATGCCTTAAGAATACATTTTAGGGATGCATCCTGCTGCTTGTAGGTCATACAGCTACAAAGATACCCGGTCAACTGCATTCTTCATATTGTCAGTTGTAAAACTGAATTAGTTGCTGCATGCCCTTGTGAAGGGGAGGAAAAAAAAGGTTAAAAGTAGGGCTTATAATTTCAAAAATAAAGTAATACAAGAATGTATTTTCTAATATCACTTAATTAATGAATAAAGGATCTCTAAAATTGGACCTTATAGATTACATAGAAAAATCAGTTAGCCTGCTCTCTGTTTGCCAGTAAAATCATATTCTTCTTGTCAGCTTACGTGAATTTAGGTTTTTTGGACAAGTTTCCTGTTCTCCAGATAGTGCAGGTTACAAAAAATCCTGGCTAGAAGCAATAACTGTTGGATGCAGAGTGTCTGTGACTAAAGCTAGAAAATGTAGTTTTACAGCTCTGGTGAGCAGGTAGTTTATACATACAACTCTCTCGTCTTTTAATGAGAAACTGAATTAATGAGCCTTTTAGAAAGAATGCTTGTGTTTAATTTGCACACTGTTACACTTTCCTTTCTTGAAATAAATGTTTAGCAAATCCATGCTTTTAATAAGTGGCTTGAATGTACAGGAAAATTAAAGAAATAAGTTCTTTTAAAAAAAAAACAACAAAAAAGGGGGATTTCCTGAGCAATCAGAAATTAGTCATATTAGCCAACCTTCATAAAGGAATAAGTATACACTAATTACAGACTACCTGATCCTTCAAAGAACAACTGAATAAATCTGAAACATATTTAACTGCCAATATTTGGAATTACTGCTGAGGGACGAGAAGCATATTCCTGCTTGCTTTATGTGGTTGTTTTCCCCAATACTGTATGAGCTTAAACTGTTCTGTTTTCATGTTGTACGAACAAAACAGGTTCTTAATATTCTATAAGACTTTAATACAGAATAACATTTTTCTATCATTACATTTTTAATGGGGAAAGGGAAATAGCATTTAAATATTTCCTGGTCTTAAACATAGCAATATATTACTGCTTAATATAAGCTGAATCTGATCTCTTGCCTTTTTTTCTCCAATTTTTAATTTGGTTTAATGTTGCTTATGCTGCATATCATAATAAGGAACAGGTCTTACCTCCGCTAAAGATTTGGTAAATTCTCGATGCAGGTGAAGCAGTTCCAGGTTGGAGGGATTCATTTTGTTCACTTGTTAGCAGAGTAGAAGGGAAAGAGGGTAATAAGCATATCTTCAAAAAATGACCTTAATGAAAATTTGTGCCTGTACTGTGCCATTGTTTCAGCATAGTGCTAATGTATACAATTGCTTTAGTTCTGGTTTACAGGCTGCTGCAGTCTCCCACTCTTGCTACGGTCGAATCAATAAGCATCTGAAAATACATAATGAAAGTAATTTAACATACTGAAGGCTTCTTGTCTCCAGAGACAACACTGAGATTCAAGCTTTCTAAAAAAGAAGAGCAGTGCTTCTGAGAGGAAAGCTTGCGATGGGCAGCTTTTGCAGAATGACAGCCTACCTTGTCGCTTCTCCTCACTGCAGAGAGATGCAGTGCATTCACTAATTTTGATTGGTCAGTGATGTTGGGCTTAAACTGTGCTTCATATATGGGATTGATGCCCTCCCTCCCCCAATTTATATAAGGATTCTTTTATAAAAGGACTAAATTTACAAATGATTTATGAATTCTGGAATATATTAAGGGTATGCCTGTTTTATTTTTACCTTTTCACTCTTTACTTTGTGTACACTGGAAACCACATGGCACTGAGAAAAAAAAAAGGGGGGATTAAACCGTTATTACTTTAAAAGCTTCCAACAATCTATATTTGAATTTGCCTACTTTCCATTTCTGAGCCTTTTAGGTGTTTGAGTTTTTTGTTTGATTTTTTCTTGTTTGTTTGTTTGCTTTGGTTGGTTGATTTTTCTTGTCTTAACATTCTGAAATAATACTGCCTCTTTAAGCCATGCTGAATTTCACCGTACATGTTTACATGCAAGTGGTCATCTAGGTTTTGTAGCAATAAGTTATATTCAGGACAACTTGCTACCCACATGTATATTAGGAAAATTTATGCTGGGATGCACTGAGATTTTTCAAACCCTGATAATTATTCAGACCTTATAATTCAGTTGATTCATGATCAGAAAAAAAAGGTTTTTAGGATCCATCACTTTGTACAATGTATGTATAGTTGTGGAGGTTAATAATTTTGTTGAAATATAAACTTCTAAAAAAACTTGTATGTTCCACACGAATTTTGCTAGAGACTTGGCAGGTTTTTTGTATGGATGTCTTTCTTGCATGATGTTCTTGACCTTCACTTTGCAAGGGATGTCTTTGTTTTCACTTTTTGTTTCGTAACTTATTTCTGAATCTATCAGTATAAGCAATGCTCACAACCACATAATGAGAAGTGGAGTGCAATACCTGTTTTAATTAGTACTGGTGCTAAATAAACCTCGGGAATAATATCAGTATAAACCCTAAAATAATATTTTTCATTATTGGTTTGCTGAAACAAATAGTTTAAAAATATCGGAGTATAAAATTCCCTATAGATAGTTTATAATCGCAAATGAGCGTGGGGCTCTTTTTCACCGTGATTTAAAATATTTTTAAGGTTTTTTCGTAAAGTGTGACAAAGTACTAAACGTTAAAATAGAGTTCTTACATAAGTAACTGTGTTAAGATGGTAGTTTGCATCAAATTTTGATGGGGTCTTCTGGTTTTAGGCTGTTAATGCAAATACAGAATGCAGTTGTGTACCTCAGATGTCTTTATTTCTTTTTTTTTTTTACTTTTTTTTTCAGCCAGACATCAAATATATTATTTATCTTTAGGTAACAGCATGCTTTATTTATTGTTTATAATGGCTTCATATCCATCTAGCATGCTTCCTGTTCCATACTCCTTTGCATTCAGAAACCATGTAAATAAAGATTGCAGAAACTTTGAACAGAGATCAGTAGGTACCAGCTGGCTATGCTGAGTAGCAGCTGATTGAGCCCTTTGAGCTGTTTCTGTATCATCTGCCTCCCAAGAGCTTGAAACCAGTGATACCAGCATAGCTCTTAAGGGTGATGTGATAAAGAGGATTCCTGAAATGAAAGCATAAATACTAATATATTAAAGAGATTTACTTGCTTCACTTTCAGTATGACTAAGGATAAGTAAGGAAGCCTGTCTAAATTTAAACAGATGAATCTCCATCTCCCTTTTTAATTCTTCAGTGTGTGCTTGAACAAAGATGGAGGTATTGGATGAGCTGTACTGTTAGAAAAATATATACACACGGAGGAAGATTGTAACAGGATTTTGGGTAGACCATGAATATATGGTTCAAATGCAGGCAAAGGGGTCACAAAAGACTACCTATATGACAGGAGGTGATATTGGCAGAAGTTTTATCTGCAAGAAGTGTTTGAAAGGAGTGATAAGGAGCTGAGTTGTGAACATATATTAAGCTTAAGTTTTCTGGAGACAAAATCAGGAAAAGAAGCAGTACCATATGGAGGCAATCAGGAGTAGGTGGATGGATAGACATGCTTATAAGCCATTGCTGTGCAGATGCTAGTTAAGATGGTGTGAACAGATGACTTCATCCTCAAAGGGTAGATAGGGAAGAGTGGGCAAAAAGAGCCATGTGCAGGCACTCAGCATAAACAGAAAATGTGCTGTTCTTATACCTGTTTCTATATCAGTACAGATGGGAGGAAGAATTTGACTGATATTTTGGCCTTTAGGGTAATGAAAAGTGGGGTGAAAAGGTAATGATTGAGAAGGTTAGAAGTATCAGGGAACAGCAGGAGTCCTAAACCAGGAGACTGATGATGAAGGCTGTTAGCATTGAGAATAGCAACGCAAGGGGAGAGGGAGATCCAGATGGTAACAGAGAATAGACTGTGAAGGGTTGAGGCTGCTGGGTCTGATGTGGGGGAAAAAGAAATACAGACAGGCAGGAGATTGAATCAGAGTGTAGCACAAGGGTGTAGAGACATGTTCCTATAGGGAGACACTGGGTGCACAGGGGTAGAGATAACAGCAGTTGCCGTAACATACACCCCTGTAGTACTTCTGAATTAAATTCAGGAGTATTAAATTCACATAGCTATATGTGAGAATACATTTTTCTCTTTTGCTGAGAGGAAGTCCAGTAATTTGCAAGTTGTAGTGTGTTTCTTGGTCCTCTTCCATCTTATGTCTACTGTCTTACTTTCTACACAGAGGAGGTAGTGTCCCAACATTGACCATTACTGCATTCACATATGGTGGTAGGTAATTTCTAGATCTGAAGGTCAAAGCTCTGCTCTTGAGATTATGACATCACCCTGAATCATTTTCTTGAGCTGCAGAGTTTTAAATAAACTTAGTTTGTTTAAGAAGACTCATTAGGCTCAAAAGGTCTAGCAGAGCCAAATGGAGTAGCCAGTTCTTTTGTTTTTCTATCAGAGTCCTTGATTTTGGAGCTTTAGAATTCTCTCAATGGGTTTTAGAGTTTAACTTTACATAAACCTACTGCAGACTATTTTAACATACAGATATCGTGAATCCTCATGAAGATCTTTATTTGCACAGTTGTGAGACTGTGTCTGCTCACTTCCCTTGTTGTCTGAATTATTCTTTTTTTCATCCTGAATGCTTCAGCAACACTTTCTTTCTTTGTACTGCACATCTTGTTTCCTAGTCTGGATCTTGCTGCTCATTTAGTGACTACTTGGAATTTTACTGCTTCTGGGTGTAAAAATGTCATCTGTTTTCATATTAGCAAGAGACTTGAGATCCTAACTCATACCCTTTTTTTAGTGCCAGATAGTGTCTTTATAGCTCAAGTTGTTTTAGAAAATTAATGTTGGGTGGTTTTGAATATCCTGCCCTGGGATTGTTGTTCAGCGTTATTTTACATGGTGCATCTGCACAGCTCCAGTTAGATAGCTCCTCTGTACCTTTCATTTACCTACTCCAAGGAGTGTCATGCCCAGTTCTAACCTAGCTCTTCTCAATATTTTGTGATTTGTATCTGTTCTAGCAGTTTGAATCTATATCTAAAATTGTTTCTTACTTTGCTGTATCTGAGTTTCCTCAGTAGTCAGTTGCAAAGAACTTTGTTACAATACTGTTGAAAATCTAGAAACTTCTATACTATCAAGGAAAAATAAGCAATGGATAATAACTGTTTGAGTTTGGGAGTTGTATTGATGTGCCCTTGTTATGCTAGATTTGTAAATGTGTTCTGCTTTCTACCTGATACTGAAATTACAGCTTGCTGGTCTGGATCATGCTGTAGCATGCTTTTATGTAAATCTTGACTCCTGACCCATACACAAGGTCTAGTAATAAAGGTTTTTATTACTATTTAAGAGTGATATGCTGAATAAATGACAAAAATTCTGTTAGAATTTCTAGATAGTACAGTTCTGACTCAGATAGTAACATAGTCTTTTCTTTCTTTTGACTCAAGTACTTTATTCTCATTTTTTATATCTGTAGAGAACTGTTCTAAGGCTATTATTGCTTTTCTGCAGCAAGGACTGACATCCAAAAAATTAATTTTCCAGTTAGCATCTTACCCTTAAAGTTTATTTTCTCATCTCCCTTATTGTTGATTGCCATCTAGATTTTTTTTTTTTTTTTTAATAATGACTTATTTAGGTTGGGTTTTGCAATGGGGTTTTTTTTCACTTTTCTAACGTTCAGGTTTCCCTTGACAGAAGACAGTCCTGCACATGGGACACTGTTGATCTCCAACTGTTGGTAGAATTGCATCCCTGGAAAAATCTGGATTTTCCAGATTAAAAGCATGTTATTTCACTGTGCTTCCTCTTGTATTTACAAAGATGGAAGACCTCTGGAAGCAGCACAAAGACAAGTATTTTTTAAATACATATAGAATAGATTACATATAACTGATATATATAATAGTATATATATATATATATTTTATATGTTTATGTATTTTTATATATAATGTGTATATATTAATTTTCAAGATTCAGCATTAATGATAGAATAGCAGCTTAAATAGGGAAAAATTAACTGCTTATGCCATGGAATAAGAATGTCTTTTGAGATTCTTTTGGGTTTGTATAACTATTAGGCATAAGTTATTTGTTCAGTAGTATTCCATGTTAGAACAACTGTTGACCTTTTCAGCACTGGAAGGTTCTGTACTCATGAGGAAATGTGTAAGTTAGTGAATGCCCTTTAGCTATTAATACCAAAAATGTATCTTGCTTTAGTTTTGCGCAATGAAGTGATACCAAAGAAGAATTGCAAAACAATTACTGGCTATCACTCATATATAGAGAAGGTATCATTTTCGTATCATAACAATATATTTGGTCAAGTGGTAGAGCTAAATCATTGTCCTAGTGCATTATTGCACAATTATTTTAACGTTTTTGTGTAAAGAAAAAAAAAAAAAAAAGGCAATATCAGTTATGCTCAGGAGGGAAGTATAGCTGGTAAATTTACTAGTAATTTAAATAACATCAGTCTCATTCCAGCTTTTCTCCATGGAGGTGGTTTGTTCTCTAGTATAAATATTCATGAATGGTGCTGTATGTTGTAGTAGTTTCTGGCAGAAGTTTAATTAGCGACTATAAATTTGAAGATATTTTTTCATTTTTCTTTTAAAATTGTAATTTTTAAAGAAAAATGAAAAACTATTACCATAGTTTAATGGTAATATTGCCATAAATTTGGTTTTTCCTTCATTAAAATTTTTCTTTGACTATTCTGAGAACTTGAGAGCTTTCTGCTTTTGTAAAATATTCTTAGTTCCAAGTTGGTAATTGTTACTGAATTTTAGTGAGGATTTTCATTATTATGGAAAGGCTTTTGGCATCCTGACATCATATCTTTTGTATTGCTTTGAACATACAAATAAAAAAGGCACCTGCTCGCATTGTGTGAGCCTCGCGAAATCGTGCCTGAAAGAATGTTCATTCCCAAAGCTGCAAAGTGGTTTAGCGCAGTGGCTGAAACGTTCTGGGGCTGCAATCCTGATGCTGTGTGGCTGTAGAATGAGGAAATATTGTCTTGTGGTTTGAAGTGCCCTGGGATTGCTTACCTTTCTTTCATGAAGATATTTTGTATGTTGGAGGAAGTTTTCAGTGCTGTTCCCTGCTGCTGGGTGGCTGTGTCATCCAGCACCTCCAAGTCCCAGCTCCTGGCAGCTCTGTGTTTGTGCCTTGCACAGCAGCCTCAGTGTAGACGTGTCAGGAAGTGCTCTTCCTGGTTGGTTATGTTGCTTTGGATTGGGAAGCAGCTGAAGTTGACATGCAGGGTTGAAACTTTAGGATCTGGTTCAGGGTTCTCCATCAGATATCCCTGTTGTGAAAGTCATGCATAGCCAGATATGTGGGATGGGCAACAGTTACAATATCCTGATGCAGGAGTTTGGTCACACACCTTCCTGCTGTAATATCCTTTAAGTGGAATTGCTAATTTAAAACAAAATGATAAAACAAGAAGGCTTTCTCTAGAGTTGTTTATTCAGCAGAGATCTTGGATAGATTTTGTTTCTAGGAATTTTGTAAACTAGAAAGGTGAGACCATTGTCTCTTAGACAGTGTTCACATGTACCTAGTAGTGAGCATCGTTCCAGCTAAAATTAAAAGAAAAATCTTAGGATCTTAATTACCCTGTAAATAACAAGTGAACACAACATGAAAAAGTATCACTTGTCATGTCCCTTTAATTTTTTTAAGGCTAACACAACGGTGTAAGGGTTACCACCAGGGTGACTTCATATGTGTCAGTCTCGCTCAGGTAGCTGCTTGGCCAATTCGGTTTGGAAGTGTGTGAAAAGGATCCAGCAGGCTTACTACCCTTAAAATCAAAGTTGAGTGACCACACACAGTAACTCTGCATGTGACAGGAACATACTTTGCCTTCTTCAGACTACAAAATAAAACCTGAGGACAGTAGTTAGATTCCCCTCCTTGTTGTGAGTGTCTGATACAAGCAGTTAAAATATGTCAGCCTCTGTGTTCAGTTCAAATGTGGAAAGTTCTCCACATCAGTCTGACAGTGGTGATATTCCACAAATTAAATGCTCAAAATCTGAAAAATTATATGCAGTATGTTTTCTTGTCTGATTTTTTTAAATGATAAATTACTGCGTTGTCCTCTCTTTGCCACCTTGGTTCTTCAGTTGTTTTTACAAGATGGTTCAGGGAAATTGATAAAAATCTGTTTATGTAGTGCCATAAAAAGACGTGTGAGAGAAGTTTAAAAGTAATAAGCTATAATGATAAATGCATAATAATATGGAAATTGAACTAATTTAGTGCAGTGTGTTGGCTTCACATTTCCTCCACTAAAAAAATATTCGTTTGATTGATGTGCATGTTGATCTAAATTTAGATTTGTGTTGGTATCATATTCAGTTTATTTTCGTTCTTCCTCTGTTGTTTGGGTTCATTCATTTTCATAATTTGTATCCGTAATATAGTAGTTTAATTTTTTTTTTAATTGATTATTGAAAAACATCTCTTACCTTCTTAACTGGATAAATGAAAGAGGAATATAAACCCTTTCATATCTTCTTGGGTTTTTAAAAAAAGGTATATATTTTAGCTGTAGAATCTAAAATAAATACCTAAACTGTGTTAAAATGCGTGCATACGCATGCATATGAAGAACTAATTTTGTCTGTGAAGCTTTCAAATATCAAGGATTTTTGTGCCTAAACCATAGTTTCAGTTTTTTTCCATCTTCTAAAGTATTTTTAACCTCACTGCATAATTGTTGTCTTTGAAATCACTTACTGTAATACTGAAGCAAACCACAGCTTGTATGAAAAATGCTTTCATTTACTGTTTTTTGGGAGAAGGCTGAGAGCAGTGGTGTCAGTGGTATGTCTGAGGAAGGGAGCACTGTTTTGCATATGTGGTTGATGCCTGGAGTTGGCTTTGCAGTCATCAGGCTTGAAGCCTAAGGTTTTTACTAATAAAATCTTGGAAAATTTAGAACGGTTCTTCAAGACATTTTTATTGCACTGATGGACGATGAGCAAATGCAGGTTTATGGAGAAAAAGCTTGTCAAATTCTTCAGCAGCCTTCACTGATGATCTACATAACCAATTAAAACATATAGGTAGCTCACTGATGATCCGCATAATCAATTAAAACATACAGGTAGCATACAGTGATAGGAGCTATGAAGTGGAATAGGAAAAAGAAAAAATGTTATGTGCATTATTTCTGGTACCTTTTGAAATGAGAAGCTTCACTATTACCAGGTAGGCTAGCAGCTCTGCAAAATGATACCTTGGGTTAGGAGCTCCTGGAGGAAATGTGGAAGACAGAATAGTAACAGCAACAACCCATCAGCAGGAAAACCATGTGAGTTATTACATACTGTCTTCCTGCTACCGTGCTGTCTTTCTAAAAGAGAAATTGCTGTTCTGACACGAGTAGAGGTCTTTAGTAGTTCTCATTCTTTCCACAGTAGATATGGTACCCAGGGAGAATTTATTCCCCCTGAGAGACAGCTGGATATGGAGAACATTATTTTATCTTACTAATCAAGCAAATTATTTTTAATGCAAGGAAAGAGCGAAAGGAAAGGAGGGCCTGCCCTTTGAAAGTGGTTACTATTTTAAACTTGCTGATTGTTAGGCTTGGAATGTTTTTCTTTGAAGTTGTTTTATAGTGTAATACCTTTCCTGCTGCCTTGCTGCTGAAGTAAAAGGAAAACTCAGGGCTTTCTGTTCCCCCCAGGGCAGTTGTGGTTCTTTTTACCTGCAATTTTTTTATATCTTCTGCAGAAACCTATTTTGTTTTCCACCATCAAAAATTTCTAGGCATCTACCTGTTTACTGGACGCTTGCTAGTACCCTGTTTAGTACTCCCACTCAGAAATCTTGAAGCTGGCATTATCTCAATAAGCAATACAGGTCTAGGGTAGAATACTTCAGCAGGGATTTTCCGATGGTGTTTGATTTTCCAGTGGTTTTGCATCTTGGACTGTTGGTTGAGTGCATACCTTGATAAATGTTACAGGCTGTGATGATAGCATTTGTGAGAGTATACAAGCCACTCTCAGTAATCTTGAAGTCTGTAGGCAAAGCAGCTATTACAGTGTACTTTGGGGCAATAAAGATGGATACTAGACAGAGTTTTAGTTTGTATTCAGTACCCTTAATCTAGATCAAATTTGTGTGGACAGTTAGAGATAGTGTGGATTAACTCTTATATTAAGGATTTTAGCTTCTTGTTCAATGTCCATGACCACAATGCCTGAGCATCCTGTATCTGCGTCATAGTTTCTGTTTGCGTTATTGTGTTTTGTAGAAAAACAGTTTAGTTGTGTCCTAGATGCCTAGTGCAAATCTGGAAAGGCTGTCTGTATTTCATTAATCTGTCCAGTCTCTGTAATACAAGATCAATTTCTTTTTGAAGAATGTATGGACTGTAGAAATTCAATGCATTTATTTGCTTTGCAGATCTTTAAGCACAGATTTTTAATGACTAACTAGACTTGACAAAGTTAAACCAAGGAAATATTTTGGAGTAATACAGAGAGAATTGAGGTTTGAGTGGAAAATACAGTTCATGTATCTATCTCTCAAGACATAATTATTTTTTTTCTTAAGTAAAGTAATGTATTGGCAAAGTCAGAATATAAATTATTTCTTGTGCTAACTTCAATCTAAATTGCTTTAAGCCCTCAACTGCATTGGAAGAGGGGTGGGGGAGCAAAACAAACCTTCAGAAGATGCAAATAATTTATGAGATTTTAAAAAACGTATTGATGAAACACTATAGAAACACTCTCTACTTCATCATCCCTCTATTTCAAAATTAAACATCCCCCCATCTCTAAGGAAACACGCCTTGCAGCATGCATTATTATTAAACACAGGGCAAAAATGCAAAACTGTGTTTGGAGAATATTTCACTGGTAATTCGACACTGAGAAGTTGTTGCTTCCAACATCAACTAGGAAGTTAAATTAAGTGTAAAGATGCTTCATAAATAAAACCTATAACAAGCAGTACCATGCAGTTTAACCACAGTTAACCAAATCAATATTCTGAGTAGAACGAAGTGGACATAATGGTTTTTTGTATGGTTCTTTGGGTTGTGCCATGCTGAAAGAAATTATCATTAATGTATTAGGTGCCTTGTACTGGTGCATTTCCCCTTCTCTTATCCTTCCCAGTGCTGCCTTACGTGTGTGTGATGTGGCAGAAGGAAGAAGAAAAGACGCCTATTGAGGATGAGCCAGGCATGAAGTTAGTTGCATGAATATTTGATGAGAACTGAAGAAGTCACATGCAAGGACAGGGAAATTGGGAGAATTGCTGCAAGGGTGACTGAGCTATTCTTCAGATTTATTTATATAGGCTTTCTTCGTTTTCTTAATGATCTTTTTCTATAAATAGAGAATGTTGAGTGTTGAATTTCATGGTAGCTTTTGTATGACACTGCTAAGAGCTTGACTTGTAACCTTGCTTTAAGTTTTGGGTGCTTTGAAAAAATTCTTTAGCAATATCAATATTTCTTCACTTTGGTACCACAATATAATTCTGTTGGGTACAATTGCCATGTATTGCAGTTGGCTGAATGGCGTGCTGTGATCAGCTGGGCACAAAATTGCCTTGAATAGATTTGATCCACAACACAAGGAATTGAGAGTGGAAATGGGATTGATCCCAAAAATTCCATGTACCAGCAGTTGCACAGGAAACTGTGGATAGTAGAGAGTCCACATAAAATTGCTAATCTTTAATTTTAAATCTTGTTTAAATCTGTGATTATGATGCAAAGTTTATTTTTCTCTTTCTGTGCTTGCCTGAAAGCATCTATATTTTCAAAGTACATTTGAAGATTGGTGAGAGGTGCTAGATGTAGTTACTGAAGAAATTAATTCACCAAATCACTAATCTTTTTTAATTTTTTAGATTCTTTTTAGAAATACATCCAGCTAGTATAATTTAATACTCTGGTTTTGTGCGGAGTCTTGGCTAATGCATCTGTTGAATGAATGAATAAATAAATTGAAGGAAATGCAGTTTTAATTCTGGGAAAACCTATTTTTATGTTTTTGCTTGTGAAATTGGCAGCGATATTGTGCTCTAGGATAGCATTATTGGTTACTAACATGGTGGAATAATGGTAGCAGTTAGAAATTAACGTGAATGTTGCTGAGTTTTATAGCTTGAGCTTTTATTATTTTTAAGTAATTTTAGCACCTGCAAAATCATGTGAGGTATTGGTTTAACCAATATTACACATTCACAGATTAATATATAGCTTCCAGTCTCCATTGATTACTATTATCTAGTAAGGGCTTGTTAGATATCAAAGCAGGGAACAGTGTGAGCAGGTCACAGATTGGGTCAGCCTATTCTTTGACAAAGGCTCAAGAAAGCAACCAGGCAGCTGTTGTTTTACCCTTTGAACAGAAAAAAATATTCCTTTGACAGTGTTTTGGCTTTTGAATTCCTATGAGTAAGTAGTTTATTTATTTGTTTTGATATTTGAATGATATTTGACCTTTAAATGAGGAAATTCTGTTATGCTTCTTCTAGGAGAAGAAAATCGCATCCTAATAGTTTTAATTACTGTGCCCAAGTCTTTGCTGTACAGTTTAGCTGATACATACAGGGCTGCCCAAAATGCCACCACCCAAGGCATCCTCAGAACTGCTCCAGGTCCTCTACCAAACCTGGGATTTTGGGGTGCTGACTCAGCTGGCACAAAGCAGCTCTTGGTGCTCTTGAGGAAATGTGATTAAACTTGATTAAAGCTGCCGTCACCAGTGCCACTGACAAGCAGTGCCCCACGTGAGGCTGATGTGTTCAGCTGAGCACTGTGTACAGAGTAGTTATTCTAAAACCCCTGTGATAGATGTATCACATCTGTCATGTGTGTGGATGTATATTAAAAGTATAAAATGGTTATAAAAATTACTTGATTCATTGAAGTTCTGCGAATCACACTCTTTCTGTCAACAGCAACAGTGTAATTGTTGAATTCTTCAAATGGTGGTTCTCCAATGCATAGTGCATTCTTCAAAGTGGAATCCTGCTTCTGAAAAGGTACCAAGAGAGAATGGTGAATTTGAGGAATTGTACCCTTAGCCCAGAGGCTTTCCTAAATAACCTTGTTTATTACAAGCATGGGCATGCTGCAATGGCAGTGGAAAAATCAGCTCCGTCTGTAGTTTGAATGGACATTTTTAGTTTGAATGGACATTTTGTCCCTGGTTTTATTAATTTTGACAATTGAGATTAATTTCCCCCTTATCTTCCATTTAACAGAAGTTTTTCTTTCAACATTTATTCTGCTTAAAAGTATCAGAAGTGGTATTATTATCTGTGTGAACATTGGAAAGGAGAAAGGATGGACACAAATCTACTTGAAATCTCAATCTCTGATAAAATTTAGATTTTTGTACAAATGAAGTAATAGCATTCCTGTCTTCTTTTATATTTTTAATAGAATCGTAGAACCATTAAGGTTGGGAAAGATCTCCAAGATCATCAAGTTCAACCTTGTGTCAACTAAACGTAGCACCAAGTGCCCATACCAGGTTGTTTCTTCAGCACTTCCAGGGTTTGTGATTTTACCACCTCCTTGGGCAGCCTATTTCAATGTCTGATCACCTTTTCAGTGAACAAATTCTTCATGATTTGGGATTTTGCTTTGTTTAACCGAACAAGTTTCTGAAGTTTAAAAAAAAATATTGATTTATAGTTGAAGGTATGAGAAAGTTCCTTCCTTCACTTCACTTCAAGTTTGGTAGATTTTCTAACTCTCCATTTCTACTCATGGGTAGAAGTAAGTCAAAGGGGGAAAAAAAAAACAACTAGGGCAAAAATAATTAATCATCTGGGAATGGATGAAACGCTGGACAAAGTCCTGGAGTGGTATTAGGTAGGAGACAAAGAATGACACTTCTGTTATAACACTGTTCACGGGACTTGTGTAGCTGGGTTTAAGTGCAAATTTGTTTCTCTGATAAGTTACTTTGTATTCAACTTCTTCCCTTTATAAAAATGATTAAATTGGTAGCAAAAAATGCTGTGAGATCTTAAGACGGGAACTGTAGACAAGTGCTACCCTCTAAAAGTTATTTAAAAAGTACAGTCTCTATGGTTTGTGAGCAGTTTTACAAACTGCAGCCTCGCATGATGATTGAGCAGCAGTAGGGAAACTGCTTTAGCTTCCAAGCTTCATGCATCAAATGCTTTTTTAAATGTCATGAGAAAGTGCTGTAGCAATTGCATCTGAATATGGTGTTTTCCTTTCCTTAACTGTTTAAAGCTGAGCATCATTGGCTGTGTAAATATTGATAGCTTTAAAGACCGGAGGAAAAATTACTGTGAAAAACGTAATCCAGATAAGCTCAAATACTGCAATTTTAAGACAAAATTTTAAACAGAATATACTAAAACTTATTTTAAGTGATTCTCCCCTAATAATAATAAAATATACAGGTCTCCATGGTGCCCCATCATCTTTGTGCAGAAAATGGCAGCAAGGAAAAAACTGCCACTGCTAACATGATGTTTTACAATTACAATGGATTGAAAAAAATTAACAGTACATGAAACACATAAAGTTTCTTTCATTATTTATTGAATATTAACTTGTTTGGAGCAAAGACTGGTCCTTCATCAGTGCCTGCAGAGTGATACATTACTCATACTCCAAGAAGAAACCTCTGAGTGTAAACTGTTGTGTGTAGTTGTGCATGTTTTTAAATGATCTGAAAGAAGGCTCTTCTTAGGATTACTTGCTTGAACTGACATTAAATTTGGCATGATTGAAGAAATGGTTATGAAGCAATGCTCTCCTTTCTGCTTGTAATCTAGATAGAATCTTAGATGCATTAAAAATATTAATTAATGTACTAGTTCCCATGATTACTAGAATGAATTCACTGATGTCTGCCTTAAGCTGATGCCTTTTATAAAAAAACCTGCTTTTGTGGCTGATCGTGGCAATATAAGAGACAAAATTATAATTCTGCCATTGTGAATCTCATAAACACTGCTCCTATCTGTATTAGCAAGGCACACACATCTACCTCTGGTGAAAGGTAAAGCACCATCTTGGCTTTCTAGTAAAATACTAAATATTAGAAGTAAGTATTTTCTTATTGGTGATTGCTAAACATGTGAATTAAACAGATTTATGGATGGTGGGGTTTTCTGTATATTTATTTAAACTTCCTATCATACTGTTATGCCACACTTGGAGTTAGAATAGTTATGCATTGAGTTCTGAGAAGAGTGATCTGAATTTCAGACTGAAAAAAACCAGGCTGGATTTTTGAACCAATTAGAGCATTTTTAAGTCTGGAGAAGTTTATTTTTAGTCTTGAAGGGATTTCAACAGGCAAAGATGTCTTACAGTTTCTGCTTTATAACTATGTGTCATCTTGGACAAATCCATTTTACCTTCATTCATGGATGGATTAAATAAATTGGCAGCTTGCTTAGGCAGAACAAAGAAAAGCACAAAGAAAAGGCAATTCTGTCTTGGAACATTACACTGCAGCCCTTTCACCTGCCTCTGAATTGCAGTGAATGACACTTTCTTCTTCCTTTTGATCTGAAGCTTGATTTATAAAATAATAGTTTACTATTCTATAGTAGCACAGAAATCAGGGTTATGAGGTTGGTTCAGAAAGAGGGCAAATGAAAAAAAAGGACTAGTATGCATACCTGTAGAAGGAAGATAGTTATGCTGCTTGGTTTCCCTGCATACATGATCCCACTTGAGAAGACACAAGTGCAGTGATCCCATTCTTAGAGAAGGTCTCTGAATTCTTGCTCAGAAAATAGGAAGTAATTGAAATCTTGAAGTTTGGGGACTTGAGATTCTGTTTCTAGCCCTAGTTTCAGGTTTGAAAGTCTGAGCTGTGAAAGTTTTGGTTCATCAGTTTCACAAATTCTGAAGTGTTACTTATTTAAAGCAGGTTGAGGTAGTTGCACCAATGTATTATGTAATGTTATACTCAAAAACATTCCCCCTACCAAGGTAGTCAGAAGTTGGTTTATATCACTCTGTTATAATATATAATAGGTGACCTACTTTTGTACTTTCTACATGGGAACACAAAGAACAACACTATATTTATGTACTTTGAGATCTTCCTACACATTTCTCCATCCTTTCTTTCTTTAGGTTTTTCCTCCTTTTTTGTATTCTATTCCCAGAAATTAGAGATTCAATGAAATAAAATGACTTAAGTTTTTTCATTTGGCAAGGGTACAAAATATGCATAAATTTCTACTGAATGTAATCCTAAAAGTATATTTTCACATTTCATTGAAAATAAGGATTTCTTTTTTATTTATGTGTCTTTCATATGCCTCTATATTTGTCTAAAGTTTAGGTTTTTGTATATCTTTCACATAATTTTTTGGTTTTAAATTTGTTTTTAAGAAACTTTTTATTTAGTTTTTAGCAGGTCTTTTCCTTGGTAAGGGAGGAACTCGACTCTTGCATAATTGACTGTGAAAAATGTATTATTAAAATTGATACAGGGAAAATGCTGTTAGATGTATAGCTTAAACTAGACTCTTCTCCTTGCACTGACCTTTTCTACTGTATAATAAAACATCCCATTCTAATCCAGTCAGATAGCAGAAAATTTTCCAGCAGTAATGTTTTTTCAGATTCATGGCATCAGTTCAAATGGCATTTATGAAGCGCTTGGAGATGCTCAGATGAATGAGGCTGTGTTAGTGTGTTAGAGGGCACCGTTAGAAGGAGCAGCGTGGCTAAATAATTGCATCTTGGACTTCTATAAATTTAGTTGTACAGAAACCATCCTAAGTAAAACAGCCAGGCAAAGGCAAAACATAATCATTAAATTCCTTGGATGCCTTTTATTGGGAAAGCAGGATTCATAAAAGCACAGTATGTTGCAGGCTTTATTTCACAGTTCTGCCAACACGAATCCAATCTGAGCTCGAGCACAGCTGCTATTCCTGCCAGTCCTCCTCACTCTCCTGATGGAGCTTGATCAGCTCTCTTTGTTTTCTCTGTTCGCTTAAAATGAATGCTGTTTAATGATCTTCACTAATGAATTTGTGATGTCCTGTTCAGAGACTTTTATTTATGGAGTGCTTCCCCCCCAGCATTAAAATATCCTTTACTGACATAGTATAGGGTAAGGTAGTGAGAAAAAATAGATGTGAAGTTCAGGATGGATTATGATGGATAGAAATACATAGAGAAAACTAGATGTTCTTACAACAATTGTGCTATTCTTTTTATCCCTGTAACACAGTTACTCCTCCTCCGCCCCCCACACAACAGATTTGTAATGAAAGAATAGAATCTTGTGCAGGCTGCAACTCCCAAAGGTAAAACCCACAGTACTAGACTTCCATCTGTATAGCCTATTTTATTTCAGGGAGATTTCATTTAGTTTTCTTTGGTTAAATTAGTCTGAAATACTGTCTTTGCAAGTTCATTAAAATTATTCTATAATGGGCGTCTACCGTAATTTTTGAAGTTTTTTATTCAGTTTCTTGGTGGTAGTGCTTGCAATTTATCTGGTGTTCTTGTCATGCTGTCTGCCATGTTCTGATGTTTGTCGTGCTCTCTTGCCTTTGCACTCACCTTCATGGCCAGTAGTGTTATTCCTGACCTGTTTCCATAGAAGTCTTTTGCCCTGTCCCTTCCACCTTCATAATGAAATACTAGAGTAAAAAAAAAAGTCACCTGTTTTAGTTATGTGTAATTGGAGTGGAGAAGGGAATCCTCTTTGGTTGAATAATATATTTTTAGGGAATTTAAGAAGATTATTTCACCAGAATACTTATCTGTAATGTTTCCATTTACCAAACGTGGCCCTTACTGATTTGTAAGGGCTTTTATCTGCTTGGAGAAACTAAAGCTATACATGTAAAAAAACCCACAGCTCCCCAGGGAAGGGGATAGTGCTGGGTTTTCTTTCTACTCTGCAACTAGCATGCTAAAATGTAGTGGATCAATACTTGGAATCAATACTGGATAGTTTCTTAGGAGCAGTTAGGAGCACAGGAGGCCTAATCCTGATGAGATCTGCACACTTGGATAATTTAATAACTTGCACAGCTACGGGGGCAGGTAAAGCCTCAGTGCTGAGTGTAGGACTGGGCACAGGCTGGTCAGAGCTTGGCTTGCCTGATGCAGTGTGAGTGCTCATCACTGCTCCACAGACTGGGAATGCTCCAGGGGTTAGTGGCCACGGCTCTTCACTGGCTTGTAAGACACTATCGTTATCCCTCTCCTTTGCCAAGTAATCAATCCCTCTTCCTCTAAAACATGAGCAAATAGCTGAATTAAACAAGGGAATTACTATGAATATATATAGGATCCACCCAAGTTCGTTTGGGAAGGGCAGTGATTGAACATTTGAAAAAAGATGGTAAGAAGTATTATCTGAATTATCTGACCTTGTCTAATTGCCATTTGGAAACTTTTCCAACAAAGAGTTTATCCTTACTGAAGGTACTTGTCTCAATACCAGATAATCTGACACTTCTTGTTTCCTAGTTTGTTGCTCTGCTCAACTCTGTTCTCTAAAGAATTTGTATTTCTGCTTTGAAATTTTTGAGGGCTTTTGCCGCAACTAATTTGTGCATTAAGTTCTTTATATGTTGAAGGGATGTGCTAATTAGTGCTAACAAGTTATAGAGTAAACGGAAATCAGAATAGATACTAATTGCTGAGTAAGATACTGAAAACTTGATGTCCATACAACCCAAAACTTTACAGATTCAGGTACAGAATTTACAGATTTTTGGGGTTTTTTGCTTTAACGTGAAGCTTCCTACACACAGTAGATTAAAGACTGACTTCCATCTGTGGTTAACTGGTATTATTTGTTCTCCTGTGATTCTTTTCTCCTTGCATCTCTGCCGGGCACAGGTGCTTGTTCCTTGCATAGGTGTATCCAGAGGAGTGGGGAGATAATGCTGAGCAGTGGCTGAAAGCTGTTGGGGTCATTTTCAGGAGAATGCTTGTGTGGCTGCAGAGGTGGGGAGGAGGTGACATGGCTGGCAGGTGTGGAAGGGTGGGAGCAGTGGCAGCTGGAATGAAAACTGATAGTATAAAGTGATGTGGAACTGAAGCACGAGAGACCTGGGGTCTGGTACCAGATCAGATCCTTCCCTTTCTTAAAATCTGTACTATGGCCATATTATATAGAAGTAGGTGTCTGAATTGTTATCTTTCCATGGAGGTCCCTGAAGACTCAGCAGAAGAGGGGTAGGAGAAAGCTGACATTATGGCAGGGCAGAATGAGTAAATGGAATGACTCATAACCTGGACGGGTTGAATATTTGCTTATGACAGAATAATTTTGAATATGGGACATAACAAGTAAAAAGGACAATCAGCAATCAAAGCAGTACTCCTGGAAGCAAGTTTTGCCAATTAATTTTTGCTTTATCTCTATAGTAATAGCATTCCTTTGACATTGCACATAGCTATTGGTGTGATCTGCATGCTGTGGATTGAGATTGCCATGGTATCTGTTAGGGTTTTAAATACATTTTTCTAAATGTGGATGAGAAAATTAAAGTAATTAATTTTGCATGAACTCTGAGACAAGAATTGACCACAGCCATTTTGCTAGCAAAGTTTACACATTCTTTTTGTTATCCTTTATAACTGATTTTCTGTAATTACTAATGGAAAGAGTTTAATAAAAGGTGATAAACTCAGATGGTTTTTTAAATAAGGTTACAAGTCTGATAAAGCATGTATGTGTTAACAGTATTGAATTCTGTAGGCCTTTTAATACATTTTAATTTGAAAGAACAAGTAAAAGGTAAAATGCAAAGGACAAACCCTGAGCAACTGGAATGATAAGAGTCAATGTCAGAGCAGCTTTCTCATGTAAAAGAACAGTTTAATCTTTGTTTTATGTCTTTGTAGAGTTTATTCCATCCTAAGATCTGCAGAGTCCTTAGGCCTTCCAACCATTTTCATATTTGAGCTGGAAGTCTTCTGTGAATGTAATATGTCGAAGAAATTTTGATAAAATGTTTTCCCAAACACCTCTAATTTTTATTTTGATTTTCTTATTCTGTATTTTTAAGCTTTTATATTTCACTAGCTGTCTTAGCAGCACAAAATATCCCCTTTCTGTCAGAAGCTAACTTAAAACTCCATCCTTCATCCATCCACCAAAAAGCACCTATTGTTGCTTTTTGAATTGAAAATTAGGGCTTAATGTCATAAACCAGTAGAAATATAGTACATCTGATATAAGTATTAGTGCTATTTTAAAAACTTACAGGTTGGGAGAAGAACAAAAGTGAGTGGTAGTTGGTATTGTTGCTGGGACAGGAGGTAAGGGATTCATGGAGAAGAGCCCTCCTGTGTGAGCAGAAGCAGTGAACTGGGGTGAAGCATCAGACAATTATCTGCAGTTTTGTTCCTTGGTCAATATGCAGTTGTTTCTTGATCTTATTGATCTTTTCTGCTTATTTAATGTACTTTCATTTTATGGGACCTATACAATCATTTAATGGAGTAATGTGAATTGGGTTTGAATTATTTTCACTTCTTGCAAATTTGGTTTTAACATACTGGATTCATTTACTGGATATCTGTACTTTTACTCAGATTAAGATAAAAATGGCTCATCTACAGGAGCAGGCAACTGTCTCTAGCCAAGTGTCCCATGTTAAATGATTTGACGTTCTTGAGAAAGTTGCACACCCACAGTATCTCTGTATCAAAATGTCAGGTATTGTTCAGTAGTTTATTTGGGGGTTTTGTTGGTTTGGTGGGGTTTTTTTCTGTTTGTTTGTTTGCTTGTTTATTCTGAAAACTGGGGAAATACTAATTCACCGCGGAGCAGTCTGATCACAGCGTGAGCTGTGCTGAAGATCAGCTTGCTTATAATAGACTTTTGCTGAGCAGCAGCCCGTGCACTGCTGTGTGACAGCATCATTCTTAATCCTCAGCTGGCTGTGCGTGCTCCAGGCACCGGCTGGAAATCCAGGGAAGTGCCTCTTGCAGAGCCTCGTGCTGCAGTGCCCTGGCCTTGTGCACTCCCAGTGCTGAAGGGCCTGGGTAGCTTCAAGCTGGGCTGCACTACTGAAGGTTTGCTGCCATGGCCCTTCCAGATACTCCTTTCAGCACACACTTAATGGTGTAAACGCGTTTGTGCCAAGTCAGGCTGTGCTAGCTCTGGAGTGAAATGGGATACATTGCACCAGCTTTTCTACATTTAGGCTTTTTTTGGCTGTAGACCTTTCACTTCATCCCAGGATGGTGCACTAAGGAAACTTTGTAATCTAGACTTAATATGTATTAAGAATATAATCTGGACTTAATATATATTAAGAATAGAATATAGAATCAACATTGTTATACTTTAGTAAGCAAAGCTAGTGAAAAATACTGGGTGAGTCATGATGAATACTGTGAGTCTGTCTTTTTTTTTTTTCTATCCCCCTTTTTGTCCTCAAAACAATTTGATGGGGCTGGTTTAACAGATGGGCAGAAAACCTATCACTGTGTGTTGGAAAACTGTTTCCAGATGAAGAACAGTTTTCTTAAGTCATTTGCACTCTTTTTTTCTTTGTTCAACATTGACTGAACTAGTCAAAACATTTTAAGCACATTAAGCAATAACATATTAAGTAAGTCTATAAAATAATTAAATTGAAGCTAGAAGCTAAGAGTTCTTAGAAATACTGACACTAATATTTGACTTCGTATCAATTTTACAAAACCTGCTTTTGAATCTTCTAGGAACCTTGTGCTGTGGAGAAAGAAAAAGTTTGTTAGGGTTCATGTGCTGTTTCATACAGGAATATTTAGGATTATCTGGTAAATTTATTTCTGAATCGACAAAGATTTGTGCTTTCCCTTTGTTGTAAATGCTCAGCTATGATGATGAAGCAGAGAGACTTAAGGTTTATGTCTCTCCTTCAAGGAGAGCTTTTGTAGTTACTAAGGTGTTGCAGCACCCTTTGTTTTTCATGGACTTACTTCAGTGCATTTTCTTGTACAGGAATTGCACAGCATTTCTGTACCTGAATTCAGGTAGAGGTTTTAATGGTTCTTCCTTGTGTGTTTCGGTCCTGGTCACTGCTCTGAAGAGCTTTTATGAGTCTGCCCTTTGCATGTTCTTTGGGAAGACCCAGACTTTTAAAATTTATGTAAGGTTAATAGTCTGCATAATTTTGCAGAGTATGAGCAAGTACTTGGCAGGAAGTGCCAAAAAGCTGTGGCAGATTTATGCTGTGTTCTGTAGTCTCAAACTGGGTTCAAAGGATGCTGTTGATAACACGTGACAAGTAATGCACTAATAAATAGCTCTTCTGTGGTGGAGATGAGTCAGATAGTTATCAATTTCTAAACATACTTGCAAAGCAAAATCCTTCTGACAAGAGATACTTGGAAGTTTTTTGGATCTGCAATTTGGTGGAATGCTGGTAAAAGGTGTATGCAGATTTGGGGGTCTTTTTTTTCCTGTCCTCACTGTGTGTGAAAGGGGATAGGAGAATCCTGTAATTTAATCCTCCAGTGTCCAGTAATTCTCAAGACCCTTCAGTGTCTCCAGTATGTTTTCCCTTAGATGAGAGGAATCTCTGATCTGCAGTTTTTTCCCCATTAAGATGCTCTCTGTCTTACCTCTGCCTGCAGGCTCTCTGTGCAGTTCTCACCAGTGAATCGTTTGATTCCGCTCAAGCCCTTGCTGGAGGGGAGCCAGCAGCAATCACTTTCAGGAGGAGACAGTGAGAGGAGTGTAGCTGAAAAACAGCTCCTTAACCTTTCTCCATAAAGCATGTCACTTGAAAGTGGGGATACTATAGCATCCTTTGTTTCCAGGCCCAGACTCCTCACACCATGCCCTTGCTTTTTAAAAATATACCTTTGAAGATCTGTCTCAGCTGCTACTTTTTTTCTGGAAAGGGAAAGTCAGTACTATGCCTCCATGACTGTATTGCTAGCTCGTGGCAATGTAGGATTGAAGAATCTCATCCTACTTTTATCTATTTCCACATTTTTAGATGTTATTATCATGATAAAGTTTGAGAACTTGAGATTTATAGATCCCATTTAGTTTTCAGAACTCTGAAAAATGGGGAGTGCAGAGCAA
Source organism: Sylvia atricapilla (assembly GCF_009819655.1). Classification (NCBI taxonomy): domain Eukaryota; kingdom Metazoa; phylum Chordata; class Aves; order Passeriformes; family Sylviidae; genus Sylvia; species Sylvia atricapilla. The sequence goes on from NC_089144.1 coordinate 9,762,934, forward strand.
GAGTTCTGTAGAAATTTAGGAATAAGTTCAGAGAAACACAATAAAACATGCATACCAGTGTTACTTGGTAATGGAACTATGCCATGGTTTCTTGAGGACTGACTCAGTTTTTAGCTCTTAACTCTGTTATTGATGATTCTCCCCTCTGTTGTTTTCTAGGGAAGGAAAGAGAGGTTAGATCCCTCTCTTCCCCATTCCATGTTCTGCTTCCTCTTTCCTGGCTATGCACCTTAATTTGCAGTTTTACATGGGGCAAAGGGTGAGGGAGACTCACAGCAGCATGAATGGTTACTTGGAGAGTGGAGGTAGAATGAAGAGCATCTGTGCAAACAGTACTTAGACTCCTCAAAGACATGAAGGATAGAGAAGTATTCTGATATGTTCTGCTTTATCAAGAACCAAGGAGTTTTTCTTCTTTCCCTGTTTTTTCTTTCCTCAGAAATGTACTTTAGGTGGTTTGTGTATTTTATTAACTTTAAATGATTCCCTCTGTCAGCCCACACAGACATCCCTCTTCTTAGTTGCTGCAGGGCCTTCGGTACTCAATTTCAGTTTTTTGCCTCATTCTAATTCTAAAACAAGAATTGTGTTCTACTTATTTTTACCCTTGCAACAGATTTCATACAGAATTTTTCCGTCATTTTTTGTAGCATATGAACTTTGAGTGATTATTTTTAAATACCCAACCATCAACCCCTTTTCTATTTTCCTTTCTTCTTACAAGCCAGTGCTTGTATATGAGATGATGGAAAACTGGTATTCTCTAAATGAGCCAATGAAATTATTTTCCTATTTCCTGTTATCAAATATAAAATTTTATTATTGAAGCCTTATGCTCCTAAAGAGTGCTCTGTCTTACCTAGAATGACTTTGAAGACCTGTCTGATTTCCCCTTACTCCAGCAATTTGCCTTCATGCCTCACGCTGCTCACTGAATTCAGATCAAACATAATTAACTTTGTGGTTGAAAATGAATCTTCGGGAGAGTTAGAAGATGAGACCTGGAATTGTTGCCTTTTGAGAAGATTTGACATTTTGAAGTCCAATTTTCATCCAATTTGTGATGAATAGGGCTTACTTGCTTTTCCCTCTAATTATGAAATTATTTCATAACATCATATGACATAATCAAAATACATTTTTTTCTTTAACGAGGAAGCAATAGCTGCTTCCAAGCAGTTACTGAAATGTCTTATAAAATGCATTTAATTTTGAATTCCCATATATATTAGCATAAATAGGTGGATTTTTAAAGTCAGTGCCTTGCAGAGACTGCACTTTTCACTGTTAGATCATTTCTGTAAATGAAATGGAAGTTCTGTTAAATCTGGAGTACTTGTACTCTTGTAGTCCTAGAGCTTTATTCCCTCTTCAGTGCTAGCTTTTGGGGAGTGAAGGAGCTGAGGTTCATGGGAGCTGTCCCAGCAGCCTCCTGGTGGCTGTGCTGGCCATCACAGGAGGACCCAGGGCTGCTAATCTGATGGGTGACTTTGCCTCTCAAAGGTCACTGCTAACACAAGCTTCTGCAGGCATCCTCTACTTCAACCAGTCCTAAAAAGCCATTTTTTTTACAAATATGATCTGTGTGATGTCTCCTGAAATGCAGTCAACTGATCCTGCCTTTTTAATTACTCGCAATGACTTTAATTGGGTCAGAAAACAGGAAGAGCTGTAAAGTAGTGATGTAATAGGGTTCATATGGTGGGAGGAGTCCTGCTGTAAGCAGCAACTTGCGGTGCTTGCAAGACAGCCTTGCTCATTTACAGTGCTCAATAGCTGTAATTTTTCAGTATTTCAGGCTCTCAAGCCTTGAAAAAAGCTTTTTGTACTGAGAATGACTGACTAGTGCTGATCCCAGTGTGCTGCCGTGTCTTGCTTTTGGAGTAGTTAGACCTTATGGCCCTTCTGCTACTTTCTGTTTGCCACTTTCTCCCCATTTCAGCAATCCAATAAGTACACAAGCCTCCAAAACCAAACGGCTTCCTCTTCTAAAGGGTACTGCAGTCAAGCCTAACTTCATACTGAGACTGTTTACTGGTGCCTCTGGCTGCTTTAGTGGAAGTTGGTTTTGTGGAGCCAATATCATGGAGCAACTCTTACTGCTCTTTACTTTTTAGCCATTTCCAGCTACAAAAGCAAGGCACCTTACATGTGTCTCTGTGTGATGTACTTATAAATTCAGGACTTCCAACTTTTACCTGACTGGATGTTTCTGATTTTTCTTTTATTTTACCTTTTTAAGAGAGTCCAACACACAGAAAGTAATTTGTATCTGTTCCCAAAATACCCAGGACTTCATGAGTTTCTACAAACGTTCATCTTGCAATGCTTTCCTAGTGTATTTTTTTTCTAACAAAAAGGTCTTTTTTCAGGTACGTGGTTTGCAAATGAAATGGCAAGGAAGGTAATAAAATCAGTTAAGTGAATCAAAAGTTTTACTTGATAGAATGGTCACAGACTTGGGTTTTTTTCAGTTGGTAGAACTTACAACTTCTTTTGTTTCATGGTGTTTAGGGTCATTAAGTACCCAGAGGGGTCAGGCTCAGCACTGTGCTGTCTGTCCTGTCCAGCAGTAACTCTTTGTTGGGATTCTTGTGCCAAAGACATAAGTTATGTAGTGTTAGGTAAATCCATTACTTGCTAACCCCAAGATTATCCAGTGAAGATTATCCAATGAATACATGGCAAATGCTCCTGCAGTAGGGTGAGGGTGGAGATATCAGCCAGCTGTCAGTGGCCACCCCTTATAAATGAGTTTAAAATGGCAATTTTAAACTAATAAATGAGTTTAAGGGGCAATTATGAAGGTACATGGAATCATGAATGCTGCAGGAGGAGCAAAGGAACATGATGAACAGTCATCTTCTCCCATTACAAGCCCCAAAAAGTGCGGAATGGAACTGTCAGGTGGCAGGTTCACAGCCCAGAGTTGCTGTCCCATGCAGTGCATGTTTCAGTTGCCATGGGAAGCAGTGATAGCTACATGTTTCCATGAGTTATTTAATAATTCTTTCATAGTTAATGGAAAAGAAACAGAAAGCGAGGACTGTTGAACATAACAATACTCACAATGTGTGTGGCTCATTATGTTCCTAAACCATAAACTGTTGCTCCATGGATCTTCTGCTTTGCAAGTTGTCCATGCATTGGGCTCAGCACTCTGTGCTGGAAGGAGCTTGGAGCTTGGCAGGAGCTTGGCTAACCTGAGGGTGAAATCAAGTCATGGAAGCTAATAGCCGAGACCACAGCTCATCTAGCAGCTTCTCTCTTAGGAGCTGTTGATAGAGATTATATACTGCTCGCTGAGATATCCCAGAGATGCCTACTTGACAGTAATAAGCTTTACATATTAGAATTGCACATGTTGTTGTTTCCAGTCAAGACTCTTTGCTGCTGCTGCTTCTTGATTTTCAGTGTTTTGGTAATGATAAATAGTTTTGAGTATATGGATACCATTAATTTTGAAGACCCTTGATAATATTCATTTAATTTTCTGCTGAAGTGATTTTCAGGTTTTGATTTTTTGGGGTTTTATTGTTGGTTTTGTTGTTGTTGTTGTTGTGGTGGGTTTTGTTGTTGTTGTTTTGGGGTTTTTTTTGCTTGGCAAAATGCACTTTCTGGATGTTGGAAAAATGTGAATCTTAATTGTGATGCAGTGTAACAATTTCTTCAGGATGGGATTCCTGTCAGAAAGCTCAGTATATGTTATTGAAAAATTGGATTTTTTCCTGTTTTTCTCCTGAAGAAACAGGTGCTTAATTTGAACAATGTTAGTGTTTCTTTTAGAGAAGATTCTGTTTCTTTCCTGATCTTGAAATTATTCATAATTATTAGCAGTAAACGTCACAAATTATGCTTTGTAAGGCTTGAGAAAAATCTGTTATCAGACTAAATGATATTTAGAAGTAGAACTGTAATAAAAATTATGATAGAATCAGATGAGTACACAATGCATCTGTATGTATTCTCAATTTTATTTTTAAGTATTAAATTGCTGAACATATTTTATTCTTCAAGCAGCACATTTTTTTGTCCATTCAACTCTTTTGTATTAATTACTAGATACAGTTGGCTGACAGATGTAGGTAATAGTAATTGGCTAATAGACAATTATGAAATTCTACAAAGAAAATATCTGCATTAATTATTTGATAACAGTTACTTGATAAATGAAATGTTTTCACCCATCTGTTAACAATTTGTGCCTTTAATGACTGAAAGACTTGCCTGAACTTATTGTTGGCTTCCTTGGATATGCAAACTTTTAAAAAAGGAACTTATATTTTTAGCATTTAGCTCATTACTTTGAACTCGGCTACAATAGATACTGATTTTTAATTTTATGTCTCTGTGACATTAATGATAGTAGAACTCAAATGTGTCATCAGTACTGTATTAGAGAAGACTTAGCTTTTCGTTTTTATCCATTTTGAAATAATAGAATAAACCCAGTGGCTTCTCTTTCTGTTTATGCTGATATTTAGTCATTTTGAGAAGGCAAGTACATTTCTGTGAAATCTTAATCCATGGTAATTTTCAACCTTCATACATGCATGTGCTTCCTAATTTTAACACTATGCGTTTTTTGTAGAAAATCATGGTCAGTGTACATGAAAGATCTCAGACTAATAGTGATGGATCAAACTATACTTCTAGGTTGCCAAAGAACTTTTACAGGTAGCAGAAAAAGTATGTGCCACATACCACCCCACCAGGCAGTCCTGGAGCGTGCTGTAGGTGATTGTTCCCTTTTGTTCCGTGTGTGAGGAGCAGCTGTGCACATAGGCTGCTCTAATTCCCTTCCACTGGTGTTCACAGCTGGCCAGTGATTTAAGTGTGTGATGTGTCAGGCTTGGAGGCTGTGGTGAACACTAGGGAGCAGCTTCTGTGGGGTAGGTTGGGAAGGATGTGACATCTCCTTCAGCTTCCAAGTGTTCTTGTTACTGCAGGTACAGCTAAACATAAGTGCTAAGGGTAAAAGCAATAGTTTAGCAATAGTTTATCAATCTAGATAACTTTTTAATCTAATTGCATTGGATGTTGTAGAGGGGACAAGAAAGGTTGTAAAACTTTTTTTTATTATTTCACTATCCAAATTGTACAAAATAGAAGGTATTAAAGAGTCATCAGAGGCAGCTGCTGTCAGTCTGTGTTGTGGTTAAATACTATTCCAGTTGAAAGGTGAAAAGACAGGCATTCGTGCAGGCTAACTTCAAATGCAGGTGTTTGGAATATGAACACTGTCAGTTTCAGTTTGGCTTTCAAACAATTCTTCTCTTGCCTTTTTTTTTAGTAGTGTTGCTAAGTTTTATTATTACTAGAAGAATTGGCAAGAATTCTGGCAGACGGGGCAGATTTCTGCCATAGGCTGATCTCTGAATTTCAATAAAACTTTGCTGTAGGACATAAGATAAATTTCAAGAGGTTTTAAAATTTTGCAGTTATGTTCAAGTTGTCTTACAGACAAGCTCTCTGTAACACAAGGTTCACATTGTTCTCCTACAAAGTATCTGAGGTACATAAAAGCTGTGTGATTTATAACCAATGCAACATCTATTGACTCTAAAGATGATAAAAACAGGTAAATCTGCAGCCAGTTGCAGGAAGTTATTGATGATATGACAAGTGAGGGGTGGGAGGAATTGAATATGCGTTTATTGAAGACAAAAATTACATACGTTTCAGTGTACCGAGGTAGTTAACATAGCTGTTACTAAAGAAAATGCAGTTCTGCTTTTGCAGAAGTGTTTTGCTGAAAGTGTAAGTATGAAAGGGTGAATGGTGGGTGTTGAAAAGAGGCAGGAGAGACCCATAAGGAGAGAGGAATATGAAAGAAATATTTGCAACTTACATATATGTAGTAAAGAAAAAAACGTAGTATTCCCCCCTATGCAGGGGCCAAGATAGCATGATTTTTTTTATATAACTTTGATTATATAGCAGTGTAGCACTACTAATTCTAAAGTATCTCCTGGCATTTACAAGTGTATGTTAGAAACTACCTGTGTTCTCTCGTGGGCAATCTGCATTTTTGGATGCACATATTGGTGCAAAAATAATGCTATAAACTCAAAAAATGTGGGATATATCTCACCAAAAAGAAAAGAATTAATGCAAACTAGCTAGTTCAGGATGGTAATTGTAGACTTGTAGACCTGTAAGTCCATAGCTGTCCATGTATACCTTTATCCAGGTGTAAAATATTCAAAAATTAGGTCAATACCATTGACATCATTAATTAAACTCAGATATGAACCAAAATCTCCCCTGCCCTCCTTCGAAGGCAGTGATTCAGGGAAGAGTCAACCATCTTTGCCTTCTCCGCAACTGGTGGGATGTTTGAAATAAGTTATTTTTGACTAAGATTCTTGAGACACATCATAATTTTTCCTTCATTTTCTTTTATCATTGCATGGTCTATTGCAACATGGGATGGTATTGATGGAAACTGAATCATCACACGTTTACATAACGCTCTATATTGAGGAATTCTACTTAGCTATTGAATGATAACGTATTAATAATATGCAAAAGCTGCCAAAAAGACTGGTATTTTCAGGCCAACATGTAAATTTAGGTTATATTTTGCATGTCCCTGCCTGTAACTATTTTGCTGGCTTTCATGGCTTTAGTTCCAACACAACTTAGGCAAACAAAAGACAGCCGAAGTCACATACCTTCAACTGAGTCCTCATCTCAGTTTCCTAGTTCAGGAATGAGATGGTTTACTTCATCCACTCCATTTGGAAGGGCGTAATTCTTTTACACGGGTTTACAGTGCAGTTGAAGTATGTTTTCAATGCAATTGTCTCTGATAAACACGAGAGTACATTCTTTTCATCCTGCTTCATTCTCTATACTGAAAATGATGCTTCATTTCAAGGACTGCTTATAGTTTACCTGTTGAGATTTCAAGAAATATTTTCGAGACAGTAAAAACCCTGATTACTATCTGCATGAAATTTATTAAAAATGAGCTTTATTCTCCTCTTTGTTTTCCAGTTTTGGATGCTCTTCTGTAATATGAGCAGAAATGAGCATTACCATTGGCCCTGGTAATGAATAAGCAGTGCAAAGCTGTGGGCTTAGGTTGGGGAGGGGAGAAACTTGTCAGGGTGGAAAGCATATGATGGCACTAAGTTACTCTTACAGATTAATAAAATCAAACTGGATGAACTTATCTTTATCTGTGTATTTTCACTACATTCCTTCATAATTTTCTGTTATTTGTCATCATTCTGATATTCTCGACTCTTTCAAAGCTGAACTTCATTTCTTCTGTAATGCCCCACTTGGGCTACATCTCTCTCCTGTTTCATATTATACCTTTCTGTCCCCCTTTCTGTTTTTGTCTCTTTCACACATGCTGTACATTTGCTTTGCATCTGTGATGCTATGAAGTCTGTTCAAAACCAAAATAGGACAACTAGAATTTTACTGGCAACATATTTTATTTTTACTTTGCTCCAAAAAAAGACCAAGTGGAATATTGACTTGTAGAGGTATTACTGCATTGTTGCCAGAAAAATTTAATTTTGAAAGTCCACATACATCTGAAGAGCAGTTCCTTATCTGTGCAGTGTCTAAATTTAACTCAATGATTTTATTGTGGCAAAGTGTTTGGTTTTTTTTTTTTTTCCTGTTGATTTTTAATGAACAGTATTAATTGTTGGAATAAAATGTGGACTTTGTAAGTTATATAGGTACTGGGGTTTTTTCTGTGATTGTAACTTTTGTTTCATATTACAGACCTGGATTATGTTTGTAATTTATGGCCATTGGTGGACAAAATTTTCTTTGGAATATTTTCTGATTTCTAGGCCATAGCTCATATAGATAGAATACGTGGGGTGAAATTGGTTTCAGCTCCACCCAAGTACTGTTGATGAATGATATGAATGTTACAGCTCTTTGTGAGTATTTTATCACAGAGAATTCAGAAAAAAAAATGCAGTTTTAGTTACTAAAATTGTTTTGGGAGCTCCTGAGGGAGTTTTCTCAAATCAGCCTGTTGAGGGAAGGCTTAAGAAGCTTACGGTGATTTTTAGAATTCTAGAGCCTAATGTTTCACAGTTTATCAATTTTAATTGTATTAAAATATAACGTGTGCATTCCTGCAGGTTAATAAGCTCCGTGGGTAAGATGTACAGAACCATAAGTACAGTATTCTGCCCTCATGTCTAGCCAGAGTTTCTCGTGCTATAGCCTCTATCTCTTGCCTCTTGTGCACCTCTGAGAAAGATCTGTCTGTCAGGGAGCAGAAGATGTAGTTAGATCTCTTCTTAACCATTTCTTTTCAAGGTTAACAGACTTCATTCTCAGCCTCTGCTCACACTCACATGCTTCAGTCTCCTGTTGTGGTGGTTCCCTATTGGACTCATTTATCAGTGTCTGTTTTACTGGCAGGGGTAGAGTACAGAGGCCTTACAAGTGCCAGATGATAAGAATAATGACTTCCCTCAACCTGCTGGGTACACCCAGTCTGGTACACAGCTGGCTGCCTTTGCCACAAGGATGTACTGCTGGTTTAAGTTAAAGTTTCTGCCCACTGGGTCTGTTTCTGAAAGCATCTTTCCAGCCAGTGAGCACCCAACCTCCTTATGTGGACAGGGCTCTGCCATCCCATGTGAACAGGGCTTATCTCACTTGTTTTGAACTTCATAATGTTTTTTTCAGTCCTTATCTCAAGGTTGCTAAGGTTCTTCAGGATGGCAGCCCTGCTCTCCAGGGTGCTGAGCATTTCCTCAAATTGCTGTCCCTCATAAGCTTACAGAGGGTTAATTCTGTGCTGTCACCCAGGTTACTAGCAATGGCATTAAGCATTGCATTAGCAATGGATGTGTGGCTGCTGCCTGCTCCCCTTGGAGCCCAGCAGTCCAGGCAGGGCACACTAGAAAGGAGCAGGTTTAGTAGGTCGTGGTGAAGTAAGGTTGTGAGTCTATTCAAGGGTGAGTGGGAGGGATGGGGGAGATCTAATGGTGCGTGGGAGGGGGAACCTTAAAGGAGTTCAACAACTCTTGCTTTAGGCCTAAGTGAGTGTGGGAGTCGTGTGGTATAACTTGTGATTAGACCTAAGTAGTGTTTGTCTTGGTGTGTTAAGCTATTTTCTGAATCATGGCATTTTCACAGGAATGTCTCCAAAATTTGGTGCTCATTGTTAAGTCAGTGATGATGATAAAAATAGATATCAAACTCATTTCCATCAGTTCCAGATCCTGCGTGGCATCTGATTTCCAGCCCAGAGAGCAGTAGGAATTAACTCTTCCATCAAGACGACTTAAATGCAGCTTTAATTTAATTTAAAAATAGCTAGTCAGTCTTTCTCACTGCTCCCCCATAATTGTTCTCAGTTCAGGGTGTGTTTTTTTATATTTTTGCATGCAGTCTGGAGAGAAGCAGCAGGCTTCCTCTGTAGACAGGATTGGACATAGATGATTATTAAAGCACTACCAAATATTTTAACATAAGCCATATTCAATTAAAAAAAACCCAGAAGCAATCTTTTGGAGGAAACAAAGCTGATCTCAAGTGCAAGATGACAATCCATTCTTTCTTATTCTAACCTTTATGCTTAAAACTTTCTCTTTTGTTTTAACATGCTAGAAAATGTTCAATTTTTTCATACCTACATGGTCTCTGAATTAAAGTGTTCAATTTTCAGTTTTCTTCTGAAGTAAAGCTTTGTTCAGGTAAGATGATGCTCCATCATTGGAAGTGCTCAAGGTCAGGCTGAACAGGGTTTGGAGCAACATGATATCATGGAAGGTGCCTCTGCCCATGCAGAGGGGTTTGGACTGCTTTTTCTTTGAAGGCCTCTTCTGACCAAACCATTCTGTAATAATATAATGTACATGATGGGTCTGTTTTACAGTACAAGATAATTGTCTGTGTTTAAATAAGTAGTTAAAGTTTTGCTTTCTTTGACCTACATGCTTTCCACCAGTTTGGTTTTGGTACTGTTGACCTTATTTCTTTAAAATGAAACCAGTCTTGGATTGAAGTGAAGAGCTGAGAAGTGCTCTTCTCTGTTATTTTTCGTGTTCCCCTTCACTAGGGACATCTATCAGAAAATATACCTGTTTGTCTAATATTTTCTTTTCTGGACTTAAACAGAAAGAGTGTGTTAATGTGCTCTCTGAGAAAACAAACAAGTACAGAGCCAAGGGGCCCCACTCAGTTTCTGTCTACAGCAGGATGGTTTTCACTCACTTCATGTTGCTCAAACAGCTAAAGACTGAAATCTTATGTATTATGCATGCAAGTAGTTAATTTTTAAGATAGTAGAAATTGCTCAAATAAGGACCGGATTTCATAGGAACTTAACGGCACTCTAGTGACACAGGCAGATTTCATTCTCTGTTTTTTCACTGAAGAAACATTTGCAGGAGTTTTGCCTTTAGGAAAAGGAAAGAAAGATACCAAGAGTTTTGTAACTACTGGCATTTTAGTAAAATTATTTTTTTCTTCCTCATTATTTTAATTTTAACTGCAGAAAAAATTTGAAAATTAATAATTTAACATTAAAAATCAATTATTTTAAATGTATATTCAAAGTATATGATACTGTGTATGGCACTTAGTATAGAGCAATTACATTTTTATTTTGTACACTTTACAAGGCATTGTAATTGTATGCAGTTTTGATAGGAAGGAACATCTTTTTCTGAAGAGCTTGAGTTGCATAAGATAGCTCTAAGATATTGTTTAATACTGCCAGTAGTGGAATCCCTTGATTTAAAGGCTTAATATGAGGCTTGCTTCAGCAAGTACTTTGGTGCCTGGTGCAGAGTGTGGGGCAGTCATTTCTGCTTGACTGGAGAATTAGCCTGGTTAAAACAGAACAGAAGCAAAGGTTCTTTTTGGAGGCATCAGCTTCCAGTTTAAACACTTAGAAATTTGCCTGTTCTTGCTATTCCCTACTTGCTCTATATGCATCAATTGCATGGCAAATTTTATTGTCTCCAAGCAGCAGACCACTGTTCTTTAAAGTAGGGTGTTTGCTTATTCCACCTAGGGACTGGAGATATAATGTAAAACCCTAGGTACTGGGATCTCAGGCTCTCTTTTCAGCGCTTTGGTTTTAAATTAGCTGCATTGACAAAAACCAATTGACATCTTTGGGCCCAGCAGCATCCTGGGTTGTTGGTTCAGATACAGGTGAAGCAAACAGGATGTTCTTCCTGTTCACTGGCTACTGCTGTAACTAACATTTCCATTAAGACCATGGAAGATAACAGAAACAAATATTGCCAATAGCAGTTTAGGTTCAGTTTCATGAACATCTTCTACCAATGCACACATGAGTCTTCTATAACAGTCCTTGATAAATCATGCAGCCTCTCATCTTCTCCATTCTTAAATCCCAGCAGAACTCTTGGCTATCTTAGGTATTTAGACCTGTTGTTTTCTTTTAAATTTAAATAAGAAGTTTCTTCAAAAATTATAATTTTTCTTCACTTGGGAAAAATAGCAGTGTCTTCTTAGGTTACAGATATCACCTGATATGACATTATCTGCACCTAAGACTGCAGAACCAAGTAAAACAAATGACCAATGAGAGAAATAACCCTCAAACCTTCCTCAAACAGGGAAACAAAGATCTGTGATCTTATCATTCTATGATTTAATTTGAAATTTCAGGAATGGGTTATTTTCCATTAATACCCTCTCTCCCCCCTTCCCAATCTCCCATGGAACACCTCTTAATTTGTCATTGGATTCTTGCATTTGAGGGGAATTATGTCTCTGCAGATCTTCGGTGTTCTCTCCTGGAGAATCCAATTCAGATGTTTTCATTTCCTTTTTAACCCCTCTTTATTAGTGTCACTGAGGTTGTTTCTCAGACCACAGAAGGGTTTCTCTTCTGACTCAAGTAGCCTCTTGAGTCATACATCTTAATCCCATTGTTTTATTGCTGTCATCTGTTTTCCTCTTTGTTAGTGCACCTGATTGTTCTCAGTGGTTTTCTGTTGATTCTCTAAATTCTAGCATAAGCTCAGAATCAATTCAGTCCATATAAAGAACATAATATAGTTTTTGTGGAGCTCATTAGGGTGCTAGCTTTATAGTTATCTCTGTTCCAAAATGCATTTTAGTGCTCACAGAAAGTTTCAGCTTCTAATCTTGATTCTATATTATCACAAAGAATATTTGAGGTTAAAAAATGAGATCACATAGTAAAAAGAATCTGTGTTGGTGAGTCATTTAGGTTAAGGAAAGCTAACTGTGTTGCTCAAAGTACTGTTTTTCTGCCTAATGTGCTATCTGCATATTGGATTTGTCTGTCTGTGAAACTCCTTTTATATAAGTCTCTGGGAGATATTGCTTTAAAAATGTGTTTTCAAGCAACATCTCAACCAGTATATTAGACAAATTCAGGTTTAGTAAATCAAGAAAATTTAGAATTGTAGTGACATAAATATTTGTTTTATTAAAAAATATAAAGTTCTAACCCTTTTCTAGGCTGAAGTAGCTTATGTATGTCACTTATTTCTAGCTCTTAGTGTGTTCTGCCTTGACATACAATATTTTTGTCCAAGAAAATGATTCAGCAAGCAGTTGTATTTCAAGTTTTTAGGAAGTAATGTCAAGCTGTGCTTTTCAAGCTTAATAGGGTGTGATAGAAGGGAAGCAATACCAACACCCTATGAGAGAGTTAAGGATTTGCCTTTATGTTCATGAACCTATATAAAGAGGTAGAATTATCAGGGGGATGAGAGGTACAGGAATGGTTATAGGACTACAGCTCACACCTCTAATTTGCTCCCTGGCAGTGCTGAGAAGTGGCTGGAGCAGCCTGTGGTGAGAGGGCAATGCCTTGGTGGCTGCTCCAGCCCTGGCATGTATCTACAAGATACTTAGATTCCAATTTGTTAAAAGCACAAATCTTCCTAAAGGTAAAAAAAATGTATATATATATATGCTTTTAAAATCTCTTAAGGGAGCAATGTCAGTTATAAATATATACTCACTAAACCTTTTAGAATTAGTACAGTAATAGTTTTACTCCAGAGCTTTAAGGTTAAAGCAGATGGAAAGCTGACATGCTTTAAACTGGACACCAGTCCCCAGAATTTCTGCTAGCTGAGGAGTGAGCCCCTGTTTCTGCTTAGTGCCTGACAAAAAGACACAAGTGCTTAACAGCCCATGTCCCACTCACCTCTGATCATGACCACAGTGTTATTGACTGACTGTGCATGGCAAGAAATAGAAAGATGATCACACAAGTAAGTGCCTGAAGCAAAATCCTACATTTGCTACTCCCTGAGTTAATAACCGATAGCATTGTTGTTGTGTTTCACTTGACAGGATTTCTTTACTAACTAAAATTGACCAGCTGGAATGTGTGAGTTCCTCTGCAGTATTTTAAATAAATCAGATCTTAAATGCACAGGTATTTTGGGAATGGTCTGGCTGCTCTTATGTCAGCTGTCCTTCTGCTTGGTTTCATTGTGCTGTCCAGCATAGCAACATTACTCTTGAGAGTACACGAGTGTAGAGATTTCTAATATTATGTTGTCTGAGTAGATGACAACAGCTAGCAAAAGGCACATACCCTGCCTGTGAGCTTCTGCTCTCACACAGGAATGGCAGGAAAGCACTTGCAGGTGTTTCTGACATAGACCTGCTGCCCTCAGGAAAACTGCTTTTCTTTTTAAAATGGTGTGATTGCTAGAGCTTCCTTGCTGTTAGAATAGCAACAAGGTGCATCTATAGTCATTCACTAGCCACTGAACCTACAGCATGGCCCACTGTTTTGAAGTCCTGCTGAAATGCATTGTCCAAAGACATTTTGTTAGGATTGCAGAAAATTTGGAGCAAAGCTGCAGATTTTAACAGATTGGCAGAAGGTGGCTGCCAGTCGGAGACACAGATGGAGGTATTTGGAGAAGCCAAAGCAGCATGCTCTTTCTGTTCTTTTCTTAAAACCATCAGAAGGATTAGATTTTTAGCACTTGAAGTGACTTTAGGTTTTGAGATAAAACACAGCAGGAAGAAACAGAATCTTTTCTAGTCCTCTTTCTCAGATTTTCTGTGGATTTAGGAGATCATAATCTTATCTTAATTTCGTTTTGTTTAGGCAGCCTGGGCTTCCAGATTATGACTTGTTTTAAGTGAACTACACAGCAGTTCTTGTATTTGTGATATATGTAAACATTTGGTAATATTTTCACCTTTTTAAATCTCACGTTGCCAAGAAACTTTGTCAGAGTTTACTATGGCAGTAGAGTGACTCTGTGATAGTGCTCTCCTCCTTTTTTTTCTCTGTGCCGCTAAAAGAGAGGGGTCACAAAATTAATCTTTGCATTTAAGATACTTGCTCATTGGAACTTGTGGGAGTTCAATATTAGTTTTAATGGGTTCATATGTTAGACCACCTGTAGTGATGCAGCTTAGTCACAGCAAAAAGTTGCAGGAAAATAAGGGGTGAGTGTGGCTGCTGTGGCCCGTAGCAAAAGCAGCTCTGTAAACACATCAGCACACAGGGCTTCATGAGTTGCCTGTGCTGTCCTGCTGCTCAGCTGACCCTTGGATCCATTTTTAAACAAATGCATGCAGGGAAAAGCATTTGCAGGCCTATTCTTAGTAGACTAAAACCTATTTGACTTACTGTGCTGTTAAGAGAGATGATTTCCTTTATGCTTTACTAAGCTTTATGTATTTCAGTAAGCTTTTTGTTTCAATTTCTTATATGGTATTTTTCATGTGCAGATACAGGGATGTTCTCTACATAGCTGTGAAATGAGTCACTTGGAATTTTGTGTTCAGTTGTGAACATGTGACTGCTAAAATTAATCTGAGAATTAGATTAGTTTATTGTGAATAAACAAAAATAAATGGCTACTAAAGTGAAAGGTTATTTGGCAAAGATTTAAAAGTTCAGTTAGCTTAGTTAAAATGTTTAAGTCTGTGCCTTAATAAACTTACTGTGAGGACTAAAATGAAGATAACTTTATTAGGAAGTCATAGAGGACTGGTTATAAATGAAAACAGTGGAACATCATCTTATGAAGGAAGAATCTGATACTGTGTGAAATGCCTTGGCCATTATTTTGTTAGCTTTATTTGACCTTCTCAAAAAAGCAGTGGAAAACCTGCTTTGTTAAGCACAATATTCCAAACTGTGTAAATGAGAGTAGTCCCGCATTATCTTGGTGATAAGCAGTAGAGTAAAGGTCTAGGCTACCTGGTTATGGAGAATTGGATTATTTTAAATCCAGAAAGATTAAAAAGAGGGGAAAAATCATTGAGAAGAGTTGAATTTTAATAGATTTTTTTTCTGCACTTGCCAGTCCAGCCCAGTAATCTGTAGCTACCTGGCTGATGGTGATCTCCATGATGGTAATAATTTTTGTGATGATTCTGGGATTAAAAAGGAAAAAAAAAAATTCTTTTTTTCCTCTCTTTTCTAAATATTTAGTAGTGCAATTTAAATATATAAAGTATAATTTGAGCCTTTTAATGCATCTTTAATTTCAGATCTTAGAGCAAATTACACTTATTTGAACATCTTGTTAGACAAGGTTAATGATCTGGTTATTTCACTGGGACAAGGACTTCTTGCCCCTTGTTGCCCTGTGATTTTGATTCTTCAGTTCCTAGAACTACTCATGTTTTGCACCTCTTCAGGACTCTCTGGGTCTAGAGAAGTACCTTGAAGTAAATTCCATGTATTCAATATCCAGGTTTTCTTAAGTAATTATCCTCTGATTTTCAGCTTTTCTGGTATAAGACATTACTTTGATGTACTGTATTGTCAAGTGTTGTGTACAAAAACATCCCTTGGAACTGACTGTAACTTTGAAATGTTTTAACATGCTTCAAATGTTCCATTATCCTGTGTCATGCTTATCAATGTTTTGTTGCTTTTATAGATTATCTCTCTCAAGGGATAGATCTATCTGGAATAGAAGTAATTGAAAACGACCTGCTTTTTATTGCAAGAGCTCGCCTTGAGGTGGAAAACCAGGCTAAAAGGTTGCTTGAGCAAGGTGTGGAGACTCAGGTAAAATACATTTTGTTCTTTCTTTCCTTTCAAAAGTTAAGTGGAAAAGAACTTGAGCTTGATTTGCTTTCTGTAGCACTTTCCAGTGTAAATTAAACAAGAAAAAAGTCTTACGTGAGAAATTCTCACACATGAGAGTTGTGTCAAGTAAATTGACAGAACTGGTCTTGTCAGAATAAAATTTTGCAAGAATAAAATTTCGTGGCATCTGACCCTGTAATTTGGAATAGAGTAAGTGAACTGTAAACACTGTCATAAAAGCTTGATGCCTATACACCATATACAGCACTGCCAATGTTGCCAAGCTTTATAGAGAAATATGAAAAATGCAGTTTCTTAAAACTCGTAAAATTTATGTATTTTAGCTGTGCAGAAATATATTGAAAAGATTTGGAAGATTTGCATTAAAACTTTAAAGAGCAGTTTAAACTTTGAGGTAAATATTCACTGTAGGGAAATAAAAATGAATGTGTGTAATTACATTCATTCATATTAAATGTAATTATCGACATCTTAATAACACAGCTACATTTATTCGCTGTTTGCAGTATCTTTAGTGCTATTTTCTTGCCTTTGTATAATTTAATGTTCTTTTGTCTATACTTTTTAATATTCTTCAAAAACCAAAGTATTTTAAATCCTCATTGTCAGAGTAAGAGGAGAAATGTGGTACAAGTTTCTATCAAATTTGGATCTTAAATTAGAGAACAAAGAGGCTTAGAACAAGACATTTTTATGCTGTTCCTTACTAAGTGTTAAACTTTTCTATAAGTCAATATAGCTTTTGTTTATACTGTTGAAGATTGACATGAAAATAGAATGTATGCAGAATAGAAAACCTATTGAATAAATTGGCTTGATTAAACAATTGAGGATTAAAATTATCCGTTTGTCTCAAATTTTTTTTTTTTTTACTTAGATCTGTCATTTTAACTAATTTTCTGCAGTAAGAAGTCATGGTTGTGGTAAATTCCTGTGACTATTTGCTGATAACAAATGGTAGGAAAAAACCACCCCATTTTTCACTTGATTACTATTCCAGTGTTGAAACTTCTGGCTATTTGAGCATGTTACCAAGCTGTGATTGCACTTTTTGCAAGCTATGAAGCATATATGCTATTAAAGAAAGATTGACAGAAGATAGGGCCTGAGAAAAAGCGAGTGGACATTTATTTTAAATGTAGCAAAAGTCTTCATCAGTGTGGACTCTTTCTAGTTTTTCATGTCAGATTTGACCTTCTCTGATAATTTTCTCTTCATATTAAGTACTAAAATGGAACTGACAAAGAAACCCTGGGGAAATCAATCCCACTCCACCTGAAAAATAGACAGATTTATTAGGTGTTCCAGGCTGTCTCCAGGTAATCAAGAGATTATTAAAGAATATGCCTGTTGTGTTTTAGCCAGGGGCTTGTTTCCAACGAATGGAAGAGTGTTTGGAAGAAAATTATTAGTGCTTAGTCATATCAGAAATTGGGATGTTTTCATGAGGAGGTGGTGGGTTATGCATCACAGGTTTGTTGTTGGATATGATTTGTGAATTTAACAATAGTTTCCTTTAGAAAATACGCATGCAGGCATTGCCCAAGAAATCTAGAATTTGAAACGTGACTAGTGAATAGCATGTCTTTGATTCCTGTTACTATGTTTTATTGACAAGCTGATATACATCTATACCTTCCAGCCCCTGAGATTTCCTTAAAGAGGACACGAGACCTTCATCTTTTCTCTTGCATTAGGTACTACAGAATTCCTCAGATGAACTGTCTTCCTGCCAGTACATATTCTGGTAGCTGTCTGTACCTTTGAGAATACTGCATCTGTATTTATCCAGGTGGCTCTTCAGTTATTTGATATTCATATTTGCAAATGCAGTTTTAGTTTCCATCCTCGTTTTCATCTGCTGTGTAAATAATACATGAGATCAGTTGCCTATGTAAGAGCAAGCTGTATTTCTGTATTTCATTTAGCGCTTCTCAGCAACACCTTAAGAGAAAAATTACCCTTATGTCTCCATTTTAGAGTATTTCAGTGTCCACCTAGAAAAAAAGCAGGAGCAGAAATACATTTTAAAAAGTAAGACTGGAAGTATTATTATTTTTAAACAAAAGTCATTAGAATTTGGTGAATATCTTCTTTAGAATTCAGCTTTTTTTTCAGAGATGCTGCTAGAAGTTACTAGGACAAAAAGAACAGCGCTAAAAAGTCAAAACTGCTCCTTTTGTCATTTTTATATATCCCCTTTGTTTTAGATAGAGACTATTTTCGTTATTTTTACTGTTTATTTAATGATGTAAAAGTCACATTCTAATGAGCTGTGCACAGATTCTGCCAAATAATGTCCAGCAGTAGCACATGAAAGCAGATGCTTATACCTAAGTAATGCATTGTTTTTTTCTATTCAGTGTAATCCATGTTTTTATGACATGTCCACCACTGTGGTGTTTGTGTATTTCTCAGAAAAAATGAAATCTCTTCCCCTTTTGACATTAGCCATTGACTGGTTTAGAACTGAAGCCTTCAGCTCCTGTTCCTGGTGGAATCTTAAAGCTGCCATCTGGGTATAAACTGGAAGTGTCTGTCAGTGTGTCTAGACTTAACAGGCTCTCAGAGAGCTGCAAACCACACTTGCCTTCCTAATCCTTTTAGAAAGAGTAAGCTCTCTTTGCTATTGTTGGCAAAAGTAATACAGATAACAGCACACCTAACCACACGGGTACCAGTGGCTACAGGCAGGTTTTTTATTGTTCTGTGTGCTTTGTTTGGCACTCCCAGTGTACATACCACAGATAGATGGTCTTTCGTGACCCACAGAACAATTCAAAGGAATTCTAACCCCATTTTTATTTCTAGTCCTAAGCTCCTTGTTGGCTTTCCTTCATACTGCAAGCAGGTTAATGGCAGATAGCGTAGGAAGCAGGAAAGACTGTTTAGCAGAGCATCAAGAATTTGATTAAAAGCCACCTTTCTAACAGAAGGGTCAGCAATATTTCCTGCTTTGAAATTTTTAAAAAGAGATATATATGCATCTTGCAACCACCTGAAACATCCCCGTCATTTCTTTTGTTCCCATAATGAACCATAGGCTGAAGAATCTGGATCTGCTCCTGGTACTACTTCACCACTGTTTTCAACAGCAATATTGTGCAAAGCCATCTGAATAATAAGAAATTACTGGGGAAAAGAGAAATTTGTTAAGATTACCATAGCTCTGTTCCAGGTAGAAGTTTTTCCAGACAGTTTTTTGTCTGTTGTACTTAAAAATGAGAAAACTTTCTCTGCAACTTAGCTCATGCTTCAAACCCTTCCTGCTGTGTATTGCCATGCTTGGTGTGGGACTTACAGCCAGGGATAACCAAAGTTAGCTCCACCTGGTAATGCCAACATTGGTAGCTTTAAGTCCAGGCTGTGTGTGCAGAAAAGAGCTACATTTCCATCTGCTCCATCCTCTTGAAAGGTAATCTTAGTTTGAGCTAGGTTCGATGCTTTAAACAGCAGCTGTTGTTCTCTGTGAAAGAATAATGGGTTTTTGCATGTGTGAAATATGTTAGGAACCTATGTTCTTGCTTGTGATTTTACTGATACAAATTGTAGTAATTGAGATATAGGTTGTGAGGTATCCATGGTATCACTAAAGATTGATTAAAATATAAATATCCTCTTAGGTCTAGTGGGATGTGGTGTAGAAATGAGAGCACAATTCAGATTTCCCTGGGTTTGCACTTTAAACTATTTGTCCTTCTGTGTGTTACAGAAACATTCTATATATTTTTGTTTTTGGGGGTTTTTTTTTCAGGTTTTAGAGAAGTTATGTGATCTTTTATTGTCCAGTTTCCTTGTATAAGGTGTGGACAAATCTACTTACCTGCCTAGCATGGATCTGGAGAGAGTCAAATTCACTGATAATTCATTGAAATTGTTCTGGTCATCATGAAATG
Organism: Sylvia atricapilla; assembly: GCF_009819655.1. Lineage (NCBI taxonomy): Eukaryota > Metazoa > Chordata > Aves > Passeriformes > Sylviidae > Sylvia > Sylvia atricapilla. The sequence continues at coordinate 9,782,878 of NC_089144.1, forward strand.
AAGTGTCCTAAACATGTTAGAGAAAGAAAAGCATCGGTGTAAGCCTAATAAGTATGCTTCATTAAATTGGATGTGCTGGATTTTTTAAAGCACATGGATTTATTTTTTTCAAAATGAAGAACTTTGCTAATTATAACCTTGCAGAATAAAAAGAGGAGAAAATAATGTAGAGAAATAAATCCTAAACTCTACTTCTGACTTGTTCAAATGCTGGATTTGTATACACAGGATAAATAGGTAAACAGTATGATCTGGACACAAATTTCTTAGTTATTCACAGTGTAACATCTTTGTACTGTTGTTATTTTGGGCATATTTGGGGGCATTTTGAGTTTTCGCATAGTAATTCATGGAGAAGAATTTGTTTTGTGAATTATTCTGTTTTGCATTCTTTTTCATACTGAACCTTTCCTCTCAGTTGTTGTCTCTGGAAAAAGTACAGCTTTTTTACCTTAAAAATTACTAATTAAATGTTTATATGTAAGTGTTCTTAACTAATGCTATTTAGTGCCTGAGAAAAGTGAAGGGAGGATGAAGTGTCTGCATAATTAACCAGTTGTCTGGAGGTGATTATCCAGGAGTTGCTCAATTTATCTCAGTTCAGGGTTCCCTAAGCTAGGTGCCTGTGCAGAACATCTTGCTATGTTATGGCAAAATTAGTGAAATTAATCTGAGATCTCTCATAGACCAGCATTTAATCTCTTGTCAAGGATCTCTTAATAGCTCTTGTTTCTTATCCCCCAAGGCATTGGAGGGGAAAGTACGTACATAATTGACCAGTTTTCCAGACACAATCATCAAGAAGTTGCATAATTTATTTCCTGTCAGGCCCTCTGAGCTGAGTGCTTATCTATCACAGTTTGCAGGGTTATGGCAAGATTGGTGAAATTATTCTTACATCAATCATAGGTCAGTGTTCAGTCTAACGTCAAGGCTCTCAAGCAATACATGCACTTACCATCCTGTGGCAGTATTTTCCAGTCATGCAAATGCACTTCAAGGTGTTTGAGATATTCAGATACTAAGAATAGTTGGCATTGGGCTCCATTTTTCACTTTTTTGATGAAACGTGGAAAAACATAATAGTGTTGTGTTTTCTCATTGCTTCTAATTGTTACTGCCAAATGTGTGGATGGCTCTTGGGGTGTGACTGGGCAGGGTCCTGTGATCTTGAGTTTCTCAGTTTCTTTCAATATTGCCTACTTTAGCAAGAGTAAGTATTGTGCTGAAGCATCCCTTTTTTTCTAGATTAGTTGATGATATTTAAACACCTTGATTTAAATCAAAGTATGCCTGCTGTTTTTTGCTGGTTTAGTGTCCTCTTCAGATGGATGCTTCATTGTGAAATGGACTATGCAAGTGCATGAATATGCTTTTCTTTTTGTCAGCCCTGTGGAGATGTGCTTGACTGTAGAGCAAAGTCTAATTTTTTAGTGGGATGTCATTTTGTGTGCCCTGAGGTTGTGTAGGGGCCTCTTTAATGTTCAGCTTTAGCTCATTTAGCTTAGAATCTGTTACATTACCTACACTGATGTACTCTGCTAGTCAAAAGCACAATTTTAGTTTCCAGATGTTTTTGCCTACCCTTTGCTGCTTTTATATATTAGCTATCATATTTTGTTCATACCTTTTAAATAATACAAGCCCTTATGCACTTCAGCATGTCAGTGAGATTGATTGCTGTTACGTAGAGGTACACAACTGCATAGGTGTGCATAATTACAAAATGATCATTAGAATAGCAAATAAAGTAGAAGAAAAAAAAAAAGAGAAAAGAACCCCTCCAATCTGGCTCACAGCCATTCATCTTTTTATCCATATACTGTTGGTTACCCCCATAAAAAGCCTGGAATAACTAGAGTTGAAATGCTACTAGATTATGCTTTTTTAAAGTAAAAAAAAAAAAAAAAGTAATCACTGCTTCTTTCTTCTTCTTTTTCTTTTTATTCTGACATTTATTTCTATCTTGAAAGCTAGTAGTTGGATTTTAACCTTGTTACTGTCAAAATTTAACCAATATAGTACAATTTAGGCAGTAGTTGGTGTATTTCCTTATTATACCACAATCTTGATTCCCTGCAGGAGATCCTTATGGAAACCAGACTGAGACAGTTATTTTTTAATAAAGTGATTGACTACTGTATGATATAGAAATAGAAGAATTTTCTGATTATTCAGTTTGAAGTCAATTATTTGAATCTAGAGTAAGAAGACCGAAGTCTTATCTGTAAAGAGGAAAATTTGAACCTGCTTGCTACTTTTGGCATAAGATGAGGGTGGTAGCTATAGTTGACTTTAAATCATCTAGTTTTGTTTAGTGAAAATGGAGTATGAAATCCAAAGCCTTCTATTTAAATTCATGTTAACCACCCATTTTACTGCTTCTTCTAATTCTAATATAGACAGAGAAGACTTATTCCAACATGTTATAGCTGTCATATTGGCTTTTGTTCTGAAAGATCACAATGGCATTTGAGGCGGTTTAATTAAAATCCTACTAACTTATACTGTTTCTATCCTTTCTTTTGGAGTAGCTCTGTATACATATGGAGAATTTTCACTTAATGTGTTTAAATGTCTTCACAAGTTTTACTCTATCCTAACCTTTAAGTTTCTTTGTCGTAGAAATATACTCATGTTGCATTATTCAATTTTATTTCTCCTCTTCAGTCTTATGGTTATGGTTTTCATGATCTTGTTAACTTGCTAAATCAGATTCCTTCATCTGGCCATCTGGTGCATGGCACTACTGAAGGAGTTTTCTATAAATCTAAATTTTTTTTCATTGAACTATTCTATTAAGATGTGATGCAGCAACGCACGGCTCATCTAACAACCAAAAAATATCTTTCAAGTTTATATTAGCTGTATTCTACATCTGAACCGTAAACTTCATGGGGATTAACTTAACCTTATGAATTTTTCCCTTTACTATTCTGCTCTAAAAGGAGTTTGTTTTATCTTAAAGTATGATCTAATGGAATTGAAGTGTTAACCACGCCTCAGTAATTCAAAATCACCAAGCTGAACACTAAGCATGAATTTATACCTCTGAACTATGGATTAAAAATAAACCACAGATTTCTCGGCAACATAATCGGCTGATACTGATATAACCTAGAATATCCTTTCAGTTTCCATAGGAACAGATGATAGAATGTTTTGAATCTTGGAATAGCTAAAATGAATGTCTGACTTCAATATAGTTCACTTTTACTTTGCAGCTTGCAACCTCTGCATGTAAGGGCTAAAAATGTGCATTGAAAAAGGATGGTGGAATATTGGCGTAAGACGTATTAAAGTGGTTTAAGGAGCAATAGTAACAACAATAGCAAAAAATAGTATTGCAAGTAAAAATAAGATGTTTCTATGCATAATTCTTCAGGCGTTAGCTCTGTGTTTTGTTATACAGGTGCAAAAGGTGTTTTCATTTCCATAGGAAAGGAGAACCATTAATTATTCCTTTGTGTTAATGGCTCATTTATTAAACGTTTTACAACAACAAAAAAAATCTGTCTTGTTGGTCATTTCTAAATTTCATGTCCAGCCATTGTTTAATCTTACCATGTTACATTGTATCAGGTGTATTTTCTGATTGAAATAATTTGTAGAACACAGGAAAACTTTATGTAGCCAGAAAGAAAAGATCAGCAAAATTTTAATGGAATATGTAGAGTGTTATTTAGGTGACTGTAGGAAAAAGTGGTTATTGAAGAACAGTCAAGGAAACGTGGCAGCTTGGAGTTGTGCCTCTTTTATTAGATGTTAGACATCTCTTTAACAGGTCATGTTGCTCAATCAGAGGAGATAAGCTTTGAGTGTAGAAACATTAGCAATATTCATTTATTTATTTATCACTTTGAGATCAATGGATATGAAACTCCAATATTGATATAGAGGGAAAATATGGAGATCTTGTTAAGAATACATTAGGAATCTGAGTGCCCATAACCTGAAACATTGTGCATGCAGGTAGAAATGATAGTGTGTGACTGACTGTTCAGCACTTGGGCTCTTTTCATTTTTTGTACTTCATTTGAGGTACAACATGCTCTCCATTTGAGATATTAGATGCTTAAACAGTTTGTATGAGGCAATTAGGATGGTGCTGAAAGTAAAATTAAAGAAAGGAAGAAAGAAAGAAGCAAAATGGCAAAGAGGTAACGAGTTGTGATAGTTCTTCTTTTCAGTGAAACAGGTTTTGGAGAGAATGGAGCTGCACTGTGCTAATATAGTTCAAATAGTATTTTTTTTTTTAAGTAACTGTATTCCAAGACTATTTTAACTACCATTAATATAGAAGACTCATGAGAGCTGTAGTTATTGGAACATATGGGCAAGTTCAATAGCAACATTTTGAAAATAGAAGGATTTTAAATTATAAGTAATATCTAGGGCTTTCCTGCTCAGTATTAGAATATTGCTTGCTTGTGTATATGTATGGAAGACCCTTTGTCACATGTTACTTTTTGAATATTGATCCTTTTTCATTAATGATTTAATTCTCAATTTTGCAACAACCTTTAGCAAATTCCTCACGAAGTGTGTAGTAGGTGTTTTAGGCAACTCTTAGCAAATCTCATTCCACAAGTGGGCATGTACAGAGGAGTTCTGAATGACAAGAACTAAACAAGTAGGTTCTCAACAAGTATTTGGGTTTGCAAAAGTTTCTATGCTTTAGTGATTAGGCAACACTGGCCCTTTTTAACAACACTGGCCTTGTTTCATAAAAACACTTTTTTCACTTGTGTGAAAATAACTTTTTCTTAAAACCTGGAAGCTTATATTTTCTCACCCAGTAATATCTTCAACTGTAATTTTTCATTTATTGAAATACTTTCAGGTCTAGTAGAAAAAACATTGTAAAGCAAATGTAAGTTTTAATTCTTTAATTTATGTTCAGCAGAAAGCTTTCAGGTGTGGGGATGAGCACAGGGGACTCACTAATTTGGCATGGAAGGGCCCTTTGCCTTCCATCCACCACCTTTCCCAGTTAGCAGCTCTTGCTGGGAGTCTGCCTCCCCAGCTCTGGGCTGTCCCATGGCTGTGCAGCAGTCTCACCTGCATTTCACTCCACAGCCAGTTCTGATGAACTCCTGCAATACTCAGGATCAGGTTCAGGCCTTAAAAACATAAAGATTTTTATGTACCAGATATTGAAGTTATGAAGCGTCTATTAGTAGAAGAAACAAAATGCACAGGTTTTCCTTTTTGTGAAGAGGCAGTATGAGGAGGTACTGTGTTGGGATATGTTAGCAGCTGTTGTTTTGTAAAACCTTCAGATTCAATTAGTTTGAGGTTAGAGATTTTTTTTTTCCTGTACTTTGCATTCTTTTTTCTTCAAATTACATTAAAGTAGAGAACTGAGCTATGAAGTTGTTATTGTTTGCCAGATTTGGATTGCCTGACTATCTCCACTGGGGTGGTGGCAGTGGCAGCAGCTTGCTCTGCAGTACCCATGTGCCCATGGTTAGGGCAAACAGCTGTCCTGCCTTCATCCTTCAGCTGCATATCATTACACTGCCATTCCCTGGGTTTCAAAATGCCTTCAAAAGCATCCAAATTAAGCAGTCCTCTCACACTGGACATCTTGCTGTATTAGCTCTGTTCATTTCCAGCCTGTGACCCCAGCTGAGCCCACCAGCTGCCTTTTGGAGCCCTATATTTGAATCTGAGAGCCCTGTATTTGTGTCTGAAATGCTACTGCAGATCAGCCCGTGGCCCAGGTGAGCCCAGCAGAACTGGGAGCTGTCACCTCCTTTGCTGTTAGTGTCCCCTCAGCTGCCTGAGGAGGTGTTGGCTTAGGGCTTTGGGTGGCTTGGCCAAGGGCATCATATTTCTTGTTGCTCATCAGTTAGCACTGCTGTCTATTAATTGTATGTCTGCTGGACACGTGTTCCAGAGAGTAGTTTGCAAAGCAGACAGCCCCAGTGAAATGTTGTCAACAGCAAATGGAGCATGAAACATTTGCTTTTCCCTTCTCTTGGTGGCAGGTAGTACACTGTGGTGAAAGGAATTCATAATTAGTTGATACGAGGCACAGACTCAAATGTACTGTCTTTTAAGCAAATATTGAAAGCAGAAGAAAGCAAGAGATTGCATCTTGAGGAAGAAACCTGCTTGGACAGGTACATGTATATTTAATCAGTTTTCAATAATTCATGTAATATTAATGTAAAGCATATGGTAATACAAGTGTTTAATGAAATGGTTTTGGCTGAAATTTTAATACTTAATTGGGAGTTGTTGCCTTTTATATCTTAAAATTCTTTGGGAAAAGGTAGAATTAGCTTAAGTAAATTATTTAATGTTACTACAACTATGTGTATTATACATATTCTGCTGGAAGTAGTTTAGTCCTTAAAGTCACAAAGCTTCTTTAACTAAGAGCTGTGTCTAATTTTGCATGGTAATTTTGTGCCATGACCTCTTTCAGTGCCTTTCCCAGAGAATCCATTGCTGTCTAAACTCTCATTTTTTAACTTTACTGTTTTTCTTATGACAAGGTACTGCTTATGTTTGCTAGTCTGATTTTTTTTTAAAAAAAGTCGGCTGCAACAGATAGCGTAAAATACAGATTAATGTTATAAAAACAGCAAAAAAAGGGAGACATTGATATTGCTGCTCAGTTTTCTAGGTTTCATAACAGTTTGTATGATAGTGATACTTTATTAAAATAATGAAGTTAAATCTGTATCTTTCTAACTTGACCTTGTTTTGTAATGCCATGAAATTCATCAAGTTTTCATTTTACAGACTTAGAAAAATTTTGGTAGCAACTCTTACAAGCTCTTTAACCAAGCGTGCTATTTCTTTGTGTACAATAATGATTGTTTGAGCAATTACTTGAATAATCAGTAATTTACATCTTGAAGCAGACCCAGCATTTGTGCTGGGTAAACATGTTGGAACCATAGAAGAAAGGAAAACACAGTCATCTTTAGAGACATCTCATGCCAAAAATCCAGATGTGCAGCTATGCCCCATTCACTTTTCAGAGCCATAGTTTTTCCCCATACACAATGGGCTTTCCCAAATGTAGGCAAAAGAGGAAGGAGTGATGAATTCCTGAATACTGTTGGGAAAATTGGACTGCTCGGGAAGCCCACATTTTAGGGTAATAGAGATAACATAGGAGCAGAAATAGTCATGAGAGTGTTGTGTCTAATCTAGGGAGAATTAGTTCATGCCAGAATCTGTCCCTTGTGCTGTTTGCTGACCTGTGCTGAGGCTTTACAGCTGTTCTGCCTCTGTCACTCTGATGGAGCACGAGGACTGCCCATGCCAGGGATGAGAGGGACAGTGTGTCCGTGTGTCATCCTGCTCCTCTTGGCCACAGAGCACACATGTAGCAGGGTATTGGGTGCTGATACACAGTCTCTCTCCAGAGCTCTGATGGAGCTTTGTGCAGCTCTTCCCCTCCAGGAATGGGGAGGAAAGGAGGGTGGAAGATGAGCTCCTTTCAGTCTTTTCCCCTCCCTCCTCCAGCACTGTATATGAGCAAAGCTAAAATCCATATGCATTTGGGAAGGAATGTGTGCTGTAGTAGGAGTTACCAGCAAGAAGGATGGGAGGATGCCATATGTTCTCCTGCACTGCAGGTTTTACTCTTTCCTGGAGATTTGTTCTAAAATCCTATTGATTTCTTGTCCAAAAAATTTAGTTGTCTTTTGTACTTGATCAGTATTATAGAAGATCTGACTATTCCTGCTTAGTGTTGCTATCCTTGTGTTTATTGGGATGGAAGGATTGACTCATTTGAGAAAAGCCTGAGATACCTTGTTCTTTGTTATTAGAGTTAGGTTATAAAAATAAAAGAGTAAAATTAGTAAATTCACAGAGCTCTACTGTGAGCTAAGAAACCCTGTGCTGGTGTAGTCTGACTTGTATAGTGCTGGACATAGACTTAAATTCATCAGATGATGAGCTGTAAGGTGTAAAGAATAACAAGTGTTATGAGCTGAGAAATTATATCCTAAAGCAGGGGATTTGATAATCAGTTACCTTTCATTAGACTGAACAGTTTTGAATCTTAAATTGTATAGCCATGTAAATAAAATACTCTTTGCTCTAAGATTTGACATGGCAAAACTGCTGACAAAAATAAAGAGGATCATTGAAGTAATGGCCTGGCCTGTAAACATCTAAAAATTGATCTCCTGCATATTATTTTAAAATGGAGACTTGTTAATAATGAGGTCTACATTTGTATTTTATATTCTATGTTCAGTTTAGAACTCTTACAATTTTATAGAATATCTTTGGGATCTTCTTGTCAAAAAGGATAAACTTTAGCATAGTTTTTAGTTCAGTTCAGGTATAATTTAGTTCTGGTTCTGTTTAGTTTAATTCTGGGACTTTGCCCCATTCACTTTTCAGAGCCATAGTTTTTCCTTTGCTCTAAGATTTGACATGGCAAATAAAATACTCTTTGCTCTAAGATTTGACATGGCAAAACTGCTGACAAAAATAAAGAGGATCATTGAAGTAATGGCCTGGCCTGTAAACATCTAAAAATTGATCTCCTGCATATTATTTTAAAATGGAGACTTGTTAATAATGAGGTCTACATTTGTATTTTATATTCTATGTTCAGTTTAGAACTCTTACAATTTTATAGAATATCTTTGGGATCTTCTTGTCAAAAAGGATAAACTTTAGCATAGTTTTTAGTTCGGTTCAGGTATAATTTAGTTCTGGTTCTGTTTAGTTTAATTCTGGGACAAGTGACAAGAACTTTAAAAAAATTTAGGCTGTTGGCTTCAACTAGATCTCAGATTAATTTTTTAATCCACAGCTGAAATCTTTTCCCCTACACTGAGAGTACCTCATACTTTGTGCCTTGATAGTGGTATGTGGAAGAGCAAACTCAATCCTACGTCTTGATAAGTAACTGGACCTACATATAATTTCTCTTGCACATTAAACTTCTTCTGTATAGATATTTTCCATTGCATCTGTATACAATTTTTATGAACAAGTGATTCACTAATTTTTTTTTTTCTTGAAACCTATATAGTAAATAAACTGTGCTCAGGTAAAAGTGCTAAATGTTCTGAAACACTTTTGGTTTTTACACATCATACTATTATGTATTACAGTTTCTATAAGAGATTTTTGCATGCTGAATTTATTTATATTTCATGGTAGTTAAGTTCACAGTTTACATGTCATTCATACAGGAGGAAATACTAGGGGGATAACAGCTGAATTTTAATTAGGTATGAGTGATTACTTAGTTGCAGTAGTTTTTCTAAGATCCTTTTAGTTAAGGATCTCTTGTCTACAATCCTTTTGAATCTTTTATATGTACTGAAGGTTTTTACCTTGACTGTGAGTATTCAGAGGAGGTCTGGCAAAGCTGATAGTACTACTCATAATTTAAGTGTTCATTTCTACCTCTATGTTTGTGGCTTTCTTGGGATGGGAAAGAAGCTGGGCTGGATTAAAGTTATTGTCCATATCTTGTGCATTAGACCCAAGTTGTGTTCTTCAGTGTAAATAGCTCATCTCTTCTGTAGACAAAAACTGCTGTTAGTACGAGTAGAGTCTTTGACATAGAATTCATGAAACCGTGTCATGGTGTGTAATTTTTTTATACATGCTAATATTATTTTAACTCAGAATTTATTGAATTTTGTCTCTGAGGATCATTTTTATTGTTTTGAAGTCACGTAGAGTTTTCACTCTAGCTCATGTCATTGAAGAACCCTTCCAACCCAAGCTGTTCTGTGCTACACTTTACAGAGCATCCAATTATGCAGCAGCATCACACGTGAAGCTTAGACTGGAGCATGAGGCACATTGTCACAGTCAGCCAGTGCTGTTCAGAGGCAGGCTTTTTGTATTCCCCTGAGCTGGGATGAAATTACACACCTGGGATACAGGAAATTCTTTAATGTTTTCAAACAAAGACAGAGTTTTTGGGTTTTTCTAAATATGCAGAAGCCAGAGATACCTCATGGTTATTGTGAGTGGAATTCCTATTCCACATGCCTTAATATGACATTTCAGTTTGTCCAGACTACAGTGTCTTTGCTTTGTGAATTCTAAACCTGTCCACCTGTATAAATTGTGTTCTCTCTTCTGCCTTTTTTAGGTCCATGAAAATGTTGACTAGAATCAGAATTAGGACAGTTAATGAGAGACACAGGTGCTGAGGTGTCATATGCTTGGGTTATCCCACCCTATTCTTTATGTTCATCTTTAGACCATGTTGGCTTGGCTTACTTAGGAAAGTCACTTAAAGTAGTGTCAGCCTCACTTCAAATCAAAACATGTTACATCTCCTATTCAAAGGTATGTTTTCTCTGTCACAGAAATAAATTACTTTGGTTTGGCATGAGTTGTTTCTGACAAAGCCGTCTTGGTTATTATTTAGCACCATATTAAAATTTCCTTGTGCATATCAAAAGGTAATTTAACTGTGCAGTCAAATGTAAATAAGTTATTACTTTTTGGCAGTAAGATTTAAAATATTACTGTGCTGTTTGATGGTCCAGTTTTAAGGAACAGAAATGTATGAGATGCTAATTTCAGAATTTCAGACTGTGCAACATGCCTCCAGTATTAATCACTTTTTAATAGGAGAGCTTTAAACTCCTTCATGTATTGTTTGCATTTCAACTCAAATTTCTGGGAATTTTCTCACATAGATTAGTAATTAAGATACTTTCTGGATGTAATTAGTGCAGCATACTGTAATTAATGAACTTGCAATCACAAAATGTAGATGCATTCTTAAAGTACTACAGCTTGGATAATGAAAATATTTACAACCTGTATCATTCATGGAAAACTCTAGTACTCCTTAATATAATTTGCAATGAATCAGTGAACTCCTTTTCTCCTTCTTCAGCCCCCACTGCTGATAGTTATTTTAAGATCAGAATTAAGAGTTACATATATACTGCTCCTGTAAGCCAGATAGATTTTTAAAAGTACATTTTTGACAATGCTGAAGCTAAAGTACCTTTTCTACAGTTGGTCACACATCAGCTGTAAATATCCTGCAGAGTTCTTCCATAGTAAAGTGTTTATGAAAAGCCTTATGTTTATGAAAGCTTATTGTCCTAATCATTCCAGACTTCTACTTCTGTACAGAGCTGTACACATCCATTTAAGAGGTAGGAACAGACATTTTTGGGGGCTACTGTAGTTGTTTCTCTTGACAGCCAAATGTCATCTGACAACAAATGTTCTCTTGACATCTGCTTTTCAAAAAACAAAATAAAGGGGTGTAGAAAATATTAATGTAATGCTGTAAATTTGGAATATGGCCAAATTCACGATATTCTTAACTGTGCTCATTCTGTCTCAGTAATAGGATTTAGAAGAATTTAAGAAAAGAGCACAAGAAATTGTAGGAATATAAACCTGTTGTTACAAGAATAAATATTTAAATACTGAGGTTATTTAGTATATAAGGTACAAGTTGTGCAAATAAGATATATGTAAGCATATGAGACAGTGACTGATACAGAGAAGAGAAAGTGGAATCCTTTTGATTTTGCAGTTTTCTAACCAGGTCACACACACACCCTTGTTGTCCAACAGAGGGTTTCAGAGTAGGAAACAATTTCTACAACATGTTTCTTACCAAAGTCACAGCAGTAGGAAAAGTTATTTGTTAAGTATTAACTTTAGACCAATGAATGTGCTAATATAGAACATCTCTGAAACAGTCACACTTAAAATATAAATTTTAAGAATTTAATATGTGTCATGTATGGACAGTATTTCCATTTAAAATCTGAGAAATCTCTGAAGAGGTCTCTGTGTCTCAAAAAAGGTGCAGGCATCTGTCTCTCTAAAGAAAGATGGAATTCATTCCTTTTCGTTTTCAGCATTAATTCACACTCAAGTTAACATAAAATCACTGGTGTGTTGTAGATTCTTGACAAGACAGTCAAGACTCCTGGTCATGAGGAGCTTTAGTTAATCATTTTACAGTTAACTTTAGACATAAAGTACACTCAGTCATGATACTCATGTGCTCTGCTTTCTCAGTAATGCCAGAGGATGCAAAAAGAGAGTAACTAAGATTGCATTACCATTATTTTTTTAATAAATGTTAGAGGAAAAATTGTTAACCACTAGCAACTTCTTGTGAGAATATCAGACTGCATGTGCCTGCATTTAGGAAAGAGATTGTGCTAGGATGTGTTCAATCTCTTGGAAACAAAACCCAAGACAAAGTCCAAGTGGGTGTTAATTGTGGTAAGGTGTTTGCATGGAAGTATTCTTGTATATTCTGCAATTTACATTTTTTTTTTTAAAGGAGATCTTCAACAGCATTTCAGTCTTATTACCTGTTAACAGACATTGTTGACCTTTACAGCAGTGTGAAGGCATATTTGTATATGACAGCTAGTTAGGCTGGAGCAAAATAATGGATTTTTACCAGGAGTTTATAAAGGTCTGCTTTACTAACTTCTGACACAATTTATTATGTAAGTTAACAATATTTTAATGATGTTAAAATTAAAACGCTTTGTTATGCTTTAATATAGCCATAATGTCAAGACTTGGCTGACATACATGTTGTCAAAATGTCAGTTAAAAATTACTTTTGGCTATGACTTAAGTGTGCAGAGATTACAGTTTAACTAAGTAATGTGGTAATTCTGTTATATTTTTCAAGTAGGCTGCCTTTCTTAAGTAACTCTCATTGTGGACCTAGATAAATAGAGAAGCTTTGAAGTTTTCAAATTTGAATTCTGTAGTTCATACATTCTTGGCAAATTTTTTCACATGAAAAATAAGCTTTAAAAGACACTTAAATGTATGCACATATGTAAAATTCATCCTTTGTTGCTGCCTGCTGCAAGTTAACCTCAGCAGTGTCTTGTATATGACACAAGTGATGTCACAATGTTTATCCAAATGACATTGTCACAGGAAATAGCTATTATTAGCCCAAATGTTTCCTTCTTAAGAATCCTTTCAAACTTGATCTGCCTCTTCGAGTTTATTTTGATACAAGTCCCTGAAAAGGTCATGTCCTTTTATTACAAAATCTTTTGCCTCTTTTTTTTTTTTTCTTTTTGCTTGAAAAAGCAAGCTAACAACACTTGAACATAATTAGATCCTCTGTCTCAAATGACCCAGACAAGTATTTATCACCCAAGAGAGTTCCTGATCTAGAGTTTTTGTAAAAGTGATATCATATTAGGTGTCTGAACAATTCCACAAAGTTCAGAGGTGTTCTGAGGAATTATAAGAAAATTTGTATAGGGTTAAGCTAGGGTTCATTTAGCTTGACCCCAGCCATTTGGAGCTTTGAAGTCAGAAATTCCTGCAAGAGTCAAAAAATCTGTATGGCAAACATACAGTGTGATGATTGTTTCTGTTGGATAAGTTATCTGACAGAATGAAGTATAAGCAAGTAGGTATTTTGTCTGTAGCCATATGATAGAATGAATCTGACTCTGAACAAATGCAAATATTTTTTTTACATGAGGTATAGATATTTTTTTGTACTTTCTTGAGCCCTTTTAAATGCACTCTTTGGACTTAAAACATGTATTAGAAACAAGGCTTAGCATTGAAAAATGCTGGGTTTGAAAAATGAAAAGCATCCTGTGTTTAGGGTGTAAATCCATGTTTGAATTACATCTCCTTGGAGAGTTATCTTCATACTGATGAGGTTCAGTACTTTAGTATTTGGCTGGAGCCAATCAAGATCCTTTATTAAAAGACTTGTTCAGTCATCATCATCCCTGCTGGGTGAAAGGTGATACCTTTTATAGTACAGTTTACCACACTAGATCAGGATTGGAGTTAGCCTTCAATTCTCACTGCCAGTTTGGAGTGCCAGCATAGAACTGTGTAGCACTTAGGCCTGGGGAAGAAACTGATGTATTTTAGGACTTATTTTTATGTTGTAAAATCATCCTTTGATCCTTTAGAAGGTTAAAGAATATTTTATTGCCCTTGAGATTTTGTATGCAGACAGACACAAGCATTTTTACTGATGTAATGATTCAACAAGCAAAGTTCAAATGATCAATAAGAAACCATAGTTTCTGCAATGCTGCTGTGTCCTTTGTCAGCAAACAGGGAAGGTGAGCAAGGATTCATCATCTCTCTAGAGAAACAGCACAACTCAATAAGGCAAGTGGAGGATTCAGATCACAGGAATTCTTGCCATAGCTTGGCTTAAGTCTGAAGAAAAAAAAAAAAGGAAATTGTAGTCTGTCATTCTAGAATGGTATCTTTTTGAATGCTTTGCAGATTGTGTACTTTGTATCTTCAAAACAAACCCTTTTTAAAAAAATGCTTTTTCTCTGACACTCGCTTTTAAATCACAGGGGTGAACAGAAATGCCAGCAATTTAGTATATTTTGTTTAAAGAACCCTCTCTAGGGAAGAGGCTCACGAACCAGGATTTAATTCAGTAAAGCAAACAAGTTTAAATTACTGTAATCAGTGAATTTTTGTTTAGATCAATGATAAAGAGCTGATCATCTAGAGCTTTAATACTTGTATCAATGTCAGTAAGGATATTAAGGGTCTGATGGGTAAAGACTAAGTGAAATATCTAAGGCTTTCTTGATGACAACTGCCCATTAGGAACAAATACACATAATTTTATTCCAACCGCAAACCACGGCTTCTGAGCCTGTCCTGAGCATGTGAATGATGTGGTAATAATTTTCTCCTGGCTTAGTCAGTGGATACAAGACCTGTAGGAGAGATACCCACTTTTAAATCAGAATCTGGATCTAGAATCTATCACAACGGTCAGAAGTGGTTGGGAAGCTGTGGGAGATTCCAGATGATGGCTTGGTTACAGTGTGTTACTCCCCTCTGTAAGGTAGAGGTTAGAGAGGTGTAGTGTTTGTGTAACAAAAAAACATTCATATACTCGTTAATCTTACAATTTGAAAAGCTAAACTATATGTAGTTGTTTATTTGGCTTAAAGCTACCTCTGTGTTTCTGCACAGCATGAGATGTTAAAAGACAGCTTGCTGAGGAGCGGGTGAAAAGCTGACACGTTTCTGCAGTTCATTTATTCTGTGTGTTCTTTATAGCTCCTAGAGCAGTCTTCCCTATCTTGACCCTTTCACAGCTTCTTGTGTGAATGTTTTGACTGTGTTTTGGTGTTTAATAGTTGTTGATAGCTGCTTTTCAGTAAACCTCTTGTGTTCTAAATATTAAGAGTTTGTCTCAATTCGTCTGATAGTAGACCAATTGGTACTGGAGTCAGAACTCCTAATGAAATGTGTTTTATTTTTTGTAATTGTTCGTGTTTTATGAACATACCTTGTATTTCCACTCCCAAACAACTAACTGTGCAAAAGCAGTACTCGGTACCAAACCTTTTAGTGGTCTGTGCTTACCCATGCTGTGTTAACAGCTGTTTTAAGTTCATTCAGCTATTGATGATCTTTGTGCAAACCTTTCCCTCTAGAATTTTGCCAAAACATAATACTTTGGCACAACTTGAAAATGCTCTGGCTGCTGTTTGCTTATTGTTTGGCTAGATCTAACTTCTGAGAAATACACTTAGGCCACCTTTGAGATGGTTTCTTCCTGGCTAAAAAATCCCCCCAGTTGTGATTGGAGAAGGATATTACTTGTGATCTGCTGCAGGAAGAGTATCCTGAGTTTGAGAACTGATTTAATACTGCTCTACCACAGACCTGCACATGGTATGAGGATGTGGAAAGCAAAGCAGAGATGCATATTTTCTCAAAATCTTCAAGAAAAGGTTTGTGAAATACATATATACACACATAAAGGCTAAAAAGATCCACTAAAGCCGTAGTACTCTTTCTCACATTTTGAACCTTCCCACCTGTTTTTCACTGCTGCTACAGACTTTCTCAGGAAGCGTGTTTTTTACATGGCCTTCAGAAATATTTCATAGTACACTCTCTTTGAAATTCATTACCTTTTGAAGAAATATTGGTAAGTAATGAAGACTCTATAATTAAAGAGTAATCTTGAATTTTCACTTACTTTTAATTTTCACTGCAATATTTAGGAGTTGTTTTGTACCTGTAGGTTGAGTATTAGTAAAAATGAACTAGAGGAGAGAGAAAGCAAGGAAGGTAAAACCAGCTGAAGGTACAGTTGAATATAATCTGTGGTTATAGTAAATAGCTCTAGAAGGCTTTTCAGTGGAAAAAAGGCCGATTTTTTTTCCCAATGAATAAAGCACATAGCTTGTATTTAATTGTGTGGAAAGTATTTATATTATTTGTGTTAATCCAGCCTTGTAACAAGCATCAATGTGTCATCAGAATTACTACATAAATTACAAATATTTTTTTCTTTGTTTTGCTGTTTTTCTATCAAGCCAAAGAGAGGGTAAGGCATTCTTTTTACCTTACCATTCTCAATCTGTTCTTTATCTCTTTCAGTTTGACTTTTAGGATGCTGCTGTTTGCTTCCTCCTTCCCAGCTGTTCACTAGAAGATTCAGGACTGAAGCTGATTCAGTTGCTTTCCTACTTTATTACCAAAAATGGCAAAATTTTGCCAATGTTGTCATTTTCCCATCTCAATAATAGATAATAAAGTTGCACATGGGAGTTTATGCATATCTTCAATTTTTTGAGTGTGGGTGGAATACTATTTCAGGCTCTTACTCTGAAATGCTAAAACATGAAAGACTGTATTATTTTTTTTTTCCATGAAAACCAATATTTTTAGCTTATTTCTGATTCATCTGATTCTGAGATAAGATATCAAAGGCACAGATACAGTGCTGTGTAGAGAAGAGGGGAAAACCCTCCCTAAACTTTTGGAAATGTGTGAGTTTTAATTTTGCATTTTACCAGGGGATGAATTTTCTCGACATCATCTGTAATTGAGTTTGGTAGGAACTAGTGTGGAAGACAAATTCCATTGAATTTAAGGACCTCTAAATGCTTCATTGGACAGGGTATTTTGGTTTTGTTGGACTTTTAAATGCTATATAGCTTTATTAAAAAATGCCAGGACAAAAAATTTTTAAAAGTCTAGTGATGAGTAAAAACCTCTTCAGAAGTTTAGATAATATCCAGGGCCAGATACAGGCATTGTGAGGAACACTGGCATTACTTTACTGGAAGTAGTAAATTCTGGCACACCCTATTGCTGATGTGAATCTTTAGTCTTCAACTTTGCAATGAAATTATATGACTAACACCATTCCTTAGGTTGTCTCTATTATTATTAATGAAAACATAGGTGGCCATCAAACAGTTTTGCTTAAGAAGGACTCTGAATTGTGAGTTACTATAGATTTTAAGGTGAAAGGGGAGTATGGTATATATGACTCAAGAATCAGTATGAGTGCATACATATAATCTGTTATGTAAGTAAGATTTTATAATCTTTAAGAGCTGAAGAACAGTTTTGTAGAGAAGATGCAATTTAGTTTAAAGAATTAAAACCACCCAAAAAGATTCGCTAACTTATCAATGAATGTATTTTTAGGTGATTGGTTTTTTGAAAAGGGAGAAAATGTAGTCCTGAAAAATGCAGTGCTAATGTTTCAGCAGATAGCAAAGCAATTTTTCCCTGTTACAGTCAACAGAGTGAAGTGTAGATGTATGTGGGACAATACCTCTGCACAGGTACTGTACAGACATGCAATGGCAGGTTTTTCAGGATTGCCATTTGGAGGAGGTGCTGGTTTCTCAGCAGCAGCAGCTGATTTTCTGACCAGGCTATCACTCTGTAAAAAAGAGCTCAGCTGCTTCCTACATGAGATTTATTGCCCAATTTTAATTTATTACTGTCGGCATTCTTGAACTCTTCTACATTTCCTCCATGCAAATCATCTTCCTTAGAATAATCAAGATCAATTAAAGCAGTCAGCGCTGACAAACTGAAAACCGGGGCTTATTACAATGATTAGCAGAAATACAGGATATTAGATGATGGGTGACAGAAGTCCAAAACTAAACATGTTAATGAAACAGCTATTGAAGTGTTCCTTTACCACTAAGCAGTCATGTTACTGGGGAGTGTCAGCAGTTAGAAGTTAGGCTAATCGGGAGTAACTACAGCACCTGTAATTTTGGAACACATCTTGAAGGGTAAAAGAATCTTTCAAATACTTCTCTTGGCATTCCCAGTCATGTTGCTGTATTAATATTTTATAGTTCTGAAAGCAAATGTCTTTCTGAGGTAACAAATCTTTTGGCCTTCCAAATGTATTGATTGAATTTAAGTTTTCCTTCTAACATCTCTGTTAAAATACATTAGATACTATTTAAAAATGGTGAAGTGTCACAGGAATATGTAATACTAGAACACTTGTACTGACTTACAGTTAAAGATTTAAACTTTGTTTCTAGAACTTCTTAGCTACCACCTTTTAATCCTTAAAAGGCAAATTTTAGAGGCTATCTACTTTGGATTTCAAAAAAGGAATTGGGTGCTAAAAGAGAGTATGTAACTTACTCTCTCCTGGAAAGGGAAATACTTTTCTGGTAATTTCATGCAGTGTTCAGAAGAGAATGTTCTCCTTCCACAGAATATTCCACTTCAACATAATCCTTTGGGTTACATTTTAAGCAGCTGATGGCTGTGCTTAGGATGATGTGCTGTAGTGGCAAACAACCTTTAGTCTGCAGAGCACATTTAGCCCTTCAGGACAGTGGCCCTGACTGCTGTGTGCCCCTGAGAGCTCCCTGTTTTCCAGTGAGGGCTGTGCTTCCTGCGGTGAGAGCTCTCCCTGATGCTGCCCCCATACATTCCTGTGCACAGGCCTTAAAATGGTTGTGTGTATGAACACAGCCCACATTCACATGCTTCCTCCGTGTCCCAGCACCTCCTGGTAACCACACGTGTGCTGAGTCAGCCTCATGACCAGCACAGGTTTCTCAAGAGTGACTTCTGTCAGACCAGCTTAATTTCCTTCTGTCAAAGGGTTTTAGTGGATGGCAGCATGAAAGGTGGGATCTGATATTTTGTCTGTAATATTTCTTTACCTGTGGCATTTTCAAATTCAAGCTGAGGAAGGATAATCTTAAACTGTTGCAAGATCAATGCAGAACAATTTGGAAAGCCATACATGGTGTTGTTTCTCTTCCAGTATGGAAGAATTGTGTCCAGTGCAGTTCTGCAGGGATTTGCCTCAGGGCTAGCACTATTCAGTGCTTGCATTTATGGTCTGGATGCTGGAATACAGAATATACTTATTAAATTTGCAGGCAACACTTGTCTGAGAAGGATTAAGAGGTCTTGTAAGGACAGAATTAGAATGAACTTGTGAAATTGATTTGAAAAAATAGTATGATATTAAAAAGGAACAACATAATGAAGAAAAGGACCAAGGGAAGAAAAGCATGGCTTATATAGCAGAAAAAAACTGTGGATAAGAGACGTGCCAAAGGGGATTTTGAAGTTATAGTGGATTACAAGTTGAATGTCAACCATGTCAAGTAGATACAGAGGAGAAAAATATTGTCCTGGGAGGTATAAACAAAAGTGTACCTGGAGTAATCTCTTAGCTCCATTCAGTAGGGCCAACCTTTGTACTCTACTCAGCCCTGGGGGTTCTAGTAGTGAATTCAACATGTCAGGAAGGATGTGGACTAACCTGAGAGATAGTCAAGTGAGGAGCAATGAGAACTGGACTTACAGATAACAGTTTGGGTAAATTTCTGCTAGATGGTTTGAATTTTCATCTGTAGATATCTGTTGTTTTATAGAAGGAAAGTAAATTTGAGCTCCTTCTGAAGATCTTTTCAATTTACGTGTTGAATTTAGACATACAGGACTGATCATCCAGCATCCTGGTTGCGGTGGGTGCTCACATAAGAGCTCAGCTGAGGGCAGCCTCAATATACTTGAAGGGCAACTCCCCAGCAAGTGTCACATCTCTAACACAACACCACTTGTATATGTGTGCTGTAGTCTTTTCATAGGGCAGGGAATGTGACATGTGGCCCTTCTTTGCACCTGCACAAAGGCAAGTGACCTCCCCATTGAGAAGGGTTGGGCATCCCTGCATTTGCTTTATGATTTACAGTTGACAAGACACTCACATTTTTAATGGATTTCAGATTTCACTAATAGAAAATATTTGCTGCTGTAAACGAAGAGGATCACCTTGTTGATAATTCAGTACTGTATTTCACACACTGATAAGATTGTAAGTCCATTAGCACACTACTTGATAGGGGTGAAGGGCATTCAATACCAGCAGTTTGTTCTTTCATGTATATAGACCAGCAGCATGCTTTGCAAGTGACAAAAGAAGGAATCTTTGTGGTTTGTCAGAATGTTGAAAATCTGAATGATGACATTTTTAGGTAACTCTTACCTGGAGCCCTCTTACCTGCAAGCACATCAGTGGCTGGTTGTGATAAGAAAAGAGTAACAAGAGTAACAAGTAACAAGAAAAATGAGTAACATTTGTGTCAAAGAGAAGACAAAGAAACTTAACAAAATAACTAATAAATAATAAAAACTGATGAAGAAAAAAAGTATCAGGTTTCAAATTAGGAGAGCGAAAATAGTGAAATAATTGCTTGTTGGACAGGTGAAATGGGTATTACATTTGTTCAACAAAGCAGGGAGGACTTTATGCTCTCGGAAGCAAGGAATGGTGTCTGAGAAAAGGATGCTCCAATGATGAGTATTGTTGGAACATATACTAGATCTTCAGAAATATGTGTAAATGTATGTTCTTAAACTATCTGTTGGTATTTACCATAGCTTTTAAATTAGAGCATTAGGTTGAAATGGAGTGCATGTGTTTGTGGTTTGTTGGGACTCTCTGTACGCCTCAGAAATGCTCTACACACAGCGTCAGAAATAATCAAAGGAACTCTGTCGGCCTTTTCAGGGGTAATGTTCTTCTAATATACTGCAAATACTTTGAAAGGATCCAGTCAGGAATTTCTCTCAAAATATTTGTGCTGTACTCACTGCACCCACTCAATTGCTTAATATAAGATTGCGTTGAAAAGCTTGTGTGCAGATGTAGAGATAATAGTCATGTAAAGAAATGGTAGAGTATGGCTCACATCTTAGGAATCTGAATGTACGTTATGGGTAGATAATATTTGTGTGCAGTAGTTAACACACGTATCCTAATAGGTTTTGAGTTTCTTTCTATATTGTTTCTTGAAAATGAGTTATACTGGAGGTGTGTGAAGATGGACACAGCACTTGTGTAGAGTAAGTGGAGCTGCAGGACTTAAGCAGTAAGGCACAGTGTAAATTTGCACATAAAAAAACTCGGTGCACTGCAGGACTTAGCACTTGCAGTAACATGGCATTATACTGTATTAATAAACTGAAAGGGACAGTAGACAATTTCCTTCAGTTGTCTGTCCCCCCCATCTCTGCCTTCTATCAGCTGTAGCTTTTCTCCACTGGAGATAGTGTCATTATATTCAAGCTGAAATTGTGTGGTTTTCATCTTTACTTGTTTAGCGTGTGACAGTGTTATTAAAAATGTGTATGACATACTAGTGATCCTGGTAAGAACCTATCTGAAGACAGATAAAGTACAGTATTGCATACTGAAGATCAGTTTCTGGGAATTCCTCAGAACATCAATTTTAAAAAAAATTGTGAATTTCAGCCATTAGACACTTTTGCAACAGTCTGCGATTTAAGTGGCATTTTAATCTTTATTCAGAACGTCTGTCTGACCAGAGAATGAAGACAGCTTTTTTTATATTTAGCTTAGTATCTAGAGGTACTAAATTATGTATGCATAACATAAAAGTGAAAATAATAATTTAATTTTCTCAAAAAGGAAGTATCTAACATCCCATGACACTTACCTAATGCCTACAGAGACCCTGTGCATAATTCTATGTGTCATTTAGTGTGTTTACTTTTTGTCAGTCCATGGGGCTTTATTTACTGGTATGTAGTTAAGAAAATACAATTTTTAGCTGACATGCTCAGCTGTCATCTTTTGTCTCCTGCAAGCTGTTACAAATATCTGCATGTTTTTTAATCGACCAGTTAATTAAGAGTGCTAAACTGCAACACTTAATCAGATTAATTCTTGGTATAAATGATAAATCCATAAGCATCTCTTCTGATAATATATGTTGTCCAGGTTTTCCATAGAAGGAAACCAGCTTCCAATTGAGAAACTTTTATGCATCTTTCAGAAATTCCCTGTGGCAAGTTTCGTATTTACTACACATTGTTTCCAGGTGTGCATAGCAGAACTGGAGCTGCTGTTCTCTGATATTCTGTATGTTTTGAGCTGAGGGACTAGCATTTTCAGTAAAGGTTTACCTGAATTTCATCTGTCTCTCTACTTTAGATGACTCCATAATCTGTGCTACCAGAATTCCTTACTGTTGCTGTTACCCCTACAGCAGCATCGTGACAAGAGGTGAAGTGCCAACATCTGCAGGTGGAGAACAGAAGCCGAGAGAGTGAGAGGTCATGCAGAGATTGAGAATGTGGCAGACTCGCAGGTCTTGCTGTGCACAGGATGGGTTGTGGTGATGGGGACTGTGGTGTGAGGTACAGGAGTGGGATTCACAAAACCACTTCAGTCTTCTGGGTGAACTGAGTGAGCTGAATTGAGCACTGAAGATTTGAGATTTGCAGCAGAGGATTTGATACACTGATTTGCAGTCAGTGTATAAAAACTGAACCTCAGCACGCATTTACAGCTCTTCTAGGCCTTTTGTGGCTGGGAATTCACCAGCCACTACCTGTCCTGAGCGTAAGTACCTGGGGCTTCCTTCTAGGCATCACTTTAACTGCACAAGTGATGAAACAATGAAAGTACTGGAGAATAAGTGTTATAACACTGCAGGAAGTTGGAAGGAAGGCCAGGGTCATCCTTAGCCTGAAGGGCTTTGCCTTGTGTCTCATTTGGGAGGGAGTGACCTGCGCTTGAGCACCAGGCAGGGCTGGGGTGGTCACACACAGCTGTGGCTGCCAAAGGGCTCAGGGCTACAGCATGGCACTGGGTGTTCTTTTACATGCTTATCATTTACTTGTTTATACAAGACAATTAGTTTGTGCTTAGGGGTTGGATCTACATAATAAAGATGGTGTAGACCCAAGGAATATGATATTCATGGGGCAAATGGAAGGATAATTGTAGTCCAGTGTGGACAGTATATTTGGGAAGTTCTGCTCTTGGCTCATTTTGTGAATTTAGGCCTCAGTGACTTGCTGAAAATCATGTCTTACACGGCTGACTCTGAACTCTAGTAAATAGAAATTTTTTTTCTCCCTGTAACTTAAAACCAGGCTCAAGTAATTGCAAGAACTGCTATTTCACAGACTGTTCCTTAACTGTACTGCTATTACTTCTTACCCAGAAATTCATATGGTTGAAACTGATGTTAAAAATAAGCTTTCCCATGCTCTGACGGTTTAAACCTGAAAAGGGAGAAGAGACAGCATCTTTTAGTATCGCTTGCTTTCTGCTGCTGGTCTGGCTGTGATGCAGAGAGAGTTTAGTTAGGCATTCCCCCCTGT
Source organism: Sylvia atricapilla (assembly GCF_009819655.1). Taxonomy (NCBI): domain Eukaryota; kingdom Metazoa; phylum Chordata; class Aves; order Passeriformes; family Sylviidae; genus Sylvia; species Sylvia atricapilla. Next base: position 9,806,296 of record NC_089144.1, read on the forward strand.
CCGTCCTTTTTTTCCCTTCTTTTTAAAATCTCCCCTTCTTTTGCTACTGAAGTTATTTTTTAAAATAGAGATATAGAAGGCAGAAGCAGTGGTTGCTGCAAGAAGGTACTATGGAAACCTGTCACGACAACAGTTTCAAATGAAAGTGAATCTTTAGCTGCTAAAGAAGTCTGTCTGTTTGTCAGACTCCAGTGTCTGCTCTGCGGTCAGAGTTGAAGAGGAAGGAAGTGAATAGAGCAGTGTTGAGGGGAAAATACATATTCATGCTTTTTACTTGGGGAAAACGCATTTCTGGGCTCAGCCTTGCAATTAGATATCCTGCAATGAACTTCTTATCCAGGACCTAAAATTTCTCAGTTATATAATGTATTATAACGCTGTGGTAGCACTATTGCCCGTTATGACTGGTGAGATATGTTTGCTATAAAATCTAGCTTCTGAGTGTTTCCAGATGTTTTGCTGTTTGTTTTTTTGGGTTTTTTTAGGAAGACATAGGCAGATGAATTATTCACAAAGCTCAGAAGAAGGTGGTACAGAGAGCAATAACTAAATAAATATATCTTTAGTGTGCATTTTGGTTGTGGATGTTGGTGCATATTTCTTCTCAGATAGAAAATCAAAGCGTGTTGTAAATGTGTTAGATCCCAAGTCACTTGATATTTGTTCTCCGTGCCCTTGCTAAAGAACACACCATCAAATAAGTTTTGTTGTTACTATTATAGCATGCAGAAAATTTAAAAATTACACGAATCTGGTGCTGCTAGTAATGTTAGAAATGATAGATTGATTCACTTTGGTCTGTTTCAGCACTATGCTGATGCGTAATAGTGTACATACATATATATCTATATGAACATTAATGTTTCTGAGTTAAATATTTGGAATGCCAGTGATTGATCATTTAAATATGGCACTTCCTGGGGATATTCCAAAAATGTGAGTTGAAATGCTGAAGTATTTCGTCTTTCTGTGGTCGCTGAAGGTCCTGGGCATATTTTATAATGTTTGGTGGTCATGTTTGTTGCTGCTAGCAGGACTGGAAAGCAATATCTAAGAAACAGAGAATATATAAGGAAGACATCTTTAAAAAAATATATTAAAATGCTGCTGTTCTTAAAGGATTATAAAGGGAGAGAAAGACTTTTTGGTGGAGAAGTTGCTCTGAACTACTAAATTAATATTTCATAATGTGTAAATTTAGAAAAATGATTTTTTTAAAAAATTGACAAAGGTTTTATTTTCACATTTTGTCTTAAATTTTTTACTTCAGTGTCATGAGGCCTTGACAATAATAGACGTAGTTGTAGTCTCTTTTGTCCTGTGAGATTCTGATCTTTCAGATTTTGATGACTCTGTGCACATTTATTAAAAGATGCATACTGAATTAGAAACAGATTATGGGATTGTGCAGACTTTGTCTGCTCTGTGATATAGAAAGCTTTATATCACTTTGCCATTGTGCATTTGCCCTATATAGAGGTAATTTAGGAAGCCTAATGCAATTGATGTCCTACTGTGACATGGTATTTTTATAGAAGTAAAACTCTTCACTGCTGCTAGCCTTTCTAAATGGTTAATCAAAGTGGATTGACAGATTATGTGTCTGGGGTTTTTTTTCTTTCTTTCTTTTTTTTTTTTCTTTTCTGTGTAGGTGTTTGTGACTCATAAATGCAGAATTAGACCAAAAATCTGTGACTGGATAATGGAGTATTTGCAAGTACTTTATTGCAATTTTCAGTGCAGGACAACAAATAGCCTTCACTTTCCAGTGTTTATTTGTAAGGATTTATTATTGTGTGGCCCTGCTAATCTCATAATTTCTGCTTCTGTTTTTATGATAGTGCAAGAAAGTGGTTTATAAATAGTTTCTATAAATGGGTATTCCTGAAAATGCATCTGATCTGAACAATATTTTTATATAACTGTCTTTTATGGTAGAGTAATAGGTGAAAATTGAGAAGTCATTAATGTTTTATATCCCTTCACTCTGCTATGAATCACCACTTAGCTGTTTGCCAAAATCTTTGTATTCTGTTTAGTGACAATTTTATATGAGGATCAGCTGGGTAATTTTTAAATTCACTTCTGGTCCATTTCTTCAGCTATTCATATCAATTAATTTGACCAGTTGTCAACTAAACATGAAAACCTGATCCTCCATTGTAGATGATGTTTTAAATACATATTAAGTTAGAGTTAGATAATGCTTTTTGAAGAATTCAGATGGCATTACTGTTCCAAAAATTCTAGGTATTAATAAATTCTAAGGAATTAGTAGCTATGCACTGTGTGTGTAAGGGGGGAAAAATGTCTGAATACCTTCGAAAGCTATTAAAAATGACCTTGTGTTTTAGATCTCCCCATTGAGACTAGTTTTTTGAAATATGAAACAATTAGTTTGGTTTCATACCAATTAGTAAATGTCATTTGTGATCACTAAAAAATTACTCCTCATAGAATATCCATCCTGAAAACACAGGAATGTTCAATAATACTGAGTTCAGCTTTCTTTGCAGACAGAAATTATTTTAAATTAGAGGCTGTTGCGTAGTCTGTTTCTGTGTTATGGTTGTCCATCTGTTTAGGTGTTTTCTCTGGACTGGAAAACTGTCAACCATTATGTCTTAGACAACTCTGACCACAATGAGAAACTGAAACTGCACTAAGACTAGATATTAGCTACAAGTGCAAGAATTTATCTGATTCTAGTGTTTTTCAGGTAATTAATACAAATGATTGATTCATCTATTTATATGCAGAGAGGCCTGGGTCACTGCTGTGAGCTGCTCAGCTGTGGAAGGCTTTGTAAATAAAATATACTGTAGGAGTAGAATGAAGGAGACTGGGAACCCTGTGTGTCAGGACACTGGAAATTACGTTTAGGACTTGAACGTAACTCAAAAGGGAAAGATCTGAAAGGAAAGAGCTGCTCTAAGAACAAGACTGCAGAAGGCTGGAGGGTGGACTGGGGGATGGGATAAGTAGAGCCATGAAATAAGGAAGTGGTGTTTGCATTGCTACAAATGCACAAAGGTAGGTTAAGATTAGGTCTTGTTGAAAACACCTAAGTGAGACAGGATTGGGAACCATGAAGGTTTTTCTTTATCAGACTTCGCAGTGTTTTAATTACATGGGTCTAATCTTTGTAGAATGAGGTTAAATAAAGTTGTCTTCCAAAGTCCTAGTCTATTTAGGGTTTCATACCAAACTAATTAAAATATTTCTGATTTGCTTTAGATACTCAAAGGTGAACAGCATTATATGAAATTCTGCTAAATTCCAGGGATGCAACTGAGCAGAGACTGACATGGGCTCTGCCTAGATCTCTGTATAATCCATCCCAGCCTTTTAAATTTTTACTTTGTGTGTCTGTGTCTCTTCAAAACGAAAGCTACACTGAGGTTCTTTCTCTCCAGATAAGATAGTATGTTATTGTTAAACGCCTCTCCCAGACTGTAATTCTATTTGTGGTTTGTACTGTTGACTGTTGATTGTTAGCAGGTTCTGCAATAATGCAATTAGGTGATCCAAGAAGAACATACAAAGCATTAATAAGCCACATCTGCATAGAGCGGAGTGAAAAATATGATTGACTAGCCATGATACTCATCTAAATAAGATAATATAATTCATTTTGCCTCTTTCTCAGGTTAGAAATCTCTGTCTTAATCCTCTCAGAAAAAGTCAATGCTTCATCGTGTTCTTGATCTGCTACTCAGTGCCACATGAAACTTGGCATTATCGTACATTGTTACATTTATGATAACAAAAAGATTTAAAGCTTTGGATAAGCTCAAAATGACATAGACAACTGACCACTATGTGACATTAGAAAGGAGAAATCTTGGATCAAAATACTGCAGTTCTTGGGTGATGAATTATGTTGTCTGTGTGGAGGAAGAGGTACACTCAGCTGCTTATTCTTCTCTTTCACCTCCCTTCTGTCCTGCAGGCAGCACCCCCAGTAAGTTCCCATTTGGGTAAAGGATTCAGAATGTGTTGCTGGCTGGCAGCTGAAGTCACAAGTGGGCACTGCCTTTTTTCAGTGGCTGAATTGGATCCCAATATCTGTTAGCTGCAGGCAAAGCTGAACACAGTATTTCTTTTCTGCAGATGACTTCAGAGTTTTTCCCTTCATAGTAAAGTTTTTGTATGATACAGCTTTGCCCATTTGATTTTAAAGAGTTTTTTTTAAGCCTAGAAATATAAAATCTATTTCTATAAATGTAGAATCTGTAAGAAAAAGATATCAGTTTTGTCATGCTTCTCCCAGTGGACAAATTTACGAGAGGATTTTGGAGACTTAAATTGCTGTCGGGGTGTGGGTGACACTGCCAGCACTGAAGACATGTTTGGGTGTATACATGAACTTGCTCTCTCTCAAGCTGGCCTCAGCGAAACTTGATGAAAAAAAACTGCACAAATCCATTGTAAGAAGGAGTAGGAAAGGAAAATGGAGCAGAAAGAGTGTCTTCTGGCTCATTCCTAAGCAGCCTGGTGTGATAAACCCTCCTTTGAGCAAGCAGGTGGATTAGGGCATCTCCAGCAGTCCTGGCAACCTCCAATTCTTCACCAAATTGTCTGCAGACTTTCCTGTAGGTGTGTGATACAGTGAATTTGAACTTTGTATTAGGAACAAAAAAATGTTTTAAAATTCAATCCGACAGCAAATCTGACCTTGATGGAAGTCTGTCTGTAGTTGAGTATGAAAATATTAGCTAAAATGAATTTGAAATAAAATAGCTTCTTAAAGTTTATTCCTTTTAAATACTTGAGGGCACTTCAGGGCTGTTGACAATATATGCACAGATTCCAGAAATGAGATGTTGTCACTTGCATAGGTAATTATTATCTTGTTGCAAAGACTAGCAGGAGAACAAGAAAACCCAGATGGCTTTTGGTAGATATTTGAATCATTCAGAGCATACAATTTAAAGGATATTTTTTCTGAGATAGAATTTTTTTGTGTGTGTGTGTAAAGGAGAAAAACATGTTATAACGCTTCAGCAGCTAATTCCTAATGTTAATTGTTAAGACTGAGTTAAAAGTGAAACTTGACATTTCTGTTTTGTAATGGCTTTGTTGAACCATCTAATAGAGTGAGCACGTAGATAATGATATTGGGAGGTGGAAGAAAACATCTGGTAACAAGCTTTTGTCCAAATATCAAAATTAGTAATGAGATTTTGTGTCCTTACACTTCTGTTCTTCAGTAATGGGACTTGAGTCAGCAGGTACAAGTCAGGGTTGCACAAGGACAGGAAAGGTGCTGCAGTCTTGCCTTCTGCTCTGTAAACTTCATCAGAAAGGGTCAGCTGTGTTTGTAATAGAAAAGCCACATCTTCAAGTGTGAACTGGATTTATAATCAGTAAGGGCTTTTGAGATCAGTCGGATTGTGTAAGAGGTGAGAAATGCATTTTAAGAAGCTTGATTGGGCTCAGAAGCCCCCATTTCCATGTTGCCTGACTAGTTTTTTAAATTTTGTACCATTTCTACTCTGACTTTATACTCTTCCTACACTCAAGTAGAGCACTGCAGGATAAAATTTGTAATTGTTACGGGCTAGTCAGTCTAGCTGATCCGTCCTCAGAGAAGCCAGATACTTTCTTTGAAATTGCTGTCACGTTGATAGCCTAAGGCTTGGTAAACTCTGGAACATTGCTTGATGTTTCATGAGATAATTCTTTACAACAGTTCCTGATGCCTTTCTGTCCCATTAGCTCTTAGCCATCTGTTGCTTTGATTACACTATTATGGTGAATAAGTGTTTTGGCAAGCTATTTAGCTGTGTTGAAAAATCTTGTTTCTTTGCTTTCTAGTATTTTATTTCTGCTGTTTCTTTTTATTTTTTCCCTCCTCAACCTTTGTAGTGCAATGCCTCTTGCTATTTCTTGTTATTCTAAGAAACAAAAGGCTGACCTAGTTTGAGGACATGATGAGCTTTATTACTGTGCTTTGTGGCTGTTCTCCTTTCATGTGAAAGTCCTTCTACCAAAAGAGGTTGTGTACTTCAAACGTGGGCTCACAGAAGGTAAATGTTATAACCTAACCATATTTCAATGTTTGGCTTTGGGACTCTTGTCTCTTAAAGCTTAAAATACTATTTTCTAATCTAGCTGATGTGTTACATCAGTATTGCCTATGATATTTCTGTAGCAAATGATATTTTAACCTCTCACTCCTCCCAACACTGCAAAGGCCAAAACAGTAAGATCTGGGATATCATTAGCAAGAAGCCTGTATTCTCTGGCTTTACATTGTCAATTTGACCTTTACATTTATTGCTCAGGTTTTAGAAATGAACAGAGTAAAAGACAGATGGGGTGATAATGAACATAGAGATGAGCTTTCCTAGGAAAGTTCATTTTTAGGAGTAGTGATATATCAATTATTTTTTTTTTAGGCATGGACATTTGGAAATGGAATAAAATACTGGTTTTAGACTGAAACTGAATTTCATTGGCATTTAACTTCTACTTTTAGTTTTTTCTTACTTTTTCTGTGATTAAAATAGCTTTAAAATTATTAAAATAGTTTTCTACAATTAGAACACTAATATACCTCAAAGCAAGACTTCCAGCCATTCTCCCTAAGTTATTAATTCTGCTCATTAGGTCGTTTTGCCTTGACTGTGACTTAGGTGGCCAAGCATTCTTCACTGCTTACCTGCTTGAGCTCTTTAAGTTGAACTGTGGCTTTTCCTGGAGTAACTTTTCATTTTTTCATTTCTGGTGTCTGTAAGAGATGACTAAGAACTGGGTAGCTGCAAGTGTTTGCAAAACTTTCTCAATCACTTGGTCTTCAAGTAGTACTTGTCATTAGGGATAGTAATGTTGTTTATGGAAAATTTTTGGAAGGAGGCAATGTGTTGTAATGGTAGTGAGAGGGGAGAAGAGGCAAACACTGTAAAGGACACCTGGCTGGGGATTTTTAGCCTCTCAGAGGGGTCTGTTTTGGATCTTGTGCTGAATTGGAAATTGCAACTGCTATCTCCTGCAAACAAGAGAGGCAGTATGAAGTAAACTTTAAAAAGTAAGTGATATAGTTCCCAATGTAGCACATCTTCTGTCCAGTGAAATTAGTTAACGCTAAATGTCAGTCAGAGATTCTCAGAAGTATAATCTGGAAACTGTTTTTGCACTTACTCTATAAGAACTGCACTAGTCTTTTGTATTGCTTTTACTAGAATATACATTAGTTTATGAGTTTGGTTATTTCAGTGTGCATCCTATTCTGAGACTGTTGTGGTTTAGTGCTGATTATTTCTTGATGGTTAAGGCATGTTGTGGTATTTCCTGCTCCCCACGTTGTCAGACCACTCTGTTTAAGTGATTCCTGGACTAATTAGTAATTATGGATCTTTCTTCAACTAAGCAACTAATTATTTTTGAGCTGTGCTACACTTCTGCTGCTTGTGCATTGGACATGGTGTGTGTTTTGCATAAGAGGTAAGGATGTGACAGCACAATAAAATCCCACCTGTTGAGTTATCTATCTATCTATCTATCTATCTATCTATCTATCTATCTGTCTACCTGTCAGCAGTGAAAATTTTATGTTGGGTTTCTGCCACAACCTCTCCTGAAAAGTGTTATCTGTTCTCTGCAGAATAATAAAGATTTGCAGACAGAACCACTGTTCTGATTTTAATAAGCAAAACAGACATGTCCTTTTATACATTAGTAGCTATGGAATGTAATTTCTAAGTGAGGGACTAGACCAAGTTTGACTTCTCTGTATGTGGTCCTTCCAAAACGTGCTGTAGAAGAGCATTTCCCTGGAGAGCTGTTCTTACTGGTGGTGAAGGTACTTGTGAAATTTAACTGCATGAAAGTTAAAAATTAATTACATTTGTAACACTGCTTCTTCATGAAAGTAGTAGCAATTGTCTCAGATAGTACTGACCATGAATATTTTTGCCCATTAACACATTTTCATTTGAGAAGGAACTTGATAGTCCACACAGGTGAAAACCCTGTGGCATGGGATCTTAGGGACAAATTTGTACTAGAAAAATAAATAATGATGTGAAGTACTATAAGAAAGAACAATCCATATAGTGAACCCTGTACCCTGAGAAGATGGAGTGTAAGTTTGGAAGCTGTGTTTGTAGCCATTAGTTTTGTTATACAAGTTCCTTATTTTTGGTTCAACCTTGTAATAGGAGTCTTGCTGTCCCCAAATGAGCTCAGCATCATCACCACAATCCCTTGTGAGCAGCAGGTTTTCTTGTCCAAGTTACATTACTAATGATGAAAAAGATAATTTCTCTTTCCTTAGCCATGGTTTCAGAAGATTATTCTGATAATACTAGTGTCAATCTAAAAATAAAAAACTACAATCTTGGCCCTTATAAAACAGTTGCAATATTGGCAGTTGGCAAAGCAAAATCGTTTTGTTTCATCCTAGAAGATACTTTCAAATAAGAAATATAAGATATATTTATTTAAGTCTTTAATGACATTTCTAGTTAGTCTTCACAGGCTTTTTATCTTTGTGGGAAAGGAAGTGACCAAATGGGCTTGTGATCTGAGAATGGCTGTCACTGCTGTGCTGGCCTGGACAGCATCTGCTGGGTTATTAAGTGCAGTCACCTGCTCTTTGAAACAATCACATGATGTAATTGTGAAAAAAACCCAAACCCATTCATACTAATGACTGCATGACACTTATTTTTCTACTTGTCTATGATCATTTACAGAACCAAAGGGAATGGGATGGGATAAAATTAATCAGAAATTATGTCAATAAAATGAATGGTTCTCATTCGTAGAGAAAATGAGCCAATACATCTGGTGTGAACATCTCTTCATAGCTTCTGCTGAATGAGTTTCTGTTTTGCAAAACTGTAAATTAAAATACCCATGCCTTTTTTTCAAGTGATGACTGATATCAACCTTCTGACCAAGCTATTTGATCTATTATCTGATGCATACTGGAAATTTTAGATGTTTTAAAATATTTATGAGACGTATTTCATGGTAGAAGTAGCATTTGATCATGTTGATTTTTCTTTTTTCTTCATATGTTGAACTGATGACTCACTAAGTCTTTTTAAGCTCTTACATTTGTGGAATGTAGTTTCCATGTATCTGTAACATACTATGTTGTGACTTCCCAGATGGAGGAGTGCTTTGAATGGAGAAGGGCATTATTGGTGGACTTAATGCCATCTCTCCATAATTCCCTGATTCATAGTAAATTTTGCAACCTGAAGATCACTGTGGTTAATTTTTGAGTAGGTAGTGGTGGTGCCCTACATTTTGTGGGGTCATGTTTTTACTTCACTTGTGTATGCTTTTGTTTATGCACTTTGATTATAGTTTACTGCTAACATATTACTAAATACTCTTCTGTTTCTCTTTGCCCTCTACTCTTGATTGTCATAGCTTCAAGTGTATGGCAAATGTAAAAATTCTTTACAGACAGAGATTCTGAGAACACTTCTAAATTGTCAAGTGTGGTTGCCTGCAGTGGCAGACAACTTGGTTGTAAAATACTGCTGATGACTCAACTAATTCCATCTCAAAAGTAGTTATATTATTTTCCATAATGTTCCTGTTGCATAGCTATTCTGAATGCTATTCTCTGATGTGATTCCCTTTTCCTTTGTTGTAGTCAGTTGTTTCCACTATTGTAGTCAGTTCTTTTTGACTTCAAATGCATGCTTTCCTCTTGATAAAAAGTTATGGCAGCTTTTCAAATCTCAGAATTGTTTAGCTTTAAACTTTCTCAGTTAGAAGGAAAATATTAGGGAAAAGTTCTTATCAATAAAATCTATTAGTAGTAGCAAATTCTGAAATACTGGCTCTCAACTTTTAGTCCAGTGTGTATTAACAATAAACAATTTAATTTAGAGATGTATATGCAAGCCTTAAAGTATAATAATTCATTTATATCCTGCTTTTCAAAATTTTTTTAACATAATTTTTGTCCCAAATGGGGCTTCATTTTTTTAACATATTGTCTAAATCTAGAAACTAGCTGTGCATAAAAATTTCCATCCTCTTAGGATTAGTCATAAACCAACAATGGACTGTTACACAGCCACATGAAACAAAAATTGTTTCCTGAGGTGGGAAAATTACTGTATATGAATCAAATGAAAGAATACACTTTGTTCTATGTTGTCAGGGATTTGATATGTCTCTAATTCCATACAGGATGAATACATGAGCTAGAAGCCCCTCTGTCTGTCACCATGTCCACAATTGAAAGCAAATAAGAAATAGGCCACCTGCATAATCCTTGTTCCAGTCTGATTTTAATTTTGGTATTAGATTTGGAAGATACTTTGAGTGAATAACAGGTTTCCAAAATTAGGTATTTTGATTTGAAACTTCTGGCTAAAACCAATTCTTTTGAACTACAGCTCAGGCTTTCTTGGAGTATGTTTTAGTGTCTTTCTTGCCCAGTAGCAGAATTATTTTGCTAAAGTGTGATGTGAAAACTCTGAGATTGACTTTTTTTTGCCTGCAGTTATTTGTTTCTGTATTACCTGTTTGTCAGGAAAATAAGTATCTGGCCACTGATTATTTAAGGGTGCATAGTGCCCAGCTCACCTTTTGATGCTGTTCTATTTTTTTATTATTTAATATATGAACAATAGAGCCTGACTGAAATCTAGTTGAGCGCTCTCATAGTAATAGTAAGGTATTGATTTTGTTTTACTGACTCTCTACGTGGTTCCATAATTGTGTAAGTATTCTGTAAAAATTAGAACAATTTAGGAAAGACTGGTAAGTGAGGTGTGTCTATTCTACCTTTTCTTCCGTTCAGTTTCATTCTCTTTTCTTACTGCCAGAGTCTTTTCATTCTATTCCCCATCCTATTCCCATTTATATTTTCTTTCTCTTGTTCATTCTGTCCCCAAATTCCCTCCTTGCATTATAGTACTCTTCATTTTCTGACATCCCATTAATCTTCCAGTCTTTATGGCTTACTTTCCCACCTCCACAAGCACACCCACAGGATGCTTAGAAATTTTACAGCATACCCAGTTGTCAAAAAACTAAACCTACAAGTCCCAGACCTGTAATACTATGCTGGGAATGCTCATTAACTCCCACACTGTTTGGAAAAAGAAACTGGTATAGTTAGTATAAGGTCTGCAAACCATAATACATGCCTGATGTTCCTTTGCTTTCCACTAAACCTGGGAACTCCTCATTGGAGCTGGGAAAGAAGATGGGATCTGGCTTTTTGTGCTTTAACTGTGGTTTTGATCTTTGATCCTGTAGGAACTCTAGAAAAAAATGGCACAAATGTACAGCTGTAGGGGTGTGACCTTTGAAACACTGGGTTGGAGGAGAAAGCATTGTTTGCCAACAGATCAGAAAACTTAGTGCCATAAGTGGATGTACCAGCCCAGTGCACCCTGAGCACAGCAGCTGCACCAAAGCTGAAGTGGGCTTTGCAGTGGGAAGGGCTGGTGGTCTCAGATGCTTCTGTCCACTCTGACTGCCAGCATTTCTGTCAGACCATGGTCTTTACTCCTGGCAGAAGTGACTGAGAAAAATAACAAAAGACTGCGTCTCTACTGTGTGTATGATCAACTGATTGCCCCCTCCACTAATTGCCTGTGAATGCTAATTAAAAAAGCAGTATTCAGTGTATGGATGACAGTGCTTAATTTCCAAAGGCAATAATTTGAGGCTTTTCTCTTGCTAAATAGCACCCATGCCAGTGTTTAGTGTTGGTAAGTGGAATTATCACCAGATTCAATCTTTGTCAGAGGTCTCATAAATAGTGGACCTGGACACTTTTTGGACAGTTTTCACTCCCCTGTGTTGAGCATTTATTTTTTTTTTTTATTAGCTTGGTAAATAATCACTGCATTGCTTTATTTCTTAATTCTGCTGTGAGGAAAATGAAATTATTGTCAGCATTAGAACTAGAGATGTACAAATACAAGCTTAAATTTTGCAGTAGCCAGTAGTAGTGGCTTGACCTGCTTGCTTCTTCTTATCCTTCATTAGTACCTTTTTTAAGCCTGTATCACATGTAATTTATCTATTTGAGACTGACAATAGTGTAACACTGCATGTTAAAGCAAATGTAGCACTGAATGGAGCTGTACTGTAACTAACCCCAGAATTACTGGATCAGTCACTGATCCAGTTAGATACTGCCAGCAGTGCTTCCAGTTCCTTTCTTTCCATTCATATTCAGAGGATAGCACCAAAAGGATCTGAGATCAGAGGAAATCATTCCTCTCATTTTCCCTCCATTCTCTGTTGTGCAGTAAGGATGCCAGTAACTTAAACAAAATCAATTAGCAGACTGAACTTCAAAGATGAACTTGCTCACTAAAATGATGATCGTGGATAAATAGTAGAGTTAAAGGTAATTGTTATTTTTTAATATCTTCTTTCTTCAGAATCCTACTCAAGTGGGAACAGCTCTTCAGGTTTTCCACAATCTTGGGACTTTGAAGGATACCATTGCTAATGTGGTGGATGGATACTGCACAATGCTGGAAGAGAACATAAAAAATGCCTTGGATATCAAAGTGTTGACCCAACCATCTCAAACAGTCACAAGAGGTGTGATACTTGTTTTACAGAGAATGACAACTGATTCTTTTTTATAGGAGTACAGTATGTTATTAAATGGAAGAAACTCTCACATCCAAACCTGTTCTAGTAAAGTTTCCCTGCTTGCTTTAACCAGTAGAGGGTAGGAGCAGGCATATTTCAGAAAATATTTAATTTTAAAACATTTAATTTGACAAAATTTGGTCTGTCTGATATTTGGCTCTGAGGTTTTCCTTTATTCCTCCCTGCTGCTCCTTCCTAACTTGCCCAGTTAGGTAAATTGTCCTCATAGAGTAACAGCTTTGTAACATTTTCTTAGCTGTTTCTCATGGAAAGATGACTCCAAATTCTGCTTTCTTTGTATTGGTGGGAGGATTATGGGTTGAAATTATTTGCAGTTGATGGAAGAAGCCTGCAACTATATTGTAATGCTTTTGTGAGGTGAAAATTGTTTCAAAGCAGACTATTCAGTATGAAGAAAACTTGCACTATTAAACATTTAGTTCCTGGTTAGCTCAGATACCAAAAAATACTGAGGAATTGGGTGGGCAGGCAAATTTGAACTTCGGTGTTACACACATTAGTATATTTTTTTCAAAAGTCTTGGAACAGGGTGGGGGTCCAGAACCATAATCAGTGGCATAACACCGAAGTGTATATCCTCTCTGAAGTGAAGTGATTGTTTAGAAACTGTGTGCCCTTCAGCTGGAATATCACTTTTTTTCAGTAGTTTGTCTATGCATGTAAGTCCTGAGCTGGTGATAGCTATATTTTTCACAGCTACTCTCTCTGCCATTTCACTTTGCTCTTACATCCTGTAAAACTGCTTGTTGGCTTTACTGTGGTGTTTATGTGGAATTGGTAGAGTATGTAACAGTCATGAGCATGAAGTATCCCCACTGAACTTCAGTGTTTAGTCACCTTCTCAGTTGAGACAACTGGAGCCATTCACAAAGTTCTGTTCTGAAGGTATTTTATGCTGCCTTGGCTTAAAAAAAGTATCTATCAAAATGCACGGAGATCTATATTTCCAATACTTCAATTTTCATTTGTGGAAGCTGAGATGTGCTGCTCTGTGTGTTTATTTAGGTGCCCCTGGTAGAGCTGCCATGCCAACACCTGGGAACACAGCAGCTTTTCGAGCAGCCCTCTGGACAAACATGGAGAAACTCATGGATCAGATCTGTGCTGCTTGTGGACAGGTACTCTGCACCTAATTCCTGTTTGTCTCATCATGCAGTTTGAGATGTAAGAATTTAGATGTCACTTTCCCTCTCAATAAATTCTCTCTTACAGGTGCAGCATTTGCAGAAGGTGTTGGCAAAGAAGAGAGATCCTGTGTCACATGTCTGCTTCATAGAGGAGATAGTTAAGGTAGAGTTTTTTGCTGAATATGCTTTAGTAAATATCTTAAGAAAAATGTGGTAAGAGAATGAGTTTGTTTACAATTTTAAAGTTCCATCGTTTTTTTTTAAATTAAATTGATGGGAAAGTATTGAGACTCAAACTAACATTGTGGGATATATTTGTGGTCTGTGGGTTATATCTGTAGGATGTAAACATGTTCATTTTGTTGTAATTTCTTTTGTTTTCTTTAAAAGGGAGCTGATAAGGCACCACTGTATGGATCATTAATGTCATTCCATAATACCATGTGATTTGAGTAATTAATTAAATCTGTTAGTTTGCATAGGAGAATGTGTCTCCATCTATCATTTTGAGCCATCTGTTTCTCACTCCTTGACAATTTCTCCCTTGAAAAATAATCATGGCTGTTCTTTTGAATACCTATTATTTTCCATTCATTTGCATTGTTTTTTATTCATATTTGGAATAATTTGATTAATGGTCTCCTTCAGTGGTAGAAACAGGATTAGTGAAACTGTCTCATCTACCTTAGTAGAAGAGAGCGAAAACAAAAGATGTGTTCATGCTGACATCTCTTTCCAAGTGCATAACTGGATTTTTAATTTACATGGACTTAATATTTGAAATAACTTAGGGAAGCTCTTGATATGCAAACGTGGTCTTCTCAACAGTGAAAGCAAGTAATGAAGGTTAAATGCAGCCTTCATCTGTCACTTAAGCCCATCTCCTGAAGATGTTGCACAGAGCATCACTTTTCTATGAGGCACTTAAAGATTCTCTTTCTGTGTTAAACAAACAAATTAGCAAACCACAACAACAACAAAAAAAGCAATAAAAATTCACAACTCCCCTCAAAAAGTTTATAAACTTTTAGCATATTTTCTTAATTAAATAAAGTTTAATCTGGCAAAAAATATCTATTGCTGCCTGGGTGGATCAGCCCTTCAGGGGGTCAGCACGTTTAGGGAGAAACAGAAACCTGAAACAGAGCAGAAACACTGAAAGGAAGAGTTTGGATGGAAAGGCAGCTTAGGTAAATGATCTGTTGGTGTTCATGACTGGCTCCCACCCTGTGCCCATGCTTCTCCCTTTCACTCTTCCCTCTTGTAAAGCATCACTTGAAAAGATGTTTTTCAACAACTGAAAACAGAGTTTTTCCAGTTTTTGAGGATGATAATAGAGGAAGGGCAAAGGAAATCCCTCTTGGAGACTAAATAAACAGGGAAAATGAATTTCAGTGGAAGCAGGGTGAGGAAAAACTCATTAGAAAATAAAACTTTACTGGCTGTCTTATGCTAAGCATGTTCCAGGATTTTTCTGATTACCCTTCCTTCCCTTAAAGTTCATGCTGCAGGATTGCATCTAAGTGAAAAGTTTTATTTCCCAAATAAAATACATCTATTTCTGCAGTTATCACTCTTCCAATTACTTTGCTCTTCGGTGAGTGTTCTGGTGTAGCATAGTGCCAGGCATTGTCATTCTCAGTGGGGCAGCTGAGGAGGAGTGTTAGATCCTTGTCTGATGTTCTGCTGGCAGAACTCTCTCAGCATGGCACAGTACTGCTGATGGCCCTGATGCTTGACTTAGTTCTTGCCTGAAATGGTTCAGTACAGCACCGCGTTTTTCTTGGGCATTCTCACAGTTAGACCATTTGTTCTGGTGTCTCTTGACAAAGGTGTGGCACCAGGCTGCAGATCGGTGAGGTCACACCAGAGCAGAGCTGTTGTTCAGGCAAAACCAGACACGTATTGCATGCTGCAGAAATTCAGGAGTGTAAGTACAGATGGCTGTATGGGAGAGTATGAATTGTTTTGGATATAAATAAGAGATTGGTGTTTTGCCATTTACTAATGAAGATTCTATCTCGTGTTAAACCAAACTGAAATGTGCTTTCCTCAGCAACTGTTCTGGAGAGGGAGAGAAGTTTTATTGTATTCAATTTCATGAATAAACTGAGCAAATGAACAAAACAAACTGAAGGTACTAACATTGCACCCGTTTGCTAGAGCAGCATGCCCACTCCAGAAGATAGGAAAACGAATCATCCACTCTACAGTCTGTGCACTAATTACTGTTACTGATGTCAACATTATTATTATACCCATCTTCTGCAGCAGCTGCAGTACCACTTTGCCTGTCCATCTGCTTCCTTGTTTTGATTACTGCAGTGCAAGTATCATCCTAGGAAGCATAAGAGAGGAGGAGATCCAGCCTTTTTAAAGCACAAGTCCTTTAATAGCAAGGAAGCTACTTGTGGTTTGGATTTTTTTTTTTTTTTTTTTAGTCATCATTCTCTTTTTCCATTGGGAATTTTTTGTGTCTTTCTCTTCACAGATAGCACAGCCTGCAGTTTTTCTAATTTTGTATTATGATCTCAACCATGTGCTTTCCGGCTATCTAATTACCTGTTACCATAATAATATTTAGCAGTGTTGTATCATGTTGTATCCAAAAATGCAGTTTTAAAAGCACCAGCTAATTAATTAAAGGATTCGCAAAAAAATTCTGTTTAAAAAGAAGCAAAACCTGACAGATGAAGAAACTGAGGTACAGAACTTGGAAAATTTTAAATACTGCAGTTCAGCAAGAGGGCCATGACAACACCTGCATCTGCATCTTTTCTACCCTGTAGTTTCTCCTACAGAATTCCTTTCCAATTTTTACCTGCTTTAGGTGTGGCCAAGAGTTAAGTAACAGTCTCACGCTTACGTGAGGTTCATGGAAGAACCTGGACATTAAATTTATACTGCTCATTTTTTCCACTCCTTCCCTTTGCAGATCTAGATTGTGGTATTTTTCCTTTGTCGCAATATGAAATTAATGCAATTCTGAAAAGAAATCATGCACTCACAGTACCTTCTAAAAACGGCTTCATTTCATACCAGTCATGAACTATAGATTCATTATTACTGTTTACATATTTAAATTACAGATTTAATTTTTTTTAAAAAATCTATTAACTGTTTAAAGGAGAAGTACAACTGAATGGAAATTTTGTGGGTTTTAGGTAAGAAAAAAAGGCCTTTAATGACTAGATTTTAGTTGAAGAGGGCTAAAAGAATTCAGAACTCATGGAATTATGATTTCTAGTTTTGGGGAAAATGAATAGAGCTTTCGTTGCACGCATTTTTTAAAAGGTAGGGTTAATGCTGTCATAATGTTAAGGGTAAAAATTAAAATTACAAATAAGATTCAAATGCTGTAAATTCGATATTTTTGTTCACCTGATGACTGCTTATATCAGTTCTTTCAATTGCTTAATTCACCTTCAGAGAGCTAATGGGTTACTTCAGTTTGTTCTGCTTTATTGCTTCTCTCTTTCAATGTGTTGTGACTAATCCTTCCTCAGCTGTTGTAATGCCTAAACTACAATTGACTTCAGTGTAAATCGCAGCTCAACATATCTTTCTGTGACAGCCACCTTCCTAATTAGAGATAAGAGTCCCTCTTAGCCCCTTGTAAAAGAGTTGAAAATTATCTTTGATCCTCATCTATTTTGGCTCCTTCACTCCTACACAGGCAGCAGTGAGCAGTTCTGCAAAGAGAAAAGCAGCTTGGAAAGCAGCAAATCATTTTTAAGGGGAGAGTGGTCAGTAGAAAGGATGAGCTGGGGTGTCTCCACAGGGCAGAAAGGTACAGGCAGACCTGCCCTTGCTGCCTTTGGGTGTCCTGTTTGCAACCAAGGCACATCACAAACCCTGTCGTTTACGTAAGCCTCCGGGTAAAAAAAATGAGCTGAGAGTTGTAGGGAGTGTTATTATGTACTTTGTGGAGGGCTCTTATCATTGCTTCTGCTGATGAATGTTTGGTGAGTAAGCAGGCCTTTTTCCTGAGTTGTCAACACTGGCAATGTGAGGTGTTAACGATACAGAAAGAAACGTCCTCATCATTACATAAGATAAAGAAAAAAAAAATGGAAAATATAGATGTTTATTGACAGAGTGTACTTATATTTCACCTTCTTATTTCTGCTTCCCGTCCAAACTTGTTAAAAAATGTTGCAGCTTTGAAATTATTCACCTCTACCATCACATACTCACTTTCAGTTGACCCAGTTAAAAAATAATCCCAAGTGGAAAAAATTGAGAAATAATCTAATTATTGTCTTATGTGAATTCAGAAAATAGTATGGTTTTCACCAGTTATTACAAGTATATGATTTATTTTTCCATATTTTTTGTAGAAGCAGAATTGGATTACTTGCACATCATTTCTACTGTGATTTCTGTTTGTTATTTAAGCGATAATGAGGTACTTTGTGAAAATCTAAACAGAGGTGGATGAACAGGTTTTTGGTTCCCAAAATATTGAAGACACTTTTTGTTTCAGATCTACAAATTGCTGTGCTGAATTCACTTTCAGGATTTTTGAGGACTCTTTAAAAGCCAAGAAGATCATACCAGTTAAAAGTCACATTTCTCATTTTGAATGGATCTGTGTGCCCAGACAGCCATACTAAAAGTAATTTGATTCTAATTCACATGGGAGGGCCAGAGCCTGTGCAATGGTTTTCTAATGACACTATGATTTCTGTAGAACTTTAATTCCGTTTCTCTGACAGAAATGTGCAGCTGTGAAGAAAAGGGATGGTGTAGAGATTGTGTGGGTTAGTAGGTAATAATGACCTTTCTTCTTTTTCACTTCTTGTTTGGTGATGTCTGTGCAAATTGCAGATCAGTGACGACTGCAAATTATTAAGTCAGTTGGTTTTCAGTCAGTTTGCCATTGGAAAAGAAATACATTTACCAGAAGTGCCACCTTTTATCATCATTCTTGTCAATCTTACCTGAACAGCTCCGGGCTGAGTGGACATGGTAACGAACCATCCTTTCATCCTTGGAGGGGATGTGGAGTAGTCAAGGTGAAAGCATAGTTTGAATTGAAGCTGTACATACTAAATCACTTCTCTGGGTAGAAGGAAGCTGTCAAATCCCTGGGGTAGTTACTGGCTTTTGAAAACTAAGTTCATTTATTTCCAGTTGATGCATATCTTGCAGGAATATGGAAGGATTAATTAGTGTTTTAAGTAGTTTTGAAGATATAGGGCACTGTTTAATATCTAGGTATTTTTGTTCCTTACAAATTAGTTTTTCTGAGGAATCACTTAAGAATTTCAATGTTCTATGAAATGCAGACTTAACTTTATTTTCTAGTCAAGAAGGTTTTAGAGGAATAAAGCAAACCAGCTTTTGTTTCTTTTGTCACCTGCATAAAGAGACCTTTTTAAAATGTTGCACTACTGGAAGTCTGGAAACTATTACACTTTGGATATAAACTGATCAACCTAGTGTAATGAAATTCTATGCCCTGCAGTAAAACAAAAAACATCAAGGTCATTTTTAAAATCACAGTGTCATTTATTGACATCTCTGCACCTGTAATGTATAATATAAACAACATTAGAAATTTAAATTTCACTCTTATTTTAAGAAATTTAACCCGCACTACTTTAAGGATATAGAAAAGTGTTATTGAAAACACATTCAGAATTTGTCTTTTCTTCACTGATTAATTGCACTACTGAGGATGATGGCTTTTTGTTCACAGTCTAACATTTGGCAATTATGTTGCTATAGAAATAGTGCAAATGGATTTCCTTATTTCTGTCCCATAAGATCTTGCTGTACAAAATTGTTAAATCATTTGCATTGTTGCTTTATTGGTGGAAAAAATATTTAGACTGTCCTTTAAACGTCTTCTGTTTTTAGAGCAACATTCACAAGTCCTGTATTTCTCCATCGCGGAGCATTTGATTACACATAGAAAACACTGTATGTATTAGTATGCAAAGCCTGATTTCAGGAGCCTGCAGCAACTAGCTGCATGGTAATATTCACTATATTGTTTTACATTTCAAAGAGGCTTCACAATAAAGATGTTTTTCACATTCTATTCAATGTATCAAAATTTCTACAGGGAAAAAATAAGTTGGAAGTGGTTGTCATGAAGTGAGAGCCAGTTTAGAATCAGTGGGTCAGATTTATTATTTGAATGTTAAAATAGCTATTTTAGATGCACACAAATATGATAATTCACAGATGGGAAATTATACTCATTAAGTTCTAAATTTACAGTGTGGAGGAAAGAGAGACATTTGTAAAAATAAATATATGTCCTTTCAGCATCTTCTTGCATTCTTGTCTAATACTGAAGAAGGGGGTACTTTCATTCTCATTCCTTGAATTTAGATTTAATGTCAGATACTAAATAGTTACAATAAGAACAAAGCTAAATAGATTTAATTCCATTTCAGTGATAGCTAAGTTAATTAGTAGCTTGATATGGGGTTTTTTAAATGAGGTAATCTGTTTTTATGTTTGAGAAGACTTGAAATCAGTTTTCCAGGCTTTAGCATTAATATTGTATAGTACCAGTGAATACAGATCTTCTAATACCTTTCCTTTGATGATACTGGTATTCAGCCCACTACTGTTCAATGGTTTATTAACTTCCTAGTAGCTGTTAGTGAAAATGGGTTATGTTTTTTTGAATTGGGAGAACGAGTCATTTTCATGTGAGTGAGAAGGGGTTTAGCACATGAATCGTGTCTGTAGTTTCTTCTATAATGTTGCAAGCAGGCAACATCAAATCTGAATTTCAAATCTATGCAGTCAATGCATCAATCTGAGTAATAGTGTTGCACTATTAACAAGTCTGCTTAGGTGCTGTAATACCATGCACTAAAGATAAAAGAACTACTGAAAAAAAATTAATAGACGAGTTTAAATCCCTTCCTCCCTCAGTAAAAGAGTCGTGATCTAAATCCTTTCCTTACCATCAGTCATTTCATAGAAGAAAGTGATTGAGTCTGAAGTTGCACTGTGTTCTGAAACTCAGCTTTTTATCAATGTGGGATTAATCCTGAATGGCCAGGCCCAGAAAGTGGTGATCAGTGGTGCAAAGTCTAGCAGGTGGCCAGTAGGGTACCCCCACAATGGGTCAATGCAAGGCCCAGTTCCGTTTTAAGGCTTTCATTAGTGATCTGGATGATGGGCCAGAGTATTCCCTCAGCAGGTTTGCTGATGACACGAAACTGGGAGTAGTAGCTGATGCTCCAGAGGGTCATGCTGTCATCAAGAGGGACATCAAGAGACTGGAGGAATGTGGAGTGATGCTCTGACAGGAGCCTGATGGAGTTCCTGGGACAGAGAGCAGGAAGAACTGACACTGTCCAAGTGTCTCCTGGCATTGGCTTTATACAGTGTTACTAAGCTGCATCAGGGGAAGTTTAAGCTGGACACTGGGAAAAAGTTCTTCACATGAAGAGTGATTTGCCATTGGAATGGGCTACCCAGGGAGGTGGTGGAGTCAGCATCCCTGCAGGTGTTTAAAAAAAGACTGAATGTGGCACTCAGTGCCATGGTGTAGTTGACAAGGTGGTGTTAGGCCATAGGGTGGACTTGATCATCTTGAAGGTCTTTTCCAACCTAGTTAATTCTGTGACTCTGTGATTATATTATACAATCTTAAAAGTTTTATCTGAAACCTGCTCTATTATGGGCAAGTTGCACAGTGTTTCTGTTTGTGCCAAGTATTGACAATAGTGACTTTATAGTAATAGTTGAAATGAAATAGTTACACAAAGTGAAAATACTTTTGGCACATTGCTGGTTATGGCCCTGATTCAGCAAAGCATTTAATTTCACATAAATAAGATATACCATGGAAGTCAAACTGCTTCTGTCTATTATTTTAATAAGGATAAACTTTGTCCCATTCACATACAAAATAAACTAAGCCCCACTGCTGAGAAAACACATCGCCATTTGTGGTCCAGCCTGCTGGATATATTTTGTCTGATTTATGGGTATAATTTTCATGAGCAAGTA
Source organism: Sylvia atricapilla (assembly GCF_009819655.1). Classification (NCBI taxonomy): domain Eukaryota; kingdom Metazoa; phylum Chordata; class Aves; order Passeriformes; family Sylviidae; genus Sylvia; species Sylvia atricapilla. The sequence goes on from NC_089144.1 coordinate 9,828,030, forward strand.
ATTCCTTTGTGAGTAGTATGTGTGACTGTGTACCAAATTTTTAAACAGTGTGAAAAGAGGGAAAATTACAGTGGCTGGGCCAGAGTGCAGTCTGGTTGTTGCAAGTGAGTTACCTAGAAGTAACATACTTTAAAGTTGCTAAGTGCTAATAATCCATACATCTTACAAAAGTATCTTTCCATTCTCCTGGTTGTGGCCAGCTGTCCAGCAGGTCAGAATGCCAGAGGGTTGCCCTAATATATGTTACTGGGCAGTTGTTCAGTTCATTTAACAAGAGGAAGATGGATCTAAACTGTCTTGCACTGCCTAAGGAATTGCATAGGGGCTACTAAATCATCTAAGTGCTTGCTCAGCTACTCAGTTTTGGGGAATAAAGTGGTCACTGGGCACAGGAACAACAGTGCCAATTCTTTTAATTTACAGTTTGGGTTGGCAGATATTAGTTTATGTAGGTGTGCTTTAGGCATTGGAGCATTTTCACAACAGATTTTTATTAGAAAATAGCCAGTTCCATGGCTGATATTACTTCCCCACCATTTTGTAGTGGTACAAAGTATGATTTATTTGAAGATTTTCTGTGCTGTGAGATCAAAATAAAGCTGCAAACAGACAGTACCATTAATTCAAACATGCTGCATTAAATGAATCTGGTTTGGGGGAAAGTTCTATTTTGCCTATAAAGTCTTACAATTGCTTGTAATTAATGTTCATGGATTTAATTTGGCTATATTTCATGATGGGGAAAATATGTAAAAAAATGTATATCTCAACCTGAATCTTGCCTATCATGAGTTTTAACAATTACTGGTTAAGGTTCTTTTGTTGAAGGAAAAACATATCACACGGCAAGAGGAAATAACATTTTTTGCTGAAGTGCAATAATTTACTTCTGTGAGACTTTCAATTATGCATGGATGTTTTATGTAGGCTTTCTATGTGCACAGTATGCACCTGAAACGGCTTTGTGCCAGATAATAACACCTCTCAGCTTCCAGAGGTTTATGTGTTTTCTGTGTTGTTAAACATATTCCCTGGGTGGGGGGACAGTATGACAGAATGGTGACCTTTTTCCAGTGTTGCTGGTTATGGCATAGGAAGCTGTTGGAAAATGATTGCTACAGAGCTGAAAAGATAATCGGATGCAGTTCATTACTCATCTTGTCAGCTGCTCCTGCTACAAGGGATTGTATCACAAGATGTTAATCTGCTTGTGACTAGATTTCAAAGCAAGCATTTTTATTTTGGAAGGGGTGTAAATAATTTAACATCCTTCAATTCAATTTCATTTTCAGAAGGAAGAGAAATGGAAAATTCCTGATTTAAAGTCTCAGAATATTAATTAATAGAAATATTAGTACATCCTTGTGGCTTATTTTACAAATGTATGATGATATGCTGCAAAAAGCTATTTAATTGCAGAAGTTGTTCTTTTTAAACTAATTATGAGGTAGTGTATTCCTTGAATAGTGGAAGTTAGTCTGCTAGCACACTTCACTGTGTTCTGCAAGACGAGTATTAGACACAAGACAGCTTTGGACCAAAAAGAGCCCTATCTACACATTGAATCACTAATGTGGATGTACCCAGTGCTCCCATACATTGTCTGCCACTGAGGCTATTTGATGTAAGTGTGGAGGAGGACTATATTCATTATTTACAGATGGGAAGATGACAAGAAGGTAATTTTAGCTAGCTGATTTTAGTTTTCTGAAAGCAAAAGGCCCAAAAGAGCAGTTACTTTCTGATACTGTGGTTTGCTGCTCACAGTGCTGTACATGAAGCATAGGGGAAGGCTTCTAAAATTTCCATTGCATTGAGATGAGATTTGCTGTGTACATTTCAAGCAAGCAGAGCTGTCTTTTCCTCTTCCAGCTTCATCCTGCCTATCTTTTTAAGTCCTTGAAGACATTATCCAGTACGAGGGACATTCCTTTAATTTCCTGCTAGACAAAAACACTCCTTTTGCTACCTGTTCCATGTAATTTCTAGTATTGATTATCGTCAGATGGAATTGCATGTTATGTTTTAAGCAGTTAAATTATATTTCTCATAAATCTAATCTAATCCTTATTAAAATACAGTATTTAAAAAACAAGCAGTGAGAGATTTAAATGTACTTTCAAAAGGAATATATTGAATTAATGTGAAAGCAAAAGAAATTACAGATATAAACAAAATAAATTGTTTCTGGATGCTCACGGTTGCATATGGCACTTTTTTGCTCCCTCAGGAGTATCTAGTGCTAATGCCTTGCTGTATTCCAGTTTTGGTAGCCACAGTCCACCCACTGAAGTACCCCCTGGTGTATGCGTAGGCATCAGTATTCTCTTGTTCCTGCCACAAACACTTACATGGTCTTCTCTGTGCTATTAATCAGCAGCTATATTTCACCTCCAGGGAGACTGCATCTCAGCACTGGACAGACTGAAATCTTGGATCATATGTTATAGAAGCAACCAGCACTCTGTAGATAGTGATTTTACTTAGTTCAAAAACAGGGCATTTATTTTTTTTCCCCTAAACATTTTTGACTGGGTAGTCAATCAGTAGGAAATGTTACTTTTTCCTGAAGCTTTTCCCTTCTGCTTCTCATTATACCTAATACAGTTGGCTACCTGAGGTATGAAGGCCCTCTTCACTACAAAATTATGATACAGTTCATGTACAACATCTGCCCAGGTCAGAAGATAAAAGCTAATGAGCAGAAGGCTAATTGGTATGACTGTGGCTACCTGTGCTAATGTGTGCATGAGAACACATGTGTGTATGCCTGAAATTATATATCTATGTGGAGATACATAGAAAAGTTACATGTTTCTACAATAACATCAAATGTCATCCCATGTTACTCTGATTTGTCACCATGTTGAATCTGACAATTGAGACAGGAATGTTGATGTGGAAGGGTACATGCATATTTGTTTACTGGACCCTTTAATCACTGTGTTTTCTGCTGAGACAGTGACAGAGATGTATATGGTAATTACAGTAATGAAAAAAAGAGTTCTTTGAATGTGCTCTCTTAAGTATTTTTCCACCTTCACCAGATTATTTAGAATTTGAATTGAGTTACCATGCTCAATAGGCAACTGTTGTTCCAGGTTGGGTTAGAGAATATGAAAACTGATTAATTTATACCTGATGTGAAAGGCCAGTTGTTTTATAGTAGTCTTCATGTTCTGAATTTGAAACTGTGAAATAAAGCGTTAAGTAATTTCACATTTATGCTATAGCAATAAATTTACCAAAGAAAATAGATTTTATGCAGTGAACCTTCTGAATAGTTTTCTGATATTCTAATTTTACTTTGCCCATTTATGAAAGTCAAGTACAATTTTGCAGAAAATACAAACATAGCTATAAAATAAATTACTTCAGTTTCTTAATCCATCGTTGTCCTCAAACAGCCAAAAATGGGATTCTGTAATCCCAGTTTATTTTAGCATTCAGTGTTAATTTTTATACATTTTATGAGCCCAAGAGCATAAAAGATGTTCTCTCTCAATTTTTAACACACGACCTATAAACTTTATCCTTCTTTATCTTTAGAGATAAAGAGTAAAGTTGGATGGATTCCTTATCTAATTGCAGAGTTTGTGATGATAATCCTGGTTTTTATCATTACTTCTAGATATATCACTCTACCTTTGCCTGATTTTCAGCTTTTATATTAATTCTTTGAGATGATTTTTTTTAAACTGAAACTTGAGCTTGAACTTGTAGTCTTTCAATGAACAGATCTTCAAGAGGGATGGAGTGGAACCTGTTAATGAATGGCATTGTAAAGAGATTCATTGCTTTGCCTATTATTGCCACTGCTAGTGAAAAGAGACCATTTTTTTCTCCTTTATCATCTTTAGTAATAGTAATTCATTTTGGAGTAGCGAGACTTACCAATATAATAGATTATGTCCACCTTTTTGTGCCACTACTGGGCAGTGCAGAAGTTAAACTGACATTTTTTTTTTTTTCTTTTCTGATTATCATTCCTATAGTGATTTGGTCAAACCAGTTAATGCAGCAGTAGGGCCGAGGGATGACATGTGCACCATGCAAGGAAGAAAACTGTTCTGTTCAGAGTGGTTTTTCTCTACCCATGACAATACTGAACAATCTTCCAAGTATCTTAACAAGTAGGCAGGACAGGATGCCCATCCTCATCTCCTCAGACAGACAGGAATCAAAACCCAGCTTTTTCTACCTCAAACAGAGATAAAAAATCAGCTTTAATGCTTGACCCTAAGTGCCAGATGTTTGGGGCAGTAGGGACACAGCCTGCCCCTGCACATTCCCTTTGGTGTGCTCCCTTGTTTCCACTTCTGGCTGCAAGCCCTGTTGGCACCAGGCAGTGAGGAGTCAGCTGTGAGGTTCACTGTATTTTTGTGTGGTTTATGTTTTTGGGAACCCGAGCTGCCCTGTGTGCAGCATGCAGTGGAGTGGTAGTGGCAGTAAATGATTGCTGTGGTGTAGCCAGCACCAGAACTCCCACGGAATGGGAAGGTCATTGCAGTGCAAAGAGATTTTCTAACACGTCTCCTGAGGTGTGCTGCTTCAGGCTGCACTCACACCCCTAGAGAGCTGGGAGCATTTCTCTCAGACTTGGAGCAAAATATTTAATTTGAGACAAGACTGAAGCTTTTCTTTTTATTTTCTGCAATAGTTTTTTGGTTTTTCTTTTTATTTTTTACTTTTTCCAAACATGAGGGAAAACTTCTCAGATTTCACTATGTTTTTATTCTCGGTGTTGAGGAGCAGCTTTGACTGGAAGCATTTACATTGCTTGAGATTCTGTGAAAAGAGTATGTTTTGAAACTTGTATTCCTTTTGTCCCTTGCTCTCAGGATGGCCAGTCTGATATTTTGTACAAATTTTGGACTGCAGTAACTCAGACACTTTCCTCTCAGTTTCAGTCAGCAACAGACTGTAAGTATTCAGTATAAATAATTTGTAATGTGTTCTGTAGTTACTTTGAATCTTGGTTTTCAGTAAGCCCTTTACTCAGTGTCTCCTGTAGCAGAACTAGAGCATTGGTTCACTCAGCACAAGGTCTGTGTGTTTAAAACTTCTGGCTTTGTAACCACACAGGATCCTCCTAAACTATGGTTGAATTTTCAGAAAGAAATATTTTCTGTTTTATTAACTAGTTGTTATCTAATAACAAAAAGTATTTTTTTTTAACTGTAAGTGAAGGTAAAAATGTTTGGGATGGTACATTATACTTCTTAAAGCAAGTGGGTTTGCCAAATTCAAAATTAGTTATTTGATTTTAAAGAAAAATTCTTAGTCTTTTCTTGTTAAACACTGACTGGTTGTAAAAATCAGATTCCAGCCATTTTTTGGATACCCTTATAAACAGGATTTTAGTTCCTTCAAAATTATATAAATACAGATAAACAGCTGGTGTTCTGACTATACACAACATTCTTTACATGTGTAATATGGAAATAGCTGATACAATCAAGGAATATTAAATATAAATTTGTTAACAAATGTGTTAACATAAGACAGTTCCATTGGCAGAACATGCTAACAACTGCAGCATGCAGTTGGATTATAGATGAGTTTGGTACTTTCATAAAAATATCTTTCATATTTGCGTAGAATGTTTAAAGTTAATCTTTTGCACGTAGAGGTCAAGTGCATGAGATGTGCATTTATCTTTGTGATCTCAGCTATTGCACTGGCCCTTCAAAATTTGGGCCTTCCAGGCTTTAGAGCAGCAGTATAATTTTGAGGAACTGGCTGCTGGATTCATGTTCGGTGGTTGCTAAGTAACTAGACGATCCCAAAAGAAAATGTATGTATCTTGTGTTAAAACGTATTAATTTTACTGTTTGCCTTACACATTGCTTTAAGAGCAGTAGGTGCATACCCTGAGCCTTCTGTGTTCAAACTGAGCACGTGCTACCTGTTCTCAGCACTCACATTTAAGATTGTAAAATTTACACATCAGTTAGTGGGACCAACCAGCACTACAGAACTGAGGGAATCCGTACATTTTGTCGTCTGTACTTTTTCTAACAGCTGTTCAAAACTTTTATTACTTACCGTTTTTAATGGTGTGTTTTATATAAACATTTATAGGGGGTTTCGATGTGAATGATGTTTTTATTTTGCTGCAGCTGAGTTTTGGGGAGACAGATGTTTTCATTTAAGCGAGGCATCTACTTGAAAATGTTCACTTTTGAAATAAATTTCTGGTGACTGAATCTACTGAAATCAGTGAGGTTTTGGATCATATAGATCAGAGGAGGCAAGATACCTCAAAAATAGTGTAAAAATAGGAATTTATGGCAGTTTAAAAAGTTTGATATTAGATCATTATCTGCTTTTACGAGGTTGGGACAGGCTTTGTAAACATAGAATCATGACCTAAAATAACTCTGTGTTTGATAATAAATGTGAATCCTGCAGTATTCAAAATTATATATTTGAGTTGAAAGCACAGGCAGGTTGAAATGGGGCAGATGTCTGGAACCTGAAAAACCTACAAATGAATGGAACAGTGTTAATCTCCTAATGTAATGGGAAATCTATGGAGTATGAGTGATGTCAGATCAAGATTAACAGTTGCTAAAGCAGTTGTACATTTGTTTCATTTCCTGTTACTTGTGGCAAGCCTTTCAAGGCTGAAAATAATGCTGCTTTTTCTGCTGGCTTTGTCGTTCTCTGAGAAGTTTAGGAATTGCATATTAAGTACCTTGTTTAAGAAGTATGCATAAAAGCATATGCTTCCCTCATCACATTTCTGAAGACTTTGGTTCATAGGAATCATCTTTGTCTGTTTTAAATTGCTATCTTCAAAGTTGCACAGCCCCACACTTATCCTCTATCAAGATATTGTAAGCAAGTCTCTAGATTTAGAGAGTTCCAATTACACCTTGGCCTTAAATGAATGATAATAATAATAAAGTTTGATACCAAATATTTATTGTACAAAATAAATATGCAGTCTTCCAATTGTAGGTTTTATACTGGTGCTTTACATCCTTTGTCAAGTGCATTTAATATTATAGTTATGTCACTTTGAAGTTAATTATAAATACTACATTATTAATATTAATCTTAGGATAACATTGTGTAACTGATATAAATGCAAAGATAGAGGCTGTTTATAGGAATAAAAAATTAGTTTAGGAATAAACTAATATTATAGGAATTTATAGGAATAAATTTATAGGAATAAAAAACTTAGCATTGTGTGTTGCTCACTGCTTTATTTTGCAGCCTCTATGTTTTTGAAGCAAGCATTTGAAGGAGAATACCCTAAATTATTGAGGCTTTATAATGACTTGTGGAAGCGCCTCCAACAATATAGTCAAAATATTCAGAGGAATTTTAACACAAGTGGAACTACTGATCTTTTTGCTGAGCTACAACAAATGGAAGAGGATGCACAGGACATATTCATGCAAAAGAAAGAAGATTATGAGTATGTATTATGAACTGTAAGACTATAAAATATGAATTTTTGCACCCTGTAATAAAACAGAATATTTTATTAAACTTACTGTTAGTCAAATTGTCACTGCAGGAGAATTGTAAAGGCTTTTTTCCCCTCTTGCAGTTACTGCTCTAACGCTATTTTAGAGCTGTAGACTTTTCATTAAGCTATAAATCTAACAGTGTTGGGTTGTCTTGTCTTTCACAAAATCTCTGACATCTGAACAAGTTCTATCTTTTTGTCTCTTTGAGTAAAGAAAATAGGAAAATGGTGAAAATTCAGTTCTGTATGCATTGTGATTACAGCAGTAGCTTTCTCCTAATGACACTGCAATCATTTGAGTGTGACAAATGCTCAGTTGTTATGATTCACAGTTTTTAGTTTATACATCATAGAATAAACATAATCTAAGTGAACTAAGAAAGATCAAACTGAAGCAGGCCTATCAAGCCTATTAGGACTTCAAGACTTATGTAAGATAAAATGAATATTTTATATGAGAATTGTATTGACTTAAATATGCTCTTGAGCAGTCAGTGGGAGACATCAGAAGAATGTTTTTCATATGCATGTATTTAAAAAGCAGAAAGGAAAAACAGGTTCAGTATTGCAAAGTTTGTATGTCTGGAAAGATTTAATGCTATTGTGTATTTTAATTTAAAATGTAGTAACTTTTTCTTATATTCAAAGTCCAGAAAAGGCCTTGAAAGATTCACTGCAACAGTATGAAGCTGCCTATCTGTCAAAATCCTTATCTCGACTGTTTGACCCCATCAATCTTGTCTTTCCTCCTGGAGGTCGGAATCCTCCCTCTTCTGACGAGCTTGACAGCATCATTAAAACTATAGCCAGGTATGCACACAGGAGGCACTGTAAATGTCATACTCAGCTTGTATTTTTTTCATCAGTTACAGTTGTAGAAAGGAGACTTCTTTAGCAGTAAATAGTTGATTACTCTTTAATTATAAAGTAGATTAGTGCAAAAATCAAGTCAGAATTTGGGATGGGATGGGATAGGATAGGATAGAGTGACACACAGTAGAACAGAATATTTCAGTTGGAAGGGACCTACAACAATAAATCCAGTCCAGCTGCATAACGTGTCAGAGCTGGCCAAAGCCTAAAACATGTTAAGGGCATTGTCCAAATGCCTCTTAAATACTGACAGGCTTGGGATGCTGGCCAACTCTCTAAGAAACCTGTTCCAGGGCTTGACCACCCTCTTGTTAAGGAAATGATTCCTTAATGCTGAGTTGGAACCTCACCTCGTGCAGCTTTGAACCATTCCCACACCTCTTCTGACTGTATCCTGGGAAGGAATGCTCAGCAGCTCCCACTCCACTTCCCCTGCTTAGGAAGCTACAGAGGGCAATGAGGCTGCCCCTCCTTTTCTCCAAACTAGACAAGCCCAAACCTTCTGCTGTCCCTCATAAGACATTCCTTCAAGTCCTTTCACCAGATCTGTTGCCCTCCTCTGGACACATTCAGATAACAGCACATTCTTCCTAAATTGTGGGGCCTTGAACTAGACATGGTGTTCAAGGTGAGGCTGCACCAGTGCTGAATATAGCAAGATAGACACCTCTTTATTATTATTTATAATAAATAATATATTTTATTATTTATTTTCTGTATTTCGTTTTTCTGGAATAAATGAAATTTTAATATAAATTTTAATGTTTAAGCTTATAAAAGATCAGGAAGAGAAACTATACTGTAAATGTCTGTGTAAAAATCTTAATTATCCTGAGTGCATCAAAGGAAAGTGGTGTTTACTTGGCTGGAAATGATAATATCTGGTGTAAATACTTTGTTAGAGTAAAACAACAAGATAATAGGTAAAGATGACTATCCCAGGTAGAATTTGTAGAATGAGATACTTAAATTGCCAGTGGTACATTTTCCTTCATAAGGTTTTGGTAGTGACAACTCTGTTTAATTAAAAGATGGGCAGTATTCACAGTATATGTGTGTGTGTGTGTGTGTATAAAATATTAAATATTGAAGCAATACTTGTGACTGGGAGTTAGAGATGCACAGAACAAGTCTGTTGGTGTGGGGACTGATACTATTTTGCTCCTTGCAAAAGAGAAAGGAAAACAACAGGAAAATGATGAAATTTCAGCTGAGTTTTCCGGAGTGACCTTCAGCTAATGATGTTTGGGGCCCTAGGGAGTTCTCAGAGAAGGTTATTCTAAGTTGGGGTGCCTAATGATTCTCCAGCTCTTGAGAGAGGTTCAACTCACCATTAGCAACATGACTCTTGTGCTTGCCTGTCTTCAGCAGAGCAGTTCTGAGTGCATCCCCAGCCGATGGAAATCTGGGGATGTTCATGAACAAAAAAATACTGGAAGTGATTTAGAAGTCTTTTCCTTCTTCATTTGTTCCCTGTCATTCCTTGGGGGCCTCTTTTGCTATAAAGGATTGCCTAAAACACAGCTTATTAGTTGTGTCAAGCTAAGGCATCCCCTGGGTATTTCTGCACAGCTCATGTAATTCCAGAGTTGAATGACTGTGTATTCACCTGTAATGTTTGAAGGCTGCTGCCAAAGCTTGAATGTAGTTAATTGCTGTCAATATTTTTGAATGGCTTACTAATAGTGATTTCATACTGAAGTGTCATTCCTAAACTTTGCTCATTTTTACTAGAATAGGAACACTGCACATAAAATTCCCCAATGCCTTGTTAAGTTGTAAACTGAATTACGGTGCGTGGAAAGACTTGGTTGTGTGTGTTCCTCTCTCTGAATTGACGTGCCGCGTGACTGTGTGTTCATAGTTAATTCTTTATCGATTCAATACAGCATTCAATACAGCCCTCTCCACTTGGTAATTAAGATTTGTGATCTTTGCTTCCAGTGAGCTAAACGTGGCTGCTGTTGATCCAGACCTGAGTTTAGCTGTGGCCAAAAATGTGGCGAAGACCATTCAGCTTTATGGTGTAAAATCAGAGCAGCTTGTAAGTAATTTTAAATTTCTATAAACTAATGTTTTTTTCGTGTACAGTGACCTGGCTTTTGTAGATTTAGAACATAACAGTTAAACAATCTAGATAGACAAAACCTTCCAATGAGCTTTCCATTTTATTTATGAACATTATCAGTTAAATTCTGCCTTCCCACAAACTCAGTCTGTTGATAGCAGTAAAATTTATCTGTATAACTCCAAATTGAATTTGCCATATTAATTTTTAAAACCTCAGAATTGTAGCTGTCATTAAACAAAATCAAGACTGTTACATTAAGTTCTTTATTAACCAGCATGTGATACTACATCAGTTACATGATACAGAATCTTTATGGTATTAAACTCTGGACCATTCAAATACAATTTTTTACTACTTGCAACAAATCTGGGGTATTTTTTTCCATGTATTTATTATTTGATGTGTTTGCTTTTGTCATACATTTCCAATAATTTACCATGCAATCTAGTATATCTAGTGATATCTGAATAGAAGAAGGATCCCCAAAGCCTTATCCTTTTGGCAAGAGCCTCCAAAAGCCAATGGATAGTACAGTGAGTTATGTCATCATAAAAAAAAAAAAATTCAGATGAACAATTTTCTCATAAGAACTGTTGCTGAAATTAGAACAGTTTTCTTATGAAGCGATGAAAATAAATTTTTGCAATATGCAGACCCACCAGAAATGACTAACTGCTTGTATTTGTAAACAAGATTTTCACTTAATAAACAACATTAATTCTGACAGCAGACTCAGACTCCAGGAACATTCATTTGCTATATGTCTTCTTTAAAGAAAGATGCTTACTAATATTTTTTGTACCAATTGGCTACAAAACATTGCAGCAATTTATTTTGTATAGTTTCTGTTTACCTTTTACATTTCTGCTCTCTCGGAATAGCTTTGAAAAAATTGAAATTCAGTAACACATACTTTGTTTACCTTGTCTATTGGATGAATTGTCTTGAAAGTTTGCAGATTTGGTGTATGGAAAAGGAATGTAGGTGAAGCAGTCATGAAGGCCATAAAGAATATTTTAAATTTCAAAATAAAAACAAATACGAGCATTATTTTGTTAGCTATATAAAGCATAGTGCTTAAGTTGGGTCTGCTTTTAAAGATACCAAATCGTGGCTTCATATTTTCATAATGAAATTTGCTTGTGACAGAAATAAGGATTTTTAGTAGGTTCTGACTGTCATCATAGGTAAAAAAATACATTGCTGTCTATTTGTCATGGAGTGTGGTGTCAAATAGCGGCATTCAACTGGAAAAAGAAAAGGACCTTTCAGCTGTAACTGTGAAAGTATCAGAGTTGTGCTCATCATCTCTGTTAGAGTCTGGCCAGTGGATTCTTTGGAAGTGAACATCATTTTGTGATCAGACAGCTGGGAAATTCTTAAAGAAACCTTGGAAAAACCAAGATACTTAGAAACAGGCTGATAAGTATATGATTTGTGGCTCTGTGTTAGCTAACCTCCAAGGAAAAGGATGTAGGAAGAAAGAGGGAGTGTAAGCCCTTAAACTTTTTGAATTTGACAGCTGAAAATGCAGACTTCAAACACTGAAAATCCAAGTGATGGGATTGGCCAAGCTGGCAGGATGAAAATCAGTGTCCTTGAAGCACATACCTACAAGTTGTAAAATAGTATTAATATTATTGCACAGCTAGCCTTTTTTGAAATTTCTTTCTTTTCTTGCTGGTAACATGTTACAAATTTAAAACCAGAAGTGCTCAACACAGTTGCTAAGATATAAGTGTCAGAGTCATCTTTTGAAGTGCTGAAATATCATTCCCAGCCTCCAGCTGCCTCTCCAGCAGGGCATGGCTCTCCCACTTGTCCTGAGCCATGCTTGCCAGCCCTCTGGATATAATCTGGAACAACTTAGCCTTTTTTTGGTACCTATTTTTGGGCAAACAGATTGAGCTTGAAGTGTGCACCACGTGTAGAATAGGAGCTATGTCAGACAGTTTCGTTATGTTTCATTATGTTTTAGTGGTTTAGCCAAGAATGCAATCTTAATTCAATCTTGCAATCCAGCCTCCAACAATAGCTTGGAGTCAACAATAGTCCTCCTCTCTAAAGCTGAGGAGGGGACCATGGAACATATCCGCTCAGATGCTTCACATCTGATAGCTAGAGTAGAGCAGTGCTAGAGATGGAAATTTAATTTCCTGGAGGAATTTGAAATTGAGTTCTCTTCCAAATTAAAAGTAAACAAAACCATCTCAGAATTCTCAGTGAGGGAAGATGGGGGCAGAAGACTTTAAAAAGTAAGTAATTTTTTTTAAATGTTGTAATATTGCAGGTAGATTTTTTAAAGGTAAAAAACCTGAAATGTGCAGTTCTAAAAAGGTTGAGACTTTCTGATGTATGTCAGGGTTTTTATTTACTCAGTTTCACAAAACAAGGAATTCACTGAGACTTCGTCATGTTTCATCAGGTATTTTTAAATAGACAAATAACAAGAAAAATGTTACTCGAGATTCAAAGGTTTTACCTTTAAGTGAAGGCAGCATCTATCAGTCTGTACATGCACTCCTAAAGCAAAAATGACAAGAAAAATTAGCCTCTTCCTGTAAATCCAAAACATTTGTTTGTGTTGCTTGTGGCTTTGTATCCTTTTCAGCTTTCCCCACATCAAGAACTTGCAGCACCTGAGACCTGTTCTTTCATTAACCAGTTCAGAGAAGATAATCTCTGGAAGCAGCAGTATGTAGATATGTTCCGCTGTTGGGTGAATCTTCAGTCAGTCTCTTGCTGATGGTTGATGTGGTTGGTGTATGCCATGCAGCATTCAGAATTACTGGCCTAATTTCACTCAGTGTAATTGCAGATGTTCTTACTATACAGAGTTTGAAGGGATAGTTAGATATTGCACTAGATTAAAAAAATACTTCTGTTAATTTAAGAGTATTAGCTTTCATCTTCACTACCAGTCCTGTGTTTTGTGGTGTTGAGAAAGGCTGCTTGGTGTATTTTCTCTGTGCCATTATAATTTTCTTTCTTCTTATTCACAATTTCCTTATAACAGATAGGCCAGACATCTTCATAATGATTACAGACACCACCAGATTTCTGTTCAGTCACCATTTCCAGATCCTTCTCATTCCAGATTGGAAAAGATATTAACAAATCTGATCATCATGTTTTGGATAAGAACAAAATTGTCCTTTTCTGCATTTGCACCTTGTAATCCAGTGCATAAATTTTAACAAAAGATGTGTTTACTGAGCCAGATTTTGTTCACTGGCCACTTTTTCTTGCAAGTGAGGTAGCCTAGGTAAAAGAACCCTAACTTTTCTCCTCTGTTCAGTTCCAGAGGAATAATCCATTTCCATTTGACCTTCAATCATCTGTCTTGATTCACACATACAAGGTGGTGTGTTCATGTTTAACTGGCCACATCAGGAAGATCAACTCTTTAATCAAATACTTACAATAAGTACAGTGAAGGGAAGAGATTTATGAGAAGGCAATAAGTTGCATTTCCTGTAAAAAACAAAAGAAGTTGAGTAATTTGAGGTGTTTATGAGAATCAATGCTCTTTAAGCAAGGAGCTTATAAATCTGCTTTCCAGAGACATTTTTACCCATTTGTTTAACTGATAGTTAAGAAGTGTAAAAGAAAACATAAAACTCACCAACATCTTTATTGAATGCCTTTGACATGGCAGCAGTAGTTGTGTGGCAGGATCCTCTAGTGCAGTGGTCTTGAGAGTTTTGGTCCTATCAGTATAAACATTTTGAGCACGCACTCTCATTGTATGTATACTTGTTTATTTATGACTTATATACATGTACTATTGAAATTCTGATATTTTTGCCATGCACCCCATTTTGTCTTGCCTAATCCTTGTGGTGCATGTGCCCCACTTCAAAGACCACTGCTCTAGAGTAATACTCTGCAGTTATCTTCCATAATAAGGGAACAGACTTGGTCTGTTAATTTTTTTGAAAGATGCCTCGTTGATTGCAGTGTTTTGAATTCATGTTTGGTTTTGTTAATATGCCACCTTATATCAGATTTTTCATTTATTTATAGAAAAAATTAAAAGATGGTAGTCTGGTAATTGAAAGTGAAACAAAACCATGTTTCCTCAGTTGATTACCTCTAATTTTTGTCATTTACTGAGCTGAATTTTGAATGTACTTGAAATGGACTTCTCTTATAGTTAAAAATCTCTTCATTGCTACTTCACAGTCTCTATATTTTTGTTTGCTGTTGATAGAGACATCATGAAATATTGAGGGTTAAAAGTTAACAAGATATGCAATTTTGCCAACAAGCAGAAAAATAAATTGTGAGATCTACTGTCCATATAGACTGAAGTACTCAGTCTATAGAAGAGCACTCTTTGGTCCTCTAGTCTATCCCCATCCCAGCACAGGACTGTTTGAAACAATATTTGTTGTTGGGGCTTTTGTTGCATTCTTTCTGGTTTCAGAGTGATGATTTCAGTTACCTGAACGTATGTACTCTATGTTCTTTTACTTTTGTGCTGTTTCTATTCAGCTTGTCATGTGGGTGGATTGAAATACACTAACACACCCACCGAGTGCACATAGATGAAATGTGTTGTGCTGTGAACATGAAGATGCAGTTGTTTAGGGAAGGTGTGATTCTCCTACTTTGTGAACCTGGAGACCTCTACCACTTCCCTCCCTAGAGTTACAGTCATCCTGTCAGACTCTTATTAATTTTGATCAGAGTCCCAGAGCAATCCTTCCCCTGCCTTGTCTGGTGGAGGCTGTGTCTTGCTGACTGCTCCCACCACAGGGCATCACTAGAGACATCATCAGAGACCTTGTTATTATCTTTTGGCCAGCAATCAAGCAAAGAGTCATTTTCAGAGGCAGGATTGTAAAAATGAGGTTGCCCACTTGCTTTTCAGAGCAGGTGGGGGCGATAATGCTGGCAAATTCTGGTGATTTAAACTGTCTTAAAAACATTTCTATATGAGGATATGGTCTGCTTACATGATTTAGGCAGACACAAACTCACTGTACTGTGTTACCAGATGGCAGAGCACATTTTAGCTCCACTCCAGTCCATGCTGACCAGTTCAGCTGTGGCACCTTGCTGAACACAACATTCATTAAGCCTGGAGCACAAGCAGAGAAAGCTCACGCCTGTTTGAAGTACAGACAAAGTATGGCCATACTAAACCAGGCAGATTCTTTTCTAAGGTTGGGGTAGAAAAAGCTAAAATCAGTGGGAGCTGTGATTACCTATAATTGGAGTGTTTCCTAAATATGGAATATTGTGTTTTCTGGGGTAATAAGTTTATCTTAAAAACAAGGAATAAATATGGAATATTATATTTTATGGAGTAATAAGTTTATCTAAAAAAAGGGCTCTTTCCAGCAGACAAGAGGCTGCAGGCAGATGATATAATGGAGATCTTTCCCACTGTCAGACTTGCAAGCAATCATGGAGAGGAAGCCCTCAGAAGGTGGAGATGGAGAGTGGGTGTAATGAGGGAGGAAGGAAGTAGAGAATTTGAATAATTTTTTTATTCTCTTAACTCAGTGTGGTTGAACTGATGCCATATATCTCACAGAAGCTGATGAATGAGGCTGAGGTCCAAAATACAGGCTGAGGGCAATGCCCTGGGAGAGCTGTTAACCCTTGCCCTCAACTACTAAACTGTCCTTTAGGGCTCATGGTAGAGGCTTGGCTTCTCATCACCATTTTAGCCTGGGCAATGGTTGTGGTGTTTGTGATTATCACTTTTGCCACTTGGAAATTTTTAAGCACTGTGCAGAGTGCACAGTCTTTCCTGGCATTCTGAAGAATTCTTCCCCAGTCTTCTTAAGAAAATGTAAGACAATGCATGGTGTATTTTTTTGTATTTCAAAGTTAAAATGCTCAAAACTCAGTAATAGAAACAGATTTTGAGATTAAAGAGAATACATAAGTGTCTCAAGAATTAGAGTCGCTGCACCAAGTTTCAAATACTTGTCACATATCCTCAAAGGGCAGGATATTGAATCACCTATTGGTGACCTCTGCTACTGGGCATGCCACGAGCCAAAATGAGAGGGAATTTGTTATTCTGATCCCAAAAGTATGGATGACTGTACACTTCAGACATAGGAACATTTGGGAGGATTTTCCTGGGTGAATGACGTTTTAAGATTCTGGATTGTTTTGAGGGAAAAGTCAGCATCAGCTGATGATATCTGTGATATGGAGTAGGCAGCCTCTTTCTCACTGTCCTGGATCTCAGTAGTATATTGAGATTTATTTATATTTACTTAAGTAAATATTTGAGTTGCATAATGTTATGCATGATTCTGGAATGTGCATCAGTTGCAGAGCACCGGAGCAGTAAATGAGCACTAATACATTGGCACAAAAGGTTTCTTGGGAAGTAACTGGGAAGCTTTGATTTAGCCTGATCTTGGTTTTGAATACAATGGTGAAACTGGATTTCAGATGTTGTGAAAGAATTCTGAATATTTAACTGGGTTAATTTTTATGTTAAAAACATAAAAATTATGTGATTTAAGATATTATTTTTATATTATTTTTATATTTTTGAGGGTTGACTGAGATCTACTTTTCAATTAACTGGTACTAGATGGTGTAACTGGGACAATGCTATTGTAAAGTATTATTATCTGTCATAATGATGAGAAGCATGTGCTTGATGACAGATTTTTTTTTTTAGTGTATTATAATTTAAGAAAGTAAATACCACAAGAAAGCAGAAGTAGAGAAGTGTAACGATTTGTTGTTGTGTCAGCCTCTTCTTCAGAGGCAAACACTCTATACATGCATATCCCAGTCACTGACTGCTTGTCCCCAGATGGTCTGGGTTTGCTTTTCAAAGAGAGTATGGGGGTTGAAAACAAGTAACTGTCCTTAGAACAGTAAATGTAAATAAGTAAATGAGATTGGTCTGGTCTGTGTGAAGGCAAATTTGTATCATTGAGGCTTGTTCCGATTACTGCTGGCCTCCCTTCAAGGATCAGCAAGATGTGTTTGTTTTTGCTGCAGAAGGGCTGTGTATTGAATTGCTCCACACTGTCACCCTGGTGTTTATGTCAATGTCTGCCTCTCTCACTTCAGAGCACAAGGTCAGCAGGGGTTTGTGACTGACACTCAGGACTTGATCTGCCATCCCAGCTGTGAACACCTGTCTGAGATGGGAGGGTAACAGTGATGTCTGTATTGGGGAGCAGAAGGTTCCTGGAAGCACCCCTGGGTGCTGTGGCCAGTGGGGCCAGGCAGTGCCTCTCATCTGGGGAGGGCTCCCCTTCCCCAAAGCAGTGCCTGGTTGCCAGAGTCCTCTTGGCCAGTGTCTGCAGGATTGCCTCTCCTGAGCTGCAGCTGGAGGCTGGGGAAGATAGGTGTTGGCCCTGGCCAAGAACTTGCTGATGAGTGTCCTACCAGCTTAGTGGTACAGACAATCACATGCCAGATCCAGGGACCCTTCCTGGCACCCTTTAATTTACTATGCTGTGGTGTAGCCAATATGTGACTGAGACTGAGCAAGAGCGAGATGCAAAATCCCTTCAAGAGGGAGCTTAAAATGCTGACAGATTGGTGTAATTTTTTCTTGCATCTAGAATTCATACTTCCTCTGCTGTAAATAAATCTCTAAGGCAAAAGTTAGGAGATGTGATTTCTGCTGTAGTAATATTGCTTTTGGCTTTAAGATTTTCTTAGATTCCCAGAGCTTCAAAATATATGCTTTCCAAAACATGTTTTTCTATCTGCAGTGCTTGTCAGCTGTACTTGACTTATTTTCATATTGCATTTGATGTTTCTACCAGAGTTTTACACCTTGAAAATAGTACAGTTGTCTGTGGCATTGTGGCTAATTGGCAACTTAAAATACTACTGGATGGGTGCAAGAAAACTCTCGGATATTAACTCCTCAGTGTACTTTCTTCAAGTAGCCAAGTATTTCTTTGATCCAACTCAGATGGCACCTTTTTGCACACCGGTGCAACCAAGCCCTTCTGTAATTTAATATTCTATTTTTAGTGAATGTAATGGATGGAGATAAAGGCTGAAGACTATCTATCTATCTGTCATGTTCAGATATTTTTAGAGCACTGATCTTTGTAATGCTGATCAGCACCAAATGTATTACATAAGATTAGCATCAAAATATATACAATGGAAAGTCAGCTCTGCTGCAGTTGTTCTTAAATTATTTTTAGTATTGCCCACAAAACTTGTATAGCTCATTGCCCTGCCATTGTTCTCAGTCTCTATAGGAAGCATTTTAAAAGATTCATTTTATCTTTTCTCAGACCTTTTCAGTCTCAGGTCTCCTTCCTGAGGCTTCAGGTAAGACAGTCAGTGATGCACATTATGAAGATTTTAATAAATTCCCACTTTGCACCAGGACTAGAACTGAGAAAAATTGTCTCTCATTGTCCTTCAATCCAATTTATATTTGAACTTGTGATTTGCAGATGCAAGATTCCAAATTCTGTTTTACGTACATTTTTAGCTAGTGTTGTGTTCTTTATTGGTGCTCAGGTGGCTTAGTCTTTTGCAGTTACGCATAATGATATTTTCCATTTTCAAATTTTAGTGGACACTCAGAACTAATATCTTCCCATTAAATATATCTGGTTCACTAGCTAAGCATTTAGAATGGATTGGAGTAGATGACTTGGAAGAGTTTTTGAGTTTAGAGGCAGACTGTAAGAAAACAGACCATATTCTTATCACACCACTCTAGAGAAAGTATGTTTGTGTTTAAAATTTTCTGAAAAAAGCTGATCCTTTCCTTTGAGTATTTTTAAAAACTAGTTTGTAATTGCTGAGGCTTAAAATAGATCTCAACTTTCTGCATATCCATCCCCTCATCATAACTATTTGTGGCAGATGAATCTTGATTTTTTTTTTCATAATTTCTTTCTTAGTGGGTTTGTGGTGCATCTGATATATTACAGTCAGTAGAAAAAGGTTTTGCTATTTGTTTTTGGTGATGTAGTTTTGAAGGTGTAATGCTGTCATGCCATGGCTTTACAGATCTTCCAGGATCTCTCTTCCTGAGAATGCAATTAAATGTGCTATGATCTTGGTTTATATTACTGCTGTTAAAAACAATCTCTACTTTATTAATGCTTGTCCTTGGTGGCTTGTAAACACTGCTGCAATAAAGAGAACAAGGAAAGAAAAGGCTAGAATACCAGGTGGAATGAAAACCCAGCAATTAATTCAGCTTAAAACAGAGCTGAGAAAGAGACAATCTTTACAAGGAATTTTTGTAGTGTCATTTGTAGAAGAGAAAGTGTTTGTCATCCTTGATCAGGGTGATGAAGATTTAAATAAGCTGTTTTCAGAGGGTTATTTAGATGATTAGCAATATGAATGGCATATTTCTGTCCAGAATCTAAAAGGCTAAGTGTATTATAACTAATCCAGGGACTATATTGGAACGTCTTGGCTTAATCCGTGAAATTATGAAAAGTAGAAGTGAAAAGGAGAATGGGATTTAAGTTAAAATATTGCAGTGAAAAAACACTTGGATGAGAAGGATTGACTCTTAGTTTTCTCTGACTGTTCATGGAGATAGGATTTTTTTTCTGAACCTTTAAGTCTATCCTTAGTGGTTGACTAGGAAAAGGCAGAGAGGAGCTGGATTAAACAAGTTCTCCATTGATTTTGTCCCAGTCTCTTTAGTGGCGAGACAATTATCCATAACATGTTGCAAGAAAGAAAAATGTTGATACAAGATTTTGCTGCAATTCTGGTTTCTTTTAGGGAAATGAAAAGAATAAAGACCTCATTTATGGGGGAAGGTATTCACTGAGTTAACATATATATTTCAAGGAGAAATGTACTTTACACTACCCAAAAACGTTTTTGGCCCAGTTAATTTATACAAATTCCTCAACTGAAATATGCTGGAGTAGCAAGAAAGTGGATGTGAGCTGCATCTCTGTTAGGATATTTACTGATATTTGTTGACATAACTGTGTGGTTTGGGATAGCTGTGTTGGGTTTTTTCCCACCCATTCTCTTATGTGACATAGTTAAATTCATCTAGCTGAATAATTCAATCAAGCAGGGGAGAGCAGGGTGGAGGGGGAGAGAGAAAAGACTTCCTGGAACCATATTCTTCCAGTGAAGGGCTAAAAATGCACTGGAATTCTGGCATCAGATTTAAACCCCAGCAAATTTATGAGACCTGTAATGGTTTTGAATTGAAAAGCATGATGAATCCTTATTGTAATGACATAAAGTGAATTTCTGATTGCTTTTTTTATTATGTGATCTTACAAGAATTAATCCATGTCTCTTATTAGGTGGTGTTATATTGAATTGTAAGCTTTCATTTGCGGGTGAATCACTATTCAGGACATATTCCAACAATGAGATCTGTCTGACAGTTCCAGGGAAATGTATCTCGTCCTCCTGTCTAAATGTCGAATATTGTGAACTTCGGAGGGAAGTATGAAATCTAATAAGCTCACAAATCATCAGGAACAGTAGTGAAATGACACCTCAGGAAAGGTTTATGTAAATAACGGGTCAGTAACAATGGTGTAAGTAATGTGAAAGATTATATTTTCCCCATTTCTTTTTTGAGATACATGAATTAATTGTATTATGCCAGTACCTTGAAGACATGGTATTACTGTCAATGAAAAACTTGTATCCATGCTATTTAAATGAGAGAACCCAAAAATATAAATTCAATGTTTGGCACATTAAAAGAATTCATTAATAGGTGTTTAAATAGAATATGTGGGAGGCTATTATATAATAAAATAATTTCAGAATAATTGCTATTTCACTGTACAGTAATAAAAGCTAAAGATGGCAGTAGGTCTAATTTAAAAATAATCAAAAGTCAGGTAAGGTTTTGTAATTTATTTTTTTGATGGAAAGATAAGAAGAGCTTTGTTGAAACAGTCATTAGGAAGTACTTATATTGGACAGAGTATATGTAGAAATATCCATCTGAAAAATCACTTCAAAAAGCATCTAAACTTTTAAAACTGGAATTAAAAATCTGGAGGAGAGTTATATTAAATAACTTCATGAAGGATTTTCTTTTTTCTCATGTTGTCTTTTGCTGGTTAGATCGTGACTCACATAACAAATGTGTGATTTTTAAAATATTTTTTTTAAGATCTACTGGCTAAACTCCAGAAAAAATCATCCAAACATAAAAGTCTGATTTTGGGAGTACGGTGTAATTCATTTTATCTTGCTAGGAAATTGGTTAAAAGACTTCTTTAGGTCTAGTATGTTATTTTGCAAGCATGTAGAAAAAGAATGTGATTGCACAATCCTTACAGTATTTTCTTATAGTAAGCTCTAAGTTATTTCTCAGCAAATTAAATTCTGTGATTCAGAAAAGGATTTGATTAAATGTTGAGATATAGACAGATAGATAGATAGATAGGTAGATAGATAGATGGTAAAGGATTTGGAATTTTTCAGTTTTGGTACAGCTCTAGTGAGTGCTGGACCATGTAAAGTTCAATTATAAACTTGTGTGAAGTGGTAATATTCTAATCTCAGTTAATGCTGGACTTGATACTACAAAAGGCAGATGGCCATTAAATTAGTTGATTGTGTTTTTTATGTGTAGGTGAATATCACCCTATAATGTTGAATCTTTCATGTGTCTTGGGATGATTTTATCTGCTCTCCCCCTCTGGAGGGGCATTCTCAGTAGCTGGTTGAAACCAGGAGCTAATGGGATTACATATAAGATATGATTAATCATTCAGTCATTAATTTGGCAAGCATGAAAAATGCAATAAACCATTACAGTCAGAAGTATCAGGATCAACACACATTGTCCTTGAAATCCTCTTCAGGCTTGGGCTGGCTGGATAATAGAAGGGGCATAATTTTCTGTAGTTGAGAAATTATTCAAAATGTTTCAGGTTTAGGATTCTCTCAGATTCCTTAAAGGAACTGGTTTTATAATTGCTTTCTGATATAACAGTTGTTTTAAAGCAGCTCATTATTTAAGCACCAGCAACCATTACTCACTTTTGATTACTTGTACAGCGCTTTTCTTCTCAGATGATTCAAAGACTTGGAGATAAATCCTGTCTTTTCTGTTACAGAAAGACCATTTGCTGTTTTTCTTCCATTTCTTTAGCTTTTGAAAATATTAAGGAAGAAAAACCAAAACAAAGCAGAAATACCCCTGAGGAAATGGTTCAATGATTGCTGCTTCCTCTAACATGAATAGTATGAGCATGATGTTAGCATGATGATGGTCAAGGATGTAACAGTCCCTTCAAATTTTTCTTTCCAAAGTAATGATTATATTTTCTATAAGATTTTTAATTACTTGATCATACACCCTCCTTTTCTATTTTTCTAGAATGTTGAATTTTTATTTTTCTAAGGAAGCTAAAAAAAAATGTCCTGGAAGCTACAAGAATGCCCTGAAGGTGCAGTATGCATGTTATTATGTACATTTTAAATTATTGCCTGAACTCACAGCTTATTCCTTTCCTCATGTCTTGAAATACTACTTCTTTGTAAAATCAGAAGCCACTCCAAGAACATAAATTCGTATGATATTATGATTTATTCTTAAATATTAGGGTGTTGTTTTTTTTTTTTTAATAAGCAGAACATTCATATTAATTTATCCTCATTAGTCAAGGACCTTCTTTCCAGTGATACATTCATTCAGATCCTACACTTTGAACCTCTAAATTATGTCTCTTCTTTTTGCAAATTATCCTCTAAGAAGCTAATACATTAAGTGGAAGCTACATTACGTGAAGTTCAGATTCTTCTGTATTTTTCTGCTAAATGGTGCTTTTTTTACAAAAAATAACAAACTTATTCTGCTAAACTTCTGTGGGTTTTAGGTGGAAAGAGATTGTAAAAAGTTCCTTTTGCAGTATGGAAAACATTAAACCTAAAAGTAAATCATCCCAATTATTTGTAGTTTATGGAAGAAATCCCAGGGCCAAGCCCTATTGACTCAGAAACTCTCTAAATGGATTCTGTGCTTTATAATAAGTTGTTATGATCAGGCAGGAAGCCAAGTACCCGATGGATTGATTGCCTTCTGCCAGAGGTATGGCAGCATCAGCTGCATCTATTAGGAATGCATTTATGGTTGAAAATGCCTGCTTGACAACTGGAGTTCAGTTTGTGCTATCAAAACACTCTTTAGTCTCGTGATCCTGGAGTTAGATTGAATGATTTGTTGAGAAGTTCTACTTTAGTCTTATTTTAGGATCTTTCTCCATAGTCCTAAAATATGATGATGTTTTCTGCTCTGAAGAAAATGGGTTTGCTGAGGCTGTGTCAGAGAAATCAAATAAATGGAGCTTTCCAAAACTGTCAGTAAGGGTGCACAGGAGATCGTAGTTGCTCTGTGAAACTGAAGTTTTTCACAAGGTAGTTAGTCTATGAAGGGAATAATAGCAAAGCAGCTCACAAATCAGTGTCTCTTCTGAGCTGCCACCTGTTGAAAGAGGGGAGTGTTAGTTACTTTAAAGCACTAAAAAAATTACAGGAAAAGATGTATCAATAGTCTAAGCTTTCCTACAAGAAAAATATAAACTCAGTTAGCATTTTATTTATAGCCCAACGGAGAACTGATGATTTGCTTCATAGCCTAATCTAAATTCTACATTCATTGCTTCAAGGTGAAAACAAGAATTTAATCCCAAAGCAGTCTTATCGTTGCACATGTCTCAACATGTGAGATCAAATCCATGCTGTCAAATTTCATGTCTGTTCTTAGGCATCAAACACAGAAAAGTGTCAAATCCAGAACACTTAGTCTGGTTATTTCCAAGACATACTTCCAAAGTAGGTCTATGCAAAGGGCTGCAAATACATTTATAGGGTGGGAATGCATCTGACATGGATACTAGGGATCTGTGCTGCTGCTTCAAATTCCCTTTATAGCTAGTGAAGGGAAATAGGTGCATACAGAGTGCATGCACTCTCTTCTCAAAGCAGGATAACCTAGGTGAATTACTCAATGGAAGTTCTTACTTCCCTACTTCATGGTTTCTTGCATATGGTCAGGTGAATCATTCCTGACATTTTCTGCACTGGGCAACTTACTGACCCAAGATGAGGCACCTGCACTCTCTGGAGGTGAAGCAGTGTAACCATGTAGGTGTACAGAGGGATACAAACTAGAAGAAACTGTATTTCAGAAGAGTTTCTGAATTCAGTTAGAGTGCAGTGCCAATAATGGCTTACAGCTTCTTGAGCATGTCAGGCTTAAGTAAGTCAGATGCCCTAAAGTCAACTGGTTCCTCTTCGTGACAGGTTTTTTGTGCATTGGCTTCTACAAATGTCCTTTTTGTTTCACTAGGCTGCCTGATACCAGTCTACTGCTTAGGTCTCAGATTCAGTTGAATTAGATTTAAAAAAAATCCCAAAATTCTTCTATGCAGCTTCCTCCAGCTAGTCAGCTGCTGGATTGAACCTGCAACCTCCCACTTTAGAGAAAACACTCATATATATGTCAGAAAGGCACTACCTCTCAGTGTTTCTTTCTCATTTCAGTTTAACAGCTGCCCTTTCTATTTTTAAATGCTGTGTGGGACAGAAGCTCACATTCACATTTTTTAGGGCACCACGAGACACAGCCTTTGTCCCAGTGCCTGGATGCATGATACAATAATCCTGGGTAATATTTCCTGGTAGGACACCTCTCTACCTCACTCTTCCTCAGGAGCATCCCGTGCTGGCAGTGTGTCATAGCTCCTGTTGGTAAAGGGAGCTCACGCTGACGTGTCACCTGTTGTAGAATTGATGCTTGCTGGGGAAAGGGTGCCCGTGGAATTACTATAAATAGTAGACAGGCTTGAGGTAAAAGCAGAAACAATTTCACCAACTGAAGTGAAGAGGTAAGAAATTGATTGCTGTTCTTAAGGCAGATACAGAAATGTGGGACAATTACAGTCCTTGTTGTTCTCTCATTCAGGTCTGGCTTCAGCATCGTTTTCCTTTGTTTTCAGTTAGCAGGCTTAAACCAGACTAACTCCCAGGGTGACTGACAGCTCCCTGGAGATGGGATCTGGCCTTCAGCTGCACTTGGTCTTTTACTTGTTTCCCAGAATAGATCCTGATTTGGGATGAAGTCACCCCTTCTGTTCCCCCTGTTTCTTCTGAGCGTAATTCACCCTTCCTGGCCTTCTGCATTTCAGGATATATCTGACTGATTAAAAAAGCATCTGATTTTTTCTCCAGTGCCCTTATAAAAAAGAAGGCCTGTGGACTGTGTCTTTCAGACAGCCTGAGCAGGCGTGCACGGGCTTCACACTTATTTGACTTAACCTATTTACACAATGCAGTCCCCAGTGGCCAGACAACAGAGGAAGATTTACATTACCCCTGGGTTTAAATGCATAACCTGTGTCTAGCACAGAGCTTAAAAAGTCCTTTCTGTATAAATGCAAATTGTTGATAAAACCCAGTATGTTGGTAAAGAAGCTGAGGGATGGTTTATGTCTACAGTAAAAGGCCATAAGCCTGGTTTCTGGGAACCAGGGAGACACGGTAATGACATTTTTCCTAAGTGGATGTATGGTTGTGTAATAGATATAAGGGGTGTCAAGAATTCAGTCTGAGGCATTAGAATAGTGGGACAAAGATAAACTGTCTGAAATCCAGACTCTTGCCAGTGACACAGTGTTTGTACGTGAACCAAAGTGGACAGAGTGCAGAACTTTCTTGCCTTGAAGGAAAGTCAGAGAAACCATTGTGATGACAGCAAGAGAGACTTCTGTAAGTGGTAGGACACACCTGCCCATGTAGGTGCCAGGTGTTCTCATGGCACACCTTCAGGAGAAATGGTCCTGGAGAGCCCTGGGCTGCCCAGTTCCAGCTGCTATTTACAAGAGTCTAGTTTTCCAGCCCTCTTTGCTTTAGACCAGAGGTTTTAGGATGCACAAGGGATCAGCATATCTAATTGTCAGAGTTCAAGTGGATTAATTAAAGGAAATTTAATATGGTAAACAGTTTTACAAAGATTAGTTGTTTTTAAGGTATTTTCAAATTTTGCCCGTGAAGCTGTTGTGCACTGTTTCTGACTGCAAGAATTTCTTGTTATTGCAGAAGGGTTATGTTTGTCCTCATTAAAGGTTTTACTTACCAATTAAGCTTTTTCATCATCAGGAGAGATAAGTAACTGGGGTGAAAAAATTTACTGGTTTTATAGTATCTTTTATGTTTAATACTTGGGAATGTGCAAAAATATAAATTAGTCTGTACAATACTTTAAAAAGCATGGAGAAGAAGGTTATTTGTGTTGGGGAGGGTGGTCAGCAGGGTGGACAGGTTTTTTCTTTGCACAGCTGTTTTGTTACTAATTGTTGAAGCTGTAAATACGAGAAGCAGAATTCTATAAACCACTCGGTCTGTGAAATAGGAGTATCTAGAAGGGATGTTGTAGCTCACATGTCTGTTCTCATCACAGAGGCAGGAAAATGCTGACACAACAATAGGTTTGTCAACCAGTTTAAAGATACATTTTGATGTCAAATGATTGAAGGTACATTGGAAACGTCTTGCCTTCTGCAAAGGCCTTGGAAACTTATTTATCCTGAAATAATCCCTAAATTTGAAGAAAGAGAAATGAACTGATATTGTCACCACAGTGATGTGAATAAATCAGAGTTCCTGGGTGCTTGCAAAAACCTCTCTAAAACTTCATCATTAGCAATGCTGGAAAATACTAGATAACTGTGCTTGCATGTTGTCTGTGTTCATGCTGTGTGGAAGCTATGGGAATAGACTTTCAGTAGTAGAGATTCACTGTTTCTCTTAAGTTAAAATTTTTCATATTATATTTGTTTCTTTTGTTCTTAAACAATTATTACTGTAGGCTCAGTTTTAGTTTAGGAGCTTTCTGTAGGACCTTCAACTGTGTAAGACACACTCCATGAAAGCTTCTTTACCATTTGCTCAGTGCATTGAATATATTTTTACTGAGAGACTTCTGGAGCTAGACATCTTCAGGGATTTCCTGGAGGATAATTCTGTATCCTGAAACATAGATAACTAGTTGGGTAATTATATCTCAGTAAAGCCTTCTATTAATAGGTATTCTTGCTTTAATGTTTAGATCTACTTCTAGAATTCACATCACCATTTGTCAGTTCTTTGTATTTCTGCAGCTTTGAGTGCACAAGACATTTTTTGTTTGGTTGCCAATTGCAATTTATTATATTTTAAATTACAAATAAATGCTGTGGTATCCTTATGAGACTGTTCCATAGTTAATGGCTATTTATGTATAATTCTGGAAGTTAGATTTGTCGTAATAATAAAAAATGCATGCTTTGTGCAGTTTAAATATGAAGAAATATTTCTTTGATTTTTGCTGAAAGATTCATAGATAAAATTCTTTAGTGATAGGTCTAGCAGTTTTGGTCCTTGTAGTTCTATTTTTGTGTTGACTTATAAACCTCCAATATATACAAAGCTCTAAGCCATCTATTTGAAAAAGCAGAGCTTTTAAGGAGAGGATGAATGGTCAGAAGGACAGACTGAGGGCGTAGAGAAAAATCTACACTGCTCATAGAGAAAAGCTGCTGGTAGTTTATTGGGCTTCCTCAGGTAGGTGATTTCACCTGACTCTCAGATTACTAAGTTGAAGTTTTGCTGGGACTGGGTCTCTCTGGGAGCTCTGAGTGCTGTGGTTTGTGAGCTGAGCAATTCCTGTTGCTGTTGTTCAGTCTGTTTAATCCAGAAATGGAAATTCTATGAATCAAGACAAGAGTGAAATGGAAGAGCATTGGGTAGTGAGGGCCTGTGGCTTTCTGCTGTGGTCCAGGTTTAGTTTGGGGAGATGCACTGTTTGAAGAGTTGGTACCAACAATTTCTGTGATCACTGCAGCTGTCTACTCAAGGAGATGCCAGCCAGGTGATTGGGCCACTGACAGAGGGCCAGAGGAGGAACGTGGCTGTGGTTAATTCTCTGTACAAACTGCACCAGGCTGTTCTGAAGGTAGGCTTTTTTTGGCATTTCCCTTCTTTCCATAATGTTACCTTCTTGCTCTATTCTGTCCATATGGTCCATTTAGCAGATGAGAACCTTTGACAAATACAGCCCAGTTTTCTGTTAAGAGCTGTACCTTTGCATTTGTACAGCTCTCTGAGACTGGGCTGTCCCTTGGAGGCACCACTGTATGACAAATTGTCAATATTAGAAGAATAAAGATATGTTTGTAGAGAATAATCACATCTGACAACCTTTGCTTTGTGAGCATAAACAACTGAACTCTTTGTTTTTTCTTATCTGTCTTTGTACTAATCAAAGTACCTGATAGCCCCCTTGGTGCATCTGCTTCAGCCCAAGCTTATTTTTTCAGAAGACCTTCACAGCTTTCCCACAATTGTGGCTAAACTGAAAAGGGGAAGGAAAGGGTGGAATCAGGAGAAGCAATACCTCACAAATATCTCCATACATTATTACTGTGACTAAAGTCTGGCCTGGAAATTTTTTAGGACTAAGCACAGCTATGAATAATTCCAATTTACTGGTTTAGTGATGCCAGTTGTTACATAGTCTTTGTGAAGTAAACCAAGCAGATATACTGGTAGTTGCAGTTAATCGTATTTAGATCCTAGCCTGATTAGAAAAACTATCATGAGTACTCCTGACTCTGGATATGTTCAAAGAATTTTAAAAAATGCTAAAAAGCCTATAAAAATTCCTTGGATTTTGCAAACAGATGGTAGATCAACTTTTTAGTCTGCTTTCTCTGATGTACTTAGTAATGAACCTCATGTGTCTTAGTGTTGGAGGGAGATCTGATATGATTCAGTCTTGGAGTTCAGTACTTATCTGGCTTAAAATACTATTGTGTAGCACATTCAAGACTGTAAGGAAATTGGTAGAATAGTCCTTCAGATCATGCCTTGACTCTCAATTTTAATATTGTTTTAGCTGTATTACATAAACAACTATTTAACATGTAGTGCTATAATAGTTGTAATACTGAGAAAGAACAACCATTCCTTCAAATACTTGCCACAGAGCTGCTTGTATAGTTCTCCATGAATTCTATACTTAGCAGTGGGAGAATACACTAGTTATTTTTATTCTGATTCTCTTAGCCCTTCAGCTAAATTTCAGCTTAACTCCATTGAGTCATTTCTGTGCCAAGGCAGAAACAGAGTCCACGGGAAATCTGAGAGCAAAGGACTGACACTGATGCATTGAAAATTCTGTCTGTATAAAGCACACTTGATAGTTATCTGTAGCTATGTAAACACTCATTACTAAGAATAACTCAGTATGTTTTTAAGTGATGCTGAATATTATGGATTCCAATAATTTGTTGAATGCTGACTATTAACAATTACTTTCCAATTTTTAGGTTATTACCAGTCAGAGCTCATTTCCAGCAGCTGCTGAGCAAACAGTCACAACTGCCTTGAAGGTAATTGAATGTCCATATGCTTCAGGGATAGGGCTGAGCTTGATTTTATTTGTTACACTTTAACTGGGCACTTATTTCCCGCATATTATTTTACATCAGTATATTTAGTAACAGGTATACAAATATTCTGACATTCCTAATTTATTGTACCTGCCCTGCATACGTGTTACCTGTGCCAAAATCACTGCTTGAGTTGTGCTTCTACTCAGAATATTCTCGTAACGGTCAGAACACAAATGTCATCTGACTGTGAAAATAAACATCTTTCTCTGCAGCATTCACACTGCAATAGCTGGATCCTTCCTCACCCCCTTCCTCCCCCGACAGATGCATCAAACTATAATTTTTATGTGACCTGGTGCTTTCCTGGAGGGGGATGTGAATGGTGGTGCAGCCCCTGTGGATGACAGCTCTCCAAGTCAGTCCTGCTGGGCACTGCCCTGGGAGGGATTGTGCGCAGGGGAATGAACAGCTGAGCCAGGTGTGCACCAAAACGTGTACATGTACATGTACAGACCAGGAATGCCAACTGCTGTGCACCTTTTTGAAGGAAGGCTTTACGCAGAAGCAGCAAGCAGCTTTATTTCTGTACTTTACTGGTAAAATCAGTTAAAGAGAAATATTATCTTTAGGTTTGCTTCTCCTATTTAGCATTTTGTAATGCAGAATAATAAAAAGCACTGATAAAATGAACTGTTTCCTAAGGTATTTTTGAGGTGTCAAAATGCAAATGCTTCTAGTTTTTGTTTCCTTACTTCTGCCTTTTTCTTATTCTATTTTAGGCAGTCCATGATCTAATGGGTAGTGCTGTTCAGCCGCTCCTGAACTCTGTAGGAGATTCAGTGGAAGCTATTATCATCACTATGCACCAGGAAGATTTTTCTGGGTAACTAGAAATATCTTTTAAATTTACCATTGCTCTAGTAAGATGTCCTGCATGTGTGTAATAGATTGTTATTGCCACAATGTCCTTGAAGCAAGAGTGCTTGTTTGTTGAGAGGAGGGTGATGCTTTATGGTTAATGAACAGAGGAAGCAGAATTACACCTATCTGTTGAAACAAATTAATCAGGTAGCATCTGTCTTCTTTCCCTTCCCCCTTTTTTATTCGTATCTGTTGAGTAAAACCCATTCCAAATAGAAAAAGAAAGCCGACAAGAGGCCATTTTTGTGCTTAAAAAAGCCCTTTTGCTTTCAAAATATGTTTTTTTGGACAGTCTTCAGAACTGTCAGTATTCCTGTTTCTCAAAGCATATAGCCTCTGATGTAATAGTTAAAATTAACTTTTTTTAAAAAAAATAAATCTCAGGTTCAGTATGTTATGCTATTTTCCCATAGCATTTTCATTAAAATTTCCAGGGTTCTTTATGTGCCAAGATCTTGAGTCTGATATATAATTGGGACTTCCTTCCTAAATTTTATTTTGGTTATTATGTTTGTTCTGACATTGCTTGTATCATCATCAGTTGTCCTGTTTTCTGTCTTTAAATTCACTGAAAACAGTATCTTTTCAGAGATGTTTTGAATATTCCTTTTGACTTCTTTTTAAAACAATATTTTACCCTTACCCTCTTTTGGCACCAGTTGCACAATTACCTCTCTAGGTGGGTAAACAGTTTCCAGCCAAGGGCTAATTTTTGTTAGATAGCCTGTGTGTTCTTCTAAATTTGGAAGAGCTCTTTTACCTGATTGTCAGTCAAAGAAAGAGGAGGATTGGTTTGTGTCCAGGGGCTTCTGTGCTGCTTCTGTGATCCTGACTTTGTAATCCTGGGTTTGGAGAGATCAAGGAGACTAATTCTATACAGAGAACAGGTTTGGGATTGACAGGCTGAATTAGTAACCCTGTGACATATGTTGATATTTTATGATCCACCTTTAGAGTTTCAAATCAACAATTGGAACATTCAAATTTAGGATCTGAATTTCCAGTGTAGGCTTCAAATTGAAGGAGGCTCTGCAAGTTGGGTAGGAATGGGGTGTTTCCCTTTATCATGCTATTTCTTGTTTCATCTTTTAATTCTTCATGGGCATGGCTGATAAAGAGATATTTTTGACTGTAGTTTCAGAGAGAGCTACATGCTCCATATTCTGAGTGGAAATGAGACTCTACAATTCATGCCATGACTTGGTGGGGTAGGAAAAAATTTAAAAGAATCCAGTAGATTTTGGTTGTGTTTTAAAGATGAATTTAGCTGCCCCTATTTCTTTTTCTTCTCCTTTTTTTTTTTAGGTCATTATCCAGCTCAGGAAAACCAGATGTCCCTTGTTCTCTCTACATGAAAGAGCTTCAGGGTTTTATAGCAAGAGTCATGAGCGACTACTTCAGACATTTTGAGTGTTTTGACTTTGTCTTTGATAACACCGAGGCCATGGCTCAAAGAGCAATTGAACTTTTCATTCGCAACGCCAGCCTAATAAGGCCCCTGGGCGAGGGTGGGAAGATGCGCCTGGCAGCGGATTTTGCACAGGTACCTCGACACTGATCTCTGCTCTTTAGTGTCATTCCACAGATTTCACTGCAATGTCTCAATGCTTTTGTCCCCATCAGAGTGTAAACAGGCAGTTGCCCTCTCTGATAAGACACTGGATCCTCAGAAGTGCATCCAGGAAGTAGTTAAAGATCCCTCATCACTGTAAGGCACATTCAGGGAGGTCTGACAGCTTTCTGTCCAGGTGACTGTTGCATTTAAATTCAGCTGTATCTTGGCATGTCCCCACTTGGCCCACCTCTTCGGCACATCCATCATTTGCCACCATTCATTCACTTCCTTCTTTCTCTCTCTTCTAATGGAATATGGTGTGTCACTTCCTTAATCACTCTGTATATCAGAGTGCCCACCCTGGTTAATGGCTAATAGCTGCTTTGCAGTGAAGGAGACAAGCTAAAGAAATACCAATATCCTGGGGAAGAGCTGCCCTATTGGAAACAGAAGGGCAGTTGTCTTGTGGAGTTCTCCTCATGACCCAATTGACGTGCCTCTCAGCTTTGCCTGACTCCTGTGCTGGACTAAACCACAAAAGAAATTGCCACATCCATACCCACTACCTGTCTGTGTTATCTACTATATAAACATTCAATTTGTCAGCAGTACCACTGTCTGGCTAACCTGCCAAAGAATCAGGCATCCACGGATCAATCTGAGGCTGCCATTTATTATTATCCAGACCAGCTGCCTGCACACTGAGTGCTGCTTTTGGCTGGTAGGTTACAGCTAGGAGAGGAAGGCAGGGAGAGAGGAATTGCTGCCACCTCCACTCCTTCTTCTGGCTGCTTTGTATCATTTGCCTGTGAGTTACTCCTGAGTAAAATTTTTTTTTCCAGTACTCAAAAATAGCAAATCAGCCCTTAACCACAGAAACGAAGGGGAAGTTTTCAATTGCTTTAATCGAGGAGGTTCCATTCTCCTCTCTATTTTGAAGACAATGGCATAAAATTGGAAGCAAAAAAAGGACACTTGACTCTTCCTGTGGAAGGAATAGAGATAATTTTTGTAATTTATGCTAATTTTAACTAAAGTCATATAAATTTGGAATATATTTTTCACCTGATTGTACTGTAAAAGCATCTGATCTAAGCACCTGTTATAATCTAAAAATATAACTTGTTTATAATTTTTTAAACACTGATTTTTCCCTTTCTGACACGGATTGCCTTTTAAGTGAAAAATGAAGGTATGTTTTTGTAGAGTGTAGAGGAATTTGCATGGTCCTCCCCAGTGTGCTGAGTATAACTCCTGGATGGACAACTGTGTAGAGATAAATATTCTGATTTCTTTCATATCACAGAATG